>NW_003345184.1:0-2855 GCF_000150975.2 Nannizzia gypsea CBS 118893
TTATTTCGGAAATTACCGGAATCGAAAAGTCCCGCAACGTGGCATACATTACGACAGGCTAATGATCGATTTCCGGATTGACTGACGGAAGACCACCTACCTCATTTCCTTTTAGTTGAAAAAAACGGACAGCACCCGGATTACGGCATACATACTCCTGAGACAAGTATTTGCGAATCACGGACTACCAGACGAAATTATATCAGACAGAGATACGAGATTCATGAGCAAGTTTTGGATGACACTTACCGAACGAATGGGGATTGAACAGAAAGCGTCTACGGCGTATCACCCTCAAACTGACGGACAAAGTGAACGAATGAATCAGACTGTGGAACAATATCTGAGATGTTACATCAACCATGAACAGAACAATTGGGTTGAATTACTACCAATGGCACAGCTCGCCTACAACGGAGCTAAGGCAGCCTCGACAGGCATAACACCTTTCTTTGCAAATTACGGAAGAGAACCGGAAACGATAAAAATACCCAGAAAAGCGAAGACTCACGCACGAGAAGCGGAGATATCGGCAGAAAAACTACGATTACTACACGAAAATATGAAAAGAGATTCGGAATTCTTGAGTTACAGGATGAGTAACTACTACGACAAGCAACGCATGGAAGCGCCAACCTTTGAAAGGGGAGAGAAAGTATTCCTACTACGGCGGAATATCAAAACATTGAGACCAAACGACAAACTGGATCATCGAAAAATCGGACCATTCAAGATTTTGGAGAAAACCGGACAAGTTAACTACAAACTCCAACTACCGGAACATATGAAAATACACCCAGTATTTCACGTCTCATTAATCGAAAAAGCACCCCAGAACGCCAAACCATACGAACCAGAAATCCAACAAGAAAACCAAGAACAAGAATACGAAGTGGAAAGAATCCTAGACGAGAAAAGGATTAACGGAAAGATTCACTACTTAGTGAAATGGAAAGGCTACGACGATTCAGAAAACACTTACGAGCCTATGCGGAACCTTCAGAACGCGACTCAGGCGATTGAGAAGTACCACCAGAGGAGAGATTCTCAAGAAGAGCCTCGAGAGAAGGATCACGAGAAGAGGAGGAGCCCAAAACGGCCTCGTCACGCTGAGTAAGACCGGAAACAGCGGACAAGGAAGCCGTCGCTCGCACACGGATTTGCCAATTTTCCTCCATGACAACAGCTAACTCCTGTTGAGCTTTCGACAGCTGAGACTGGAGCTCACGGACCCGATTCAGATGAAAGCGAACATTGGTATCTGAATTCCCCAGACGATATTGACGCCAGAAGTTTTCTTCTTCCCAGCGATTCCACGAAGACAAGCGGCCAACGCAGGCGCAGTTCTTGCGAAGACAAGAGGAACAACTTTTACTGGAAGAATCCATCACAAGGCACGGAGTCGAAGAAAAGAAGCAGCTATCACAAGAGAACTCTGCCAAGGAACCATATTGGTCAATAACAGCGGCAAGACGAGCACGCTCAGGAGCACGGTTACGAGGAGCACGAATGGACTTAGAAGCACGCGCCATGATGAAAGAAAGACTTACTGAACCCAACACAACGGGAAGACACTCACTATTTATGCAAGAGGAAGACTGAGGAAACGATCGGGACGATTCGTTAAGAGAGGAGGGGATGATGTTACAGACCACCTGCGGCGCAACCCCGATAAATACGCTCATTGGACAAACAAGGTTACGGGACGGAAGAACCCAGGAACTCCCCAGGTCACGTGACGACTGGAGAGGTCCCAAATGCCAAGACCATGGACAGGTCCATGATGGGACCTCAGGGAGGAGGTCCAACCTGGGACCTCAGGACAACAGGTCCACATGGGACCTGAGGAACATTCGAAGGATGAGGGACCTGATATAGCACATGTATATAAGGGCACTCATCGCCCACTTGATTTCGAGTTATCTTCTGATACTCAAGATCAAAGCCAACTTCATAGCAAGCCATAGCTTTACAGCACTAGTCAATACACATACACTTCCCTTTGTCTATCTGATATCCCTTGACACCTTTATACCAGACTTGACCAGTGTACCAGCTTCATTGCTTACAAGGACCTCAGAGAGTACATGCACGCTGAGCCAGACTTGGAGCTATCGCCTTGAAGTCGGATACCGGAGTATCCTTCCTACAGTGAACGAGCACCGTTTATACTCCAACCCATCCACAGAGCACCTTGAGTTACACCTTTCCTCGAGACGCCTCCCTTATCCCTATAAGAGAAGCCCACCTTTGTAGCAGTAGGGGTAAGATTTAGCTTATAGGATTGGCGTCCCCAGGCCTCTACTACCTTAAATAGGTCTAGATATTTATAATTTAGTTTCCTAGCAGATCTAATTATTTTTAGATTTTTCCTATTTAGGAGTACCCAATCGCCTATATTAAATTTAATTAGTAGATACTTAGTATTATAGTACTTCTTTTAATCCTCTTTAGCTTTTTCTAGCTAAGTTTGGAGCAATTAACGAATTTTATTAAGTAACTTTACATATTCTACTACCTTAATAACTTTAGGAGCTCTAGGGGTCTCTATATTAATTCGTAACTCTAGCTAGTAGCCTATTAGAGCTATTACCGGTACTATTCTAATTAAGATATAGTAGGATTAGTTATAGATAAACTACACTAAAGGCAGCTAACTAGCCCAGTTATCCTATTAGAAATTAGTAAAGTAACGTAGATAGTGCTCTAAGGTCTAATTTTAGCACTCTGTTTGCCTATCTATTTATAAATAGTAGGCTATAGAAAGCCATTTTTTTACCCCTAAGTAGAAGCAAAGAGCTAACTAGAATTTATAAGTAAAAAGAGTACCCCTATCGGATACTAGATTAGTAGGC
>NW_003345185.1:0-6603 GCF_000150975.2 Nannizzia gypsea CBS 118893
TTCTATAGTTCTACTATATATAGCTATACTTTTAGTACCTATAGTAGCGCCTTATTTAGTATTTTAGAGTAAAGAGTTTAACTAGATATAGCTTATTCTTATAGAAGATTCCCTCCTTTACTAGAAAATTTACTTCCTTGGGCTTAGCTAGATCTAGTAGAAGAAATTCGAACTTTTTTCCTCCTAGGAGAGTCTTTTTATTCTAGTATATTCTTAGGATAGTAACCTTTCCTTTAAGTCCTAGATTCTAGCCTATAAGCTTAAGAGTTACCTTTACCTAATTATTATTCTTAATAGATTTAACCCTAACTCTATAAACTAGAATGGTGTACCTCTTATCCTAAAGTCTAGCCTCTATTCTAGCGGCCTTAAGCCAAACCCTATCTACTTTAGCTTTTTACTTAGTTTCCGTGGAGTCTATAATTAGGATAAGCTCTCCTACTCTAGACTCTCTAATTCTAATAAAGATTTCTATTTTCCTTATAGCTATCTTCCTATTAATAGCTTTAAGGAGGTCCTTCCTTATTTTTACCTTATCCTCTTCTATTACTCCTTCCTTTATAGTCTATCCCCTAACTTTAATTTCCCTACTTGCCCTAATATCGGCCGCTATAGCCGCCCTAAAGTAATCCTCTACTACTACCTAAACTATAATTCTAGAGCCTTCTAAATATTTAGTAGGCTAGGTAGTAGTTTTTTAGGCTAGAATATACTTTTCTAGAGCCTTTATAGACTATATAGTCTTCTTAGTATCCTATAGTATCCTATTATATAGTATAGTAAGATCTAACTAAATTTTTACTAAAGCTATATATTCGCCTCTTTTATTTACTAGGTAATAGTATCTATACTTAATAAGCTCAAATCTAGCTAGGAGAGTCTCTTTAGTTATCCTTTCTATCCCTTCTCTTCTATTAGGGGGAAGTTCCTATAGGTACAGAGTTTTTACTCTACCTCTACTACCCTCTTCTACTACTACTATAGGGTTAATTCTCATGGCTTTTTTTAGTAGAGCTATAGATAAGGCTCTCCTTTTCCTTTCTTCTGCTTTTTATAGGTAGTATAGACGTAGGGGTTAACAATAGAGGTATATATTGTGTTCTTAGTTTAATTACTTACTATTTATATAAGAAGAAGAGTTAATAATTTAGATAATTTATTAAAAAAAGAGGGGATAATATTATAAACTATCTATAATATAGCCTAAATAAATATATTTATTAGATAATAAGGTTCTAGTATAGAAGAACTTTATAGATTATATAATAATAGAATAGTTTAAAATACTAAAATTAGGATAGTCTAATATAGACTATAACTAAATAGTCTAAAATAAACTATAGGAGAATAGTCTATTATAAACTATAACTAAATAGAAGGAAATAGACCTTTAGAATATATATATAAAGATATTTATTTTATATCTTAATTAAGAGCTATCTCTAATATTTAAAATTAAAGCTAACTTTATAGTAAACTATAGCTTTATAGTACTAGTTAATATATATATACTTCCTTTTATCTATCTAATATCCCTTAATATTCTTATACTAGACTTAACTAATATACTAACTTTATTACTTATAAGGGACTTAGAGAGTATATATATACTAAATTAAACTTAGAGCTATTATCTTAAAGTTAGATACTAAAGTATCCTTCCTATAGTAAATAAGCACTATTTATACTCTAACCTATCTATAGAATATTTTAAGTTATACCTTTCCTTAAGATACCTCCCTTATCTCTATAAGAGAAGCCTACCTTTATAGTAACTTTATACGAGGCCTTTTTTTTTACCAGCCCCTATAGTTATATTACTATAGATAGTTAAGTAGGGTAATATTCTCTCTAGCTAGTAGCTTTAACTAGTATTTCTTCTAGAGAGATTATCTATACTATATCTTCTATTTAGCAATAATTTAAGCTATATTAGTAATAGCCCTCTCTAGAGTATATTATAGTATACTAACCTCACGAGTTATCTATACTAGTCTATTATATAAAAATAGATAGTATATCTCCTATATAAATTAATCTCTTTTACCTATAAGATTATTTAATATTTTTATTACTTATTATACCACAACCCGACAACCGCGATAAACGCCTATAGAGAATCACGTGACCCTCGAAGAAGATATTATATAACTCACCTAAGCCCTGGTACTTATATAAATATATATATATATATAAGTATACCTCACTATATCCCTGAAAGAAGGTAGTAATTAGTTTCTTAGATATTAAAATTCTTGCAGCGACTTCCTGTATAATATATACTCTAGCTATTAAGCACTACTGTAGCGTTTATAAGCCTCACCGCCTCACACTACAACTCTATATATTATTAGGCCTTAATAGGTATTTTCTATTATATTATAGATACTAAATATAATTTAAGTATAGAACGTAGATTTTATCTCCTCCTTAATATAGTATTTAGCTATATATTTTAGTACCTATAAAAGACTAGTAGAAGGGGAGAGGTCTATATTAATATTCTATAATATAAGAACTAGCGGGTTAAATTACTAAAGTAGTATATTATTATATTAAGGAGAGAACTTCTATATTATTATACCTCTATTCTCTTAGAGAGTAATAGTAGCTATAAATTATAGAGGCTTTAAGAATTAGAACTAGTAGTTTAATTCTCTAGTTCTCTTATCCTTCTATAGGTAATAGACTTTACTATATTGTGTATATCGATTAATATAATTAATAATTATAGTAGCCTACTCTACTATATTTCTCTATATAGTATTAGTTACTATATAACTATTCTATATAGGCCGATCTAATAATAGTATCTATAGACTAGCTATATATTATAGTATAGCGACTATACGTAGTATAAAAGATATAAGGCTATTACTAGATTACCTATATTAATTATAATACTTACTTAGGTATAAAGTAGAATTAAATATAGGTATTTAGTATTAGCGGATCTAGTTATATTTAAATTAATAGTAGTAAGGTATTAGAACTAGTACTATATAAATTACTCCCTGATTTCGTATATAGATATATTAAGCTCTAGAGTATTTTAATATTAGATAAAACTATAGATATATCTACTACTATAGGACTACTATTTATACCAAAATTAATAATTAGTAACTTTAAATTTTAGTTTAAGAATATACTTAATAAATAAATTAAAGTATATTTATAAGTAGATAGTTATAATATATAAGTTCTTCTAGAGGTTCTTACTAGCGATTTATAACTACTTTAAATTACTAAATATATCCCTCTATTACTTATAATATAGTATATAGTACTATAAGTCCTTCTATTAAATATTAGTAGTACTAAATATTATAAATAGATAGTTAACTCCAAGCTAGTATACTATTACCTCTAGCTTATACCTCTTACTATTCTAGTAGAGTCTAATTCCTTTTAAGGGCTTACCCTAGTATATAATATACCGTAATATAGTAGAGTTTTCTATATAAAGGAGTTTCTACTAAATTTACTCTATAATAAAGTTAGTAGTCTCTTAATTCTATTTAATATACTAATTTATAGTACTAAATATCTACTCCTATATTATTTAGTTAAGGGCTATATACTAGAATTTAGAATAGCGAGTAAAATAGCTATTTTTATATTTTAGGAGATAAATAGCTTACTTATATAGCGTGACCTTAATAGGGCAGATAATACTAAAGTCTATAGCACTATTAGGGAAAAGGGATAGAAATATTAGAGAGTATAACTAATAATTATTAGAGAGGTTAGATATTAAGGTATAATAAATAGATAATATAGAGAATAAGCTAAATAGTACTAATTCTTCCTTAGAATTTATATAGTTAGTAAGTAGGTTTCTATATTCTCTTTCTATTACTATTAGATTAGGAATAATACCTAATACCCCCTAGCTATTAAGTAGCGTCTATTTAGAATTATTAATAGTATACCTATTATTACTACTATTATTATTAACCTCCTCCTCTATTAAAAAGAGCTCATTGAGTATATCTCCGTCCTCTAATAAGAACTATATATTTTTTTAACTAATCTTAATATTAATATAGCTAGGGTATAAACTAAGAATATAATATATACCTCTATTATTAACCCCTATATCTATACTACCTATAAAAAGCGGAAGAAAGGAAAAGGAGAGCCTTACCTATAGCTCTACTAAAAAAAGCTATGGGAATTAACCCTATAGTAGTAATAGAAGAGGGCAGTAGAGGTAAAGTAAAAATTTTATATTTATAGGAACTTCCCCCCGATAGAAGAGAAGGGATAGAAAAGATAACTAAAGAGACTCTCCTAGCTAGCTTCGAGCTTATTAAGTATAGATACTATTATCTAGTAAATAAGAGAGATAAATACATAGCCTTAGTAAAAATCTAATTAGGTTTTACTATACTATATAATAGGATACTATAGAATATTAAGGAGACTATAAAGTCTATAAAGGCCCTAGGAAAGTATATTCTAGCCTAAAAAGCTACTATTTAGCCTACTAAATATCTAGAAGGCCCTAGAATTATAGCTTAGGTAGTAGTAGAGGGCTACTTTAGGGCGGCTACGGCGGCTAATATTAAGGCAAGTAGGGAAATTAAAGTTAGGGGATAGACTATAAAGGAAGGAGTAATAGAAGAGGATAAGGTAAAGATAAGGAAGGACCTCCTTAAAGCTATTAATAGGAAGATAGCTATAAGAAAAATAGGAACCTTTATTAGAATTAGAGAGTCTAGAGTAGGAGAGTTTATCCTAACTATAGACTCCGCGGAAACTAAGCAAAAAGTTAAGATAGATAGAGTCTAGTTTAAGGCCACTAGAATAGGGGCTAGGTTCTAGAATAAGAGGTATACTATTCTAGTCTATAGAGTTAGGGTTAAATCTATTAAGAATAATAACTAGGTAAAGGTAACTCTTAAGCTTATAGATCAGAATCTAGGACTTAAAGGAAAGGTTACTATCCTAAGAATATACTAGAATAAAAAAACTCTTCTAGGAGGAAAAAAGTTCAAATCTCTTCTACTAGACCTAGCTAGGCCCGAGGAAGTAAATTTCCTAATAAAGGAGGGAATTTTCTATAAGGACGAGCTATACCTAGTTAAATCCTTTACCCTAGAATACTAAGTAAGGCGCTACTATAGGTGCTAAAAGTATAGCTATATATAGTAGAACTATAGAAATACTAAGATTTATAGATAGTATAGTAAGCCAGGCTACTATATACGAGCCTATACTATATTTAGAAAAGCTAGTATAGCTAAGTACGCGAACTATAAGGGACTATATTAGATTAGTAATAAGGTCTACTAATACTAGCTCCATAAGGTAAAAAGAGTCACTAAAGCTAGAGCTATAAGGCCTACTACTTTCTAGGTATATAAACTAGAGCTAGCTCTAAAACTAAAAGTGCCAATCTCCTCCCTTAAAAAGAGGACTAATAGTACTCTAGTAATAGTATCTATAGAGGGCCGTAGTAAGGCTACCTAGACGTAGGTTAAAAGGGGACGTAGTAGGCCTACTACTATAACTATACTAGAGAAAGGGAACTAGCCTATTATAGACCTACTACTATTATAATAGTCTACCTAGAATAAGCTTATTACCCTACTATTCTAATAGTAAAGGTACTCTAATATAATATATATAAGAAGTAGAATATAATAGAGCTACTAGTAGGCTACTCTAAGGCTAGAGATCTAGATATAATCGCTATCTAGGAACTATAGTAGAACCCCTATATATATACTATAGCCTACCCCTTCTATTCCTCTTTTTATCCCCTCTACCCGATAGATAGATATTTGAAGATATACTTCCTAATTAATAAAGCCCTCCTACTTTTAGCCTAGGAGGTATAATATTTAGAAGAGAATATTAGTAGACTTAAACTAGCCCTCGAACCCCTTTACCCACTACTATAGGAGGGCCTAGAGCTAGGCCCTAAGGTCCTTACTATTATTAATATTTACTCCCCGCCCCCTATATACCTAGCGGACTCTACCCCCTTCTTACTAATTTAGAAGCTTCTAATACTAATTTAAGATAGAGCTAATGTACTCCTATTAGGAGACTTTAATATATACTACCTCTACTAGGGCTAGTTTAATAAATATACTACTATTAGTAATACCCTTATAAATACTACGAGGTCTAACTACCTCGCCCTCCTTATACCCCCTAGGCTTACTACCTAGTAGAAGGGCCCCCTAACCTCTATACTAGACCTCGCCTTCCTCTTAAAACGACTAATAAGATATTAAGTAGTTACCTCTATAGATAATAGCCTATACTACGGCTTAGATTATATACCTCTCCTTATAAAACTCTCTATAAAGATACTAGAAGATAGAAGGGGTCTAGTAATAACCTCTATAGATTACCGTAATATAGTAGCTAGTCTAGAGATACTATTACTAGACTACCTTTAGAAGAAGGCTAACGCGGAGTTAGTATAGAAATATACTAATATTTTAGTAGTTAAGAGCTAATTAGTAAATAGGTAGAAGATTAATAACTACGCGGCCTATATATAAATCTTTATATTAGAGCTTATAGAAAACTAGTATTAAAGGCTAGGCCTAAAGAAGGTCTAAGATTAGTACTAGATAGCTA
>NW_003345186.1:0-7290 GCF_000150975.2 Nannizzia gypsea CBS 118893
TCTCTTTGCCCTATTTCGCGAGCTTCTAGATACCCCTAGGCTTATCTCCTAGCTTATATAGGTCTCTATAGAGGGTTACCCTCTTTTCCTCTCTAATAAGCTTCTTTTTAGCTTTATTAAGGCTCCGTATATCTTTATAGGAGTCCCCTCTACATATAGCCTAGCATTCCTCTCTAATAGCTACTTTTACTCTCTTAGTCTACTAGAGTAGATTATAGCCGTCTAGTAATAGCCTTAAACCTTTTTTAAATCTAGCCTTTAGCACTAGCTTTTCCGTAAGCTCTAATATAAAGGATTATATATAGGCCGCGTAGTTATTAATCTCCTACCTACTTATTAATTAGTCTTTAACTACTAAGGTATTAGTAGATTTCTATACTAGCTCCGCGTCGACTTTCTTCTAAAGGTAGTCTAGTAATAATATCTCTAGGTTAGCTACTATACTATAGTAGTCCGTAGAGGTTATTACTAGACCCCTTTTATCCCCTAGTATCTTTATAGAGAGTTCTATAAGGAGGGGGATATAGTCTAAGCTATAGTATAGACTATTATCTATAGAGGTAGCTACTTAATATCTTATTAGTTATTTAGAGAGAAAGGCGAGGTCTAATATAGAGATTAGGGGGCCCTTTCGCTAAGTAGTAAGCCTAGAGGGTATAAGGAGGGTAAGGCGGTTAGATCTTATAGTATTTATAAGGGTATTATTAATAGTAGTATATTTATTAGACTAGCCCTAGTAGGGGTAGTATATATTAAAATCTCCTAATAGGAGTATATTAGCCCTATCTTAGATTAGTACTAGGAGCTTCTAGATTAGTAAGAAGGGGGCAGAGTTCGCTAGGTATATTAGGGGCGGGGAGTAGATATTAATAATAGTAAGGACCTCAGAATCTAGCTCTGGGCCCTCCTATAGTAATAAATAGAGGGATTTAAGGGCTAGTTTAAGTATACTAATACCCTCTTCTTAGTATTATACCTCCTATATTAAGAGGGGGAGGGCTTTATTAACTAGGAAGTATATCTTTAAGTATCTATTTGTCGGGTAGAGGGGGTAAAAGGGAGAATAGAAGAGGTAGGTAGTAGTATATATATAGGGGTTCTACTATAATTCCTAGATAGCGATTATATCTAGGTCCCTGGCCTCGGGGTAGCCTACTAGTAGCTCTATAGTATTCTACCTCTTATATATATTATACTAGAGTACCCTTATTATTAGAATAGTAGAGTAGTAAACTCGTTCTAGATTAACTATTATACTAATAGTAGATCTATAATAGGCTAATTCCCCTTCTTCGGTATAGTTATAGTAGTAGATCTACCGCGTCCCCTTTTTATCTATATTTAGGTAGTCTTATTATAGCCGTCTATAGATACTATTACTAGGGTACTATTAGTTCTTTTTCTAAGGGAGGAGGCTAATATCTTTAGTTCTAGGGCTAGTTCTAGTTTATATACCCTAAAGGTAGTAGATCTTATAGCTCTAGCTTCGGCGGCTCTCTTAACCTTATAGAGTTAGTATTAGTAGGCCTTACTACTAACCTAGTATAATCTAGTATAGTTTATATATTTAGCTATACTAGTCTTCCCAAATATAGTATAGGCTTATATATAGTAGCCTGTTTTACTATACTATTTATAGGTCTTAGTATTTCTATAGTTCTACTATATGTAGCCGTACTTTTAGTATCTATAGTAGCGCTTAACTATTAGACCTCTAGTACTAAGTAGTATTAGAGGTTAATTCTCCTATACTTATTAGAAGAGACTATAATAGTCCTCGATAATGGATAGGGGAATACTATAGGGGTCCTATTATAATAAGACTAACCGTTAGTCCTTTTAACTCTAGGTCCCCCTAGGGTATCTATAAGACCTAGTATTTGCTTAGGGTAGTATACTCTATACCCTTAGTAAGTATAGTAATTAGTTAGCTTATAGTAGCTACTATACTTTATACTCTTAGTTTAACCTATAGTTAGTTCTACTAGGGGTTAATTCCTAATAGTATCCCCCCCCCTAGGGGTTTAGCCTCCGAACCCCACGAAGGACTATACTAAGGTAGAGTAAGGGCTTAGAGCTTCTACTATACCCTATGTAATTTTCCTCTATTATATTTCTCTTTTTAGTTCCCTAGTAATAACCTAGTAATAGCTCTTCTATCCTTTATTATAGTTAAAAATTTTCTCTTTACCTTTTTCCTTCCTTCCTTCCCTTAACTACTATTAATATCTTATTTCTACCTATATTATTCTTCTCTCTTAGCTATTACTATATCTTCCCTTTTTATTAATAGTATCCCCCTACCTTACACGCAATACTTAGGTAATATCTATACTATTATAAACCTCTCTAATAACTAGGTTCTGGAGCTTAATTGCCTATATTAAGTAGGTATCTTATATAAATATTATATATATCTAAATCGCTCGTGTAATACTATAAGTTAGATACTCCCTACTATTTTAATATATATACCTTAGCTAACTCTTTGTCGCTACTTACTAGGTTAATTCTAAACTTACTCTACTAGCTAATACCCTAATCTAGGCTTATTAGGAATATATTATAGGTATTAACGATAAGAACGTAGATAAACTAGTTTAGATATCCTATATAAAGTTATAGACTACCTAGTAGATCTTTAAAAATAAGTGTAGTGGTCTGGCCTGTAGGGCTACTATCTCTAAAGTTACTACCTCTAAGGCCTCTACCTCTACTATAAAAGAGCCTACTACTATAGCTACTAGTTAGATCTCTACTACCTCTAGATTAGTTATTGTAGGTACTAAGCTCGTTACTCCTATTCTTATTTAGATTATTTAAGTAGCCTTAGCCCCACTTATACTTCCTAACTTAAGGGTATAAATTATAAATTATTTTCTTTCTAGTCGTAAGACTAGGGGTTTGCGCCCTACTACCTCTGCGATTACTACTACTACTACTAATTCTACCCCTACTACTAGTCCTACTATTACTACTAATATCCCTATTATAGCTACCCTAGGTTTTATCTCTGCTACTACTACTCCTATAGTTACTACTCTAGAGACTCTAATTAATACCCTTATTTAGGTTAACGATTATTTAAATACTAGTACTACTTAAGAGATAGTTATTAGGGAGAATATCTCTTTCCTATAGTAAATATTATTATACTTTTAGGCCTATAATAAGAGTACTCCTACCCCTAAATTTAAGATAGAGGTTAGAGACGACCTTAATAAGTTTCGCACTCTAATATAAGCTAGTATATCCCACTATTTTAAGAATATTAATATTAGTACTAACTATATTTCTAGTTAGGTTTATAACCTATATAAGGATCTCAATAACTATATAGAGTGCTTAGGGGTTACCCTTATAACTAGTTTTACTAGTATTATAGCTACTATTATTTAAGGGTTCGTAACCCTTCTTTAGTAAACTACTTCTACTTAGATTACTTCGACCTCTACTGCTTTAATCCCTACTTTTATTATAACCCCTAATCTACCTTATTAGGGTTATCCCCCTACGGGTATTAGTACTTCTATTACCCCTCCTATTAGGGTTTCTACTCTTATTAAATCTATTAACCGCCACTAACGCGGCTTTAATCCCCTTCTACGCTAGTTTAGCTCCTTTATTAGGTATAGAGATAGCCCCCTTAGGGCCGCTATCCCCCTTACTCCTAGCGTCTCTTCTAGTAAGGGTAAATATTCTAGCTCTACTACTAGGGTTATTAAGACTCCTACCTTAAAGAAGTAATACTAAGATAGGTCCCCTACTACTTTGTCTACTTCTAGTATTTAGTCTACTTAACTCGAGTAGTTTATTAAGGTATATATTACTTCCTATCCCTTTTCCCTTAGGTCTATCCTAATACTAACCTTTATAGAGGGATACTAACCTCTCTACTTAGTTCTAGGACCCTACTACTACTGCTAGTGGTAACCTTAGTACTAAGTCTTTAGAGGATATTTATACTAGGGGTACCCTAGTCTTTTCTTCTACTACTTCTAGTAAGGAGGATCTACCTTCCCCTATTCGCAAAGTTTGTTACTCTAGATATTCCGTTTAAACCCCTAAGAAGTAATAATAGTTGGCTTCCCTTAGTATTTTAATAGTAGTTAGCTCCTTTAATACCCTAGGTAGTTTATTCTTCTCTTTTATTTATAGGCTTATGTAGTTAATATAATCTAATAGTTTTTCTTATTCTAGTATTAGTTTGCCTTCTTTTCTAAGGGTTTCCTTATATTCCTTAAGAATCTCGGGTGCGTTCTTGAGGTCTACTTTACTAAGCTATATAGCTTCTTCTAAGGGGTAATCTAGCTACTTAACCTTAAATTAAGTCTTCCTATATCTTATTCTATAATCTAATATCTTTTTAATCTCCTATTCCTCGTGGTTATCTATAACTACTACTAGAGGGGGGTCGGGTTCCTCTCCTTCCCTCCCCCTAAATAGCTCTAGTAGGGAGATGTAAAATATAGGGTGTATCTTACAGGATAGAGGTAATACTAGGCGATATACTTACTTACTAATAAGCTCCCTAATTATAAAGGGTCCTATTATCTTACTATTAAGCTTCTTATTTAGATATTACGTCTTAATATTCCTTATTAAGAGTATAATTTAGTCCCCTACCCTAAAGTTTATAGGGTTATATTTTTTGTCGTAGTACTTAGCTTAGTCCTTTCTAGCCTTTCCTAAGTTCTTCTCTAAGGTCTCTCTTATTTTTATAATTAATAAGGCTCTCTCCTTTACTTAGATATCCTTTAGCCGCCTAGGCTCCCCTACCTCTATCTCTATAGGGCTTCTTAGATAGTATCCTATTAAGGCTATAAATAGGGAAGTCCTAGTGCTACTCTAGTCAGAAGTATTATATATAAATTCCGCTAGAGGTAGCTAATTAATCTAGTCTAACTATTTATAGTTAATATATCTCCGTAGGTAGCCCTCTAGAATCTAGTTCTAGACCTCTATTTAGCTATCCGTCTGCGATTAGAAGGCTATACTAAGCTTTCTATTTATTCTTAGATAGTAGTATAGAGTTAACTAAAAGTTACTAGTAAAGAGGGCACCTCTATCCGTGATTATCTCTTTAGGGGTACTATACTTAGTAATTATCTTCCTGAAGATAATATCTACAAGGTCCTCTACTTTAATCTTTTTAGTATAGGGGAAGTATCTAGCTAGCTTAGTATATCTATCTACTACTACTAGGATAGTATTACTATATCCTCTAGCCCCTTCCTTTAGTCCTAAATCTGGGAGGTCTATAATAAAATCTATTAATATTAAACTCTAGGGTTACTTTACCTATTATAAGGGTTATAGCTGCCTATATAGCTTATACCTTAGAGCTCTCACTTTTTAATATATCTAATATATCTATATATACTCCTTTATATATTAGGTTATACCCGGCTACTAGTACTTCTATTATATTAAGGCTCTAGTCTTTTACTCTCTGAAATAGCTACTCTAGGGGTTATTATAGTATATATATAGGATCTCTTGCCTTACTGCCGCATCTAGCGATATATATATCTTTTCCCCTTTAATTAATAGGCCTACTAATATCTACCCCTATTCCCTTAGGGTACCCGTAGTTATATTAGGGTCCTGCCTTCCTATTCTACCTACTTCTTATTATAGCTGTGCTAGCTTCTCTACCACGAAGGCGTTCCCCTATTATAGTAAAGCTATTAATTCTAGTAAGTTCTTCTTTAGTAAGGAATCTATAGTTTCCCCTATAGCCGCCCTTATAGCTAGTAGGCGAGATATATAATATACTAGATAGCTATAATTAGCTCTAGACGGGAGCTCCCTTAGTTAGGAGATTTAACTCTCTTAGTTATCCCTCTAAATAGGAAAACTTTTTATCCCCTGCCCTTTATAGCCTTCCCTAGCTACTTCTTGCCTAATTAGCTTACTCAGAGTCTTCTATGTAGCTAATAAGAGACCTCTCTTATACTCCCTTTTCCTATCTAAGGTTAGTAGTTCCTTAGGAATACCCCTATAATTTAAATAGCAGGATAGACCGTCTATAAGATTAGTCTTCCTTATCCTATAGACTATTTCAAAGTTATAGGTTACTAGCTATTCTAACTAATTAACCTAATATCTATAGGATACCTTTTTAGATTACTTTATAAACCCCTATAGGTTATAATAGTCTATAAGAACCTACACCGTGTACTACGCTCTTTTAAAGTAGTGCCTCTACTACTTAAATAACTTTATAATTACTAGTATCTCCTAGTTAGACGTACTATAGCCTTTTTAGGTATTATTTAGCTTTTTTAACTAGAAGGCTACTAGGTACTACTTAGGCTTCCTTCCCTTCTTCTTATAGGGTTAGGAAAGTACTACTTTATATACGAATATTAAAGTATCTATTTCTACCTTTATAGGCTTTAAGGGGTCGAAGTACTAGAGTAAGGGTCCTATAAGAAACTTATCTTTTAGTTCCCTAAAAGCCTTACTAGCCTCTAGGGTCTAGGTAAACTTGCCCTTCTTTTTCCCTTCTTATAAATCCTTAAGTAGCTTAGTAATAGGTATTACGATATAGAAGTACTAGTATATAAAATATTAGTAGAAGTTAGTAAACCCTAGAAATATTTAAATATTATAGAAGCTATAGGGTTCTAGCTACTCCTATATTATAGTAACTCTAGTAGAATCTATACTTACCCCTTCGTAGCTTACTCTATACCCTAGAAAATCTACTAATACCTAGAAGAAAGTATACTTAGAGAGCTTTATATATAATTTATACTTCCTTAACCTATTTAGTACTAGCTTAATATATTTTATATATTCCTCCCTACTTATACTAAAGATAAGGATATTATTAAGGTAGATAATACACGCGATATCTACTAACCCTATAAGGACTTAATTAATATACCTCTAGAATATTATAGGTACGTTAGCTAGACTAAATAGTATTATAAGGTATTTATAGTATCTATACCTTATCCTAAAGGCTATCTTCTACTTATTACCTTCTTTAATATATACCCTATAGTATACTTCCCTAAGGTTGAGCTTAGTAAAGAATATAGTACCTACTAGTCTATTTAGTATCTTATTAATCTAGAGTAAGGTAAGATAGTTCTTTATAGTTATCTTATTAAGCCCACGGTAATTAATATATATATATAAACTATTATCTACTTTAGATATAAAGAGTAAGAGTACTCTAATAGAGCTCTTAGACTCTCTAATCTAGCTCCTCTTTAGTATAGTATCGAGGTACTCCCTTAGTATCTATAACTCCTTAGCTAAGAGGTTATATAAGGG
>NW_003345187.1:0-11371 GCF_000150975.2 Nannizzia gypsea CBS 118893
TAACTGTAGAGTTACTAAGATTAGATTCTATATTTATTTTACTATCTTAGTTCTCTAGAGGTTAAAAAGGATTAGATTTCAATTTAAGGAAGAAAATAATAGAGGAACTAAGTCTCCCTTTTCCCTTAGGGGAAGCTATTTTAGCTTATCTAGTACTAATTAGGGGGTAGGTTTTATTAGATAACCTAAAACTCTAAGTTTCTAAATAACCTATAACTTTTTAAAAAAGAAGGGTTAAGAATAAAATTAAATATATCTTTTTTAGAATAGAGTATATAGATTATTTTCTTAAGAATTTATATTCTAGTAGTAGTTTTTAAAGAGAACTACTAAACTAATAGATTTTTTATAGGGAAATCCTTCTAAAACTAATAGAGATATTTCTAGATAATTTAACCTACCTCAGGGTTTTAGCTAGACTTCCGGATGGACGGGCGGAAAAAATAAGCATTTGGGCTAGATAGACCTATTGGCCCAAATAGGTGGGCTTAAAAAAAATTTTTGGGTTGGGTTTAAAAATAGATCAACCTATTTAATCTTAAGCCTATCCACGCTAAAAATGGGCCCTATTACGTAACTCTTGGTATTCCTGGCGCTTATATAATATACTAGTAAATTGGGGTCTAGTGCTATTTTTTTTATAATTTTAGCTAATTTATTCATTAAGTTAGAAGGAATTTAAAAATAGGGATAAATATTATCTCTATTCAAGTAATACTTTTAAAAAGGCTCCAATATATTGAATATATTAGCTAAAATTCTCAGACTTGGCGCTTTTTATATATAATTAATAGGCCTATATAACTACGCTAGTAGATAACTAATTAAGCTTAGTATTCTTTTTAAATCTTAGCGTTTAATAGACCGCCTATAGGTGGGTAGGTGTGAGGATCCCTGAACTTCCAAGGGTTAGGTGTTCCTAGGGTAAACAAAGAGATGAAAAATAAGCCAGGCCTTCTTTCGCACGGATAGGGGTTTTAATATTAAAGTAGGGATCTATATATTTATTAAACTAATTATAAATATCTATAGGTAGCGTTTGTAGCTCCTTATATAGTATAGTTTACAGTAGACTTAATCTCCTACCTTAGATAGTTATTTCTAGGCATAGAGTTATTCTAGTATACTATACCTTAGTATCGAGCCCTAGTTCTCGCTTAGACTAGGGTTTAACTTATAGTATATCTTTCCCTAGTAGCTTAGCCTTGGGTAAGATTATAATATTATCTCCCCCCCTCCCCCCCGGCTAGTCTCCGAACTCTAGGAAGAAGATAGTTAATATTAGGATTAGGTAGTCCTATAATTAGTTACTATTCTAGTTAGTATTTTATTTTACTTCTTTATAGGCTCTATTATTAGTCTTTAGATACCTTAGTAATAGTAGTAAATATTAAAATAAAGGCTTTTCTTTATAAGTAGAACTTCTAGTTTCTAATTTTTATACTATTCTAGGATTTATATCTTCTTATAATAACTATAGTTTTAAAGGTAGGTTCTAAAGCTATTAAGACTACTATTAAAGCTCTTAAGTAGACTATTAAAGCTCTTATAAACTTTAGAAGTAGTTAAACTACTATAAATATTAAGGCGCGCTATATTCGCAAGCTTCCTTACTCCTAGTATTTATCTAATATCTATAGCTTTAAGAACTAACTAGTAATCCTTAAGTCTTTAGAGTATAACTATATAGAGATAACTCCTTATAAGTGTTACTAATATCCTAAGAATCAAACTTATAGTTATATAGGTATCTCCTAGAGTTTACTTCTATATTCTAGGAAAGCCACTAACTATTTCTCTCTATAGATTCACCTATACCTTATTCCTAAAACAGATGCCTTTTGTATCACACACGATAACTATATAGATTACCTTTCTACTAATAAATATTTATCTACTACGCTAGAGACCCTAAAAGTTATCCTTTTTAAGACTTAATCTATATTTTCTATAAAAAAGGTGGTATAGACTTAATATAGAAATAAGGATTCTAATATTATTATAAGTACTCGTGAGCGATTAAAGGCTCCTAAACCTAAGCCTAGAATTAAGCCTTCTTAACCCTTAGATTCTAAAATAAAGACTTGTAGTAGCTCTAGTAATTTCTTTTATAGCTTAAACCCCGAAGAGGATACTCTTCCTAATTAGGTAAATTCTACCTCTATATATAAAGTTAAGGTTAATTTAACCCCCCTTAGCTTTACTATTATAAATTTGTTTACTAAGGGCAAGGTATATAAAAGTAATTAAGGGAGGAGCTTGTTAAGCTAGGGCACTCTACTAGTCCTTCTATTTCTATTAATAGCTCTTCTCCTAAGTATCTAATAACTATTAAGGAATTCGCTAATAGTCTTTTCAGAGTATAGCAGGGCTAGTTAGTTCTTAATTCTATCTAGCTAGAGGTTAATACTAGTAAAATTATTAATATTACTACTTCCTAGACTCGCCGCGCGATTATTCGCATTCCCCTAGGAGAAAGTTCTAATAATAAGGGAGTAGAATTTATTACTAGAAGTAGTACTTTAAAGGATAAGTTTCCTAATAATAATCTCGCTAGTAATAGCGACTATAGATAAGTAAGCTTTAATAATAGTAAGGGTAATACTAGGGCTATTAATACTAGTAATACTAAAGTTAGTAGTTCTACTATACTTTAGCTTTAGCGCCTTACTTCTAATTTGAAGGATATAGGTTAAGACTAGAGTTTTTCTATAGTTCCTCTAATACTAGGCTCTATTCTAGCGCCTATTTTTTCTAAGGGTCTCTTAGCCCCGGAGTTATCTTTCTTAGAATAGGCTAGTTAAATAATAAAATTAGTACTATCCCCCTCTAGAAGTAATATTTCCCTATACCTAGCTTATATTTAAATATTAAACTATTAGTAGACTAACCTTACCGCTAAATATTTATCCTGCCTATAGGATTCTTTATTAAACGTTAAGTAGTATTTTTATACTAGTGAAACTAGCTGCGTAGAATCTTTAGAAATTATAAAGGAGTAGCTAGAGCTATATAAGAATCTTATTATCTAGAGAGAGTATTAGGTTTAGTTTCTAGAAAAGCTTCTTTCCTAAATTAGTTAATAGTCGCAGGCTATAGGTAAGTTTTCCTCTCTAAATAGTAAGTTAACTAAGTAATTTTAAGATATATAGAGTCGTTTAGATATTATAAGCGGTATTTTATATAGTATAAGAGGGGATTTTTCTTAGGTTTCCGCTAGATCTTGAGTTTTAGCTAGTCTATTCCCTATAATTTAGGGATAGGGTAGACAGGCTTCTACTAGATTTTAGGTTCTAGCTAATTCTTCTATTGCTCTAAGATAAAGTATATAGGGTGCCCCAGGGAAACTAGGTTCTCTATTAGTTACTCCTTCTAAGCGTCCCGCTATTATTAGCACTCCTAAAGAATCTAGCTAGAAATAGATTTGGTTTACTAATTAGTTTAAAAAGTAATTGGGCCTTCTATTATATTTTAGATATTATTTATCTAGCCTATTTTTCTTTTATACTTATTAAGTAAATAATAATAGTTTTCTAAATTATCTTCTAATTACTATATGGCTTCCTCTATTAGATATCCTAGCTATTTTATCTTATATTGGACTTTCTTATTTTGTATCCTATAGTCTAGGATAGATTCTACTTTCTATTCTTCGTAGTCTTCCACGAGGATTACTAGTAGTTCCTCTAGTTCCTCTCTCTCTCTACTCTAAAATAGTTCTAAGAGAGAGATATAGAATACTAGATATATTTTATATATCGGGGGTAGTTTTAACTTATAGGCTTATTTTCTAATAGTATCTAGTATTTTAAATAGTCTAATTATTTTATTATCTAGCTTTTTATTTAGTTATTCCGTGCGTAGGTTTTTTCCTAAAAGTAGGACTTAATCTCCTATACGGAATATTATCGGAATATACTTCTTATTATAATATTTGGCTTAGAAGGTCCTAGCCTTTTCTAGGTTAGACTCTAGTATTTATCTTATAGAGTCTATAGCTTTAATTCTATCTCTAACTATTAGGCTTTTCAGTTTTTCCGGTAGTACTATAGCTATTTCTATAGAAGACTTGGGGTAGTATCCTATTAAGCTAAAGAATAGAGTCTATCTAGTACTACTATAGATAAATATATTATATATATATTCTACTAATAGTAACTACTTAGGCTAGTTATTCTACTTATAATTAATATACTTCCGGAGTAAGTTTTAAGTATCTAATTTTAAATTTCTATTTAACTATCTATTTATAGCCTGCAGGCCGTGCTAAGGCGTCTTATTATCTTTAGATAATAATATAGAGTAGACTAGAAATTACTAGTAAAGAGAGTGCCGTAGTTACTAATAATTTCGTTTAGAATACTATATTTAGTTATTATTTCCTAAAATAGGATATTCGCGAATTTATATACTTTTATAATTTTCTAGCAAGAGATATAGCAAGCTATCTTAGTATACTAATCCACTATAATAAGGATTGTATTATAGGTTCGCTTATTTCTACCCTTAGTATTTAGTAATTCTATAATAAAGTCTAATAATATAGAGCTCTAGGGTTTCTTCGTAGCCTAGAGGCTTTATATTATTCTATATAGTTTATATCTAGGGGCTTTAGCTCTTTGGTAAATTTAGTATATCTAAATATACCTTTTTATATCTAATTCTATCTTTAACTACTAGTATTTTCTAATAATAGCTTCTTTAGTTTTCTTTTTACCAAAGTGCCCGCTCTATGGGTTATTATAGTTCAATTTTAGAATTTCTTATCTAATTACTAGAATCTCTAGTACTACTACTGCGAGTTCTTTTATTAGTAATTCTATAGGGTCTATTTACTATCTAGTACTCTTATTATTAGGTAAGACGTAATCGCTTTCTCCTACTTCTATCCTAAATTATACTAGCTTAATCTAGGAGAAGGTGTCCCTTCTCTAGGCTTCTATTAGTATTTATAATAATATTATTATAGGGTTAGAGTCTGCGATTTTACCTTACGCTACTCTTATAACTAATAAGTAAGATAAATAAGCTTCTAAATTATTATTATTAGCCCCCCTTCTAGGCTCTACGAGGTTATATTCTATATATAGAATAGTTTCCTCCCTAAATTCCTCTCTCTTAGATATACTAGATATAGGTATTTTAATATCTATTCCTTCCTTAGGAGTAATATTTTCTTTTTTCCAGAGAGTTCTAGGATTTTGCTCTTTTTCATACTTCTCTTCCCCCTCTCTCCTTAGATTATTTATAATATATAGGGACTTTCTTATAGCCTTAGATATTTCTAGGGCTTCTTCCTTATTCCTATTATTTTTCTCCTAGTAATCTAGTCGTCTAGATAGACCGTCTACTAGGTTAGATTTCCCTATTCTATATATAATTTCAAAGTTATATACTACTAACTACTCTAGCTAATTAACTTATCGCCTTTAAGATATCTTTTTTATTAGGTTTATAAATCCTTATAGGTTAGTATAATCTGAGAGGACTTAGATAACTTATTCTACCCCTTCTAGATAATACCGCTAGTATTTAAATACCTTTACTATAGCTAATATTTCTTAGTCTAGAGTACTATAGCTTCACTAGGCGGAATCTAATTTCTTTAACTAGAAAGCTATAGGGTACTAGGGCTTCTTTTCCTCCCCTAGTTATAAGAGCACTACTCTATAGGCAAAGTTTGAGGTATCTATTTTAATATATATTAGTTTTTCGGGGTTAAAATACCTTAGGAGTAGACCCCTTTTGAATTATTTCTTAAGTTAGATAAATACTTCCTATACTTTAGTTATCTAGTTCCAGAGTCCTTTCTTCCTTCCCTTTTATATTCCTTTTAATAACTCTATAATTAGTGTTATAATATAAGAGTACCTATAGATAAACCTTCTATAGAAGTTTACAAACCCTAGGAAAACCTAGATATTATAGTATAATTTAGATATAGGCTATTTATTAATAGTTTTAACGCAGTCTATATCTATACTTATTTTATCTATTTCTACTACGTATTCTAGGAATTTAACTAAAGTTTAGAAAAAGGCACACTTTTTTATATTATAGTATAACTTATATATTCTAAGTCTAGCTAGTACTTACTTTATATATTTTATATATTCTTATTTATTCTTACTAAATATAAGGATATCGTTAAAATAGACCACGCAAATAATATTCAGAAGCCTAGCCAGGGCTTGGTTAATATACCTCTAGAAGGTAGTAGGTATATTAGCTAGATCAAATAGTAATATAGTATACTTATAATAGCTATACCTAGTTCAGAACGCAGTTTTCTATTTATCCCTCTTTCTAATATAGATATAATAGTACGCGTCCTTAAGGTTAAGTTTAGTAAATACCTTTACTCTATCTAGGCGGTCTAGTATCTCTTCTACTAGAGGTAGTATAAGGCAGTTTTTAATAGTAATCTTATTAAGTCCCCTATAATCCACACAGAGGCGTAGTTTACTATTAGGTTTTAGTACGAATAGAACTAGGGCTCCTATTAGGCTTCTAGATTCCCTAATCTAGCCTTTTTATATAGAAGTTTTTATATATATTCTTAGAGGACCTCCAGTTCCCTAGTGGATAGGTTATAAATAGGTAGGTATAGTAGTTCCTTCCCTAGAATTATTTTAATTAGATAGTCCACGAGGTTTAGAATTAGTAGCCTTACTACCTATTCTTTATTAAATATATCTGCGAATTCCTATAACTATACTAGAATTACTATAGTAATATTATTTTTATTAGATATTATTAGGAGGTAGATAGAAGCTTTATCTTTCTAGCTTTATAATATAAACCTTTATAGTTCTTCTAGAATAATTAATTTATCGATTATATAGTATCTCCACATATATTCTTTGAAATTAATATTTAAATTAACATCTTCTAGCTATAGTTTTCTAAGTATTATATTAATTCCCTATATAGATATAATTATAAAGGTGTGTAATATTTATTCTAATTATCTCTAACTATCCCTAACTATAACTATTATTTTAGTATATCTAAAGATTAATATTATAATATTATTTATAAATTAGATTTTATCTCCCTTATACTACTAGATATTTTAGTAGGCTTAGGTAGCCTATAACGTATCTATAAAATTATAATTAGCTACTAAATTAATTACTCCTTTTACCTCTCTATCTACTCTTCTCGAGGTGATTACTAGTATTTAAGGTAGTAGTATAACTTTAGTTTCTAAGTCTACGGAGGTTTATTATAGAATTATATTTTCTATAGATAATAGTCTAGATTTTTCTTTTTAGGTATCCCTTTAAGGGTTACCTTCTTTTCTTTACTCTAGGTAGTCTTTCGCTAGGTAGCTTTTTCTATAGTTAAAGTAGAGTTTCTCTTTCTTCCGTTATTTATATTCTTCTATAGAAATTCTATAGGACTTAGGCTATTTCTACTCTTATTTTTTCTCTCTCTAGTTTCTTCCTTAACTATCGAATTTTCGTTTATATAAGTTCTCTTTTTTAAATTTTATATCTAGGAAAGATTTAACCTTAGAATTCTAGTCTTTTTTCTTTAGAATTACCTCTAGTTAATATATCTCCTTTCGTAGTTCTTCTATAGTTTTAGATTATAGCTATAGTCTTCTTATTTTATATTATAATTTAGAGACTAACTTTCTAATAGTAGACTAGATTAAAAAATCCTCTAGAAGGTCTAATTCTTATTTATTTCGCAGGCCGTCTAGGTATATAAGGAATAGTCTAGTATTCTAGCCTAGTCTTTATTTCACGTAGTTAAAATAGTAAATTATATTAGTTTCTCTATTATTTAAATATTCGATTTAATCTCTACACTAGATTTTAAATTAAACTTAAGTATTTAGTATTTCTTATCCTAAATCTTTCTACTAATACTATTATAGGATAAAGTTAGATTTTAATTTCTATCCTTAGCGTACCTAAATTATTCTTACTAAATCTAGAATTTTAGTAAAGGTATTTAATAGTATATCCTCGAATTAATAAAATTAGATAGTGTATTCTCTAAGTATATTATCTTCCTATATCGGCGTTTTTATCTTTAGTAAAATTTTTTAGTATTCCTATTACCTTAGACTTCTAGAGTGTTAATTAGAACTTTATTATTAGATTATATATAGTAATATTTACTATTTTTTAGAAGATATTAAATTTATTTATTTAATTAGTAATTATAATACTATTAAGGGGTTTCTTTCTCCCGAGTCTTCCTACGTATATAATTCTTGGGGAGAGTTATCTTATCCACTTAGTATTTGAGAAATATATATTATATTTAGTTATATAGAACATTCTCCTTAAGCTCTAGTTCTTACTATCTTATTCTTTTATTTTCTAGGTAAATAGTTAAAATATAAGGATCCCTAGACTTCTAAGAGTTAGGTATTCCTAGAGTAAATAAAGGGATAAAGAATAAGCTAGGCCTTCTTCCGCACGGATAGGGGTTTTAATATTAAGGTAGGGGTCTGTGTATTTACTAGACTAACTATAGATATCTATAGGTGGCGTTTATAGCTCCTTATATAGTGTAGTCCACGGTAGACTTAGTCTCCTATCTTAGATAGTTATTTCTAGGTATAGAGTTATTCTAGTATACTATACCTTAGTATCAAGCCCTAGTTCTAGCCTAAACTAGAGTTCGGCTTATAGTATATCTTTCTCTAGTAGCTTGGCCTTAAGTAAGATTATAATAGTAAATTTTTAATTTTTGGGCTTTGGGTGGGCTTTAAAAAGGTATTTTAGATTAGGCTATAAAATAGGTTAGCCTATTAGAGTCTTATACCTACCCAATCTATCTATTCGAAAATCTATATATAGGAAGACTTGGGAGAAAAAAACCCCTTAATAGTATTATAATTACTAATTAAATAAATAAATTTAATATCTTCTAAAAAATAGTAAATATTACTATATATAATTTAATAATAAAGTTCTAACTAATACTCTAGAAGTCTAAGGTAACTAGAATACTAAAAAATTTTACTAAAAATAAAAACACTAATATAGGAAGATAATATATTTAAAAGATATACTATTTAATTTTATTAATTTAAGAATATATTATTAAATACCTTTATTAAAATTCTAGATCTAGTAAGAATAATCTAAATATATTAAGAATAGAAATTAAAATTTAACCTTATTCTATAATAATATTAGTAGGAAGATTTAGAATAAGAAATATTAAATACTTAGATTTAATTTAAACCTAATATAGAGATAAATTAAACACCTAAATAATAGAGAAACTAATATAGTTTACTATTTTAACTATATAAAATAAACCTAAACTAAAATATTAGACTATTCTTTATATATTTAGATAGTTTATAAAATAAATAAGAATTAGACTTTTTTAATAATTTCTTAATTTAGTCTACTATTAGAAAGTTAGTTTCTAAATTATAATATAAAATAAGAAGATTATAGTTATAACTTAAAACTATAAAAGAACTATAAATAGAAATATATTAATTAGAGATAGTTCTAAAGAGAGAAAATTAAAATTCTAAGGTTAAATCTTTTCTAAATATAAAATTTAAAAAATAGAATTTATATAAATAAAAATTTAATAGTTAAGGAAGAAACTAGAAAGAGAAAAAATAAAGGTAGAAATAGTCTAAGTCCTATAGAATTTCTATAGAAGAATATAAATAATAGAAGAAAGAGAAACTCTACTTTAACTATAGAAAAAATCACCTAGTAAAAGACTATCTAGAGTAAAGAAAAGAAGGTAACCCTTAAAGGGATATCTAAAAAGAAAAACCTAGGCTATTATTTATAGAAAATATAATTCTATAATAAACCTCTATAGATTTAGAAACTAAAGTCGCACTACTACCTTAAATACTAGTAATTACCTTAAGAAGAGTAAATAGAGAGGTAAAAGAAGTAATTAATTTAGTAGCTAATATTAGGAACCGACCCCTAGTAGAACTAGACTTCCGTATGGGCGGATTGGGCGGTTATTTACCCTTAATGATTTTTAACCGCTAAGTAACTATAACCATCCAGGCCTCATTAAAACCACCCAATACCCAAAGGTGAAAAATCCGAACCACCCAATGGGTACCCATTCAAACCCAAAGTTTAAATATAATGCCAAGCCCTGATTAGTAATCTACTAGTATAGTTAGGTAGACTTACTAATTATCTATAAAAAGCGCCAAGCCTAGTATTTTTACCTAATTTATTTAATTTATTAGAACCTTTTTAAAAGAAGGACTCATTATAGAGATAATACTTGACTCTATTTTTAAAATCTCTCTAATAAATTGAATAAATTAGCTAAAAATATATAAAAAATATCACTAGACCTCAATTTACTAGTAGATTATATAAGCGCTAAGAAATTCCAATGGGTGCCAAGAAAACCGTTGGGTGGGTTGGGTGGGTAAAAGGGTATCTCTAAACCCACCCAGGGACCAAGGTAGGCTCTTAAAAACCGCCCAAATTGACCTATTCAACCACCCAAACCCATTCACCCAAGGTTTTGACCCGCCTATACGGAAGTCTAGCTATAATACTAATAAAACTAATTATAAAGGTAACTTCTAAGTACTCTATATAGTTATTAAAGTCCTTATATAAATTATAAATTTAATTAGAAATATAGCTAGTACTAATATTAATATTTTTAAAATAGTAAGATATACTAATTTATATTAAAGTATAAAATTTATTAAAATTATTTCTAACCTCTACCTCGAATTTAGAAGTAGAAGTACTTTTATTATAGACTTAAAAGTATAATAATATTTACTATAGGAAAAAGATATTCTCTCTAGTAACTATCTCTTAAGTAGTACTAATATTTAAATAATTATTAATCTAGATAAGGGTATTAACTAGAGTCTCTAAAGTAGTAACTATAGAAGTAGTAGTAGTAGAGATAAAACCTAGAATAGTTATAATAAAGATATTAGTAGTAGTAGTAGAACTAGTAATAAGGGTAGAATTAGTAGTAGTAGTAATAGTTATAGAGATAATAAGGCGTGAATCTCTAATTTTATAACTAAAAAGAAGATAATCTATAATTTATACTTTTAGATTAAGAAGTATAAATAGAGCTAAAGCTACTTAAATAATCTAGATAAGGATAAAAGTAATAAGCTTAATACTTATAATAGCTAATCTAGAAGTAGTAGAGATATAACTAGTAACTATAATAGTAAACTCTTTTATAATAGAAGTAGAGGCCTTAGAGATAGTAGCCTTAAAGATAGTAGCCCTATAGGCTAAATTACTATATTTATTTTTAAAGATCTACTAGGTAGTCTATAACTTTATATAGAATATCTAAACTAATTTATCTTTACTCCTATTATTAATACCTATAATATATTTCTAATAAGCCTAAATTGAAT
>NW_003345188.1:0-11374 GCF_000150975.2 Nannizzia gypsea CBS 118893
TTCGAATAGAATTATAATATCTATAATAAAGAACTATTAGTAATAGTTATTATATTTAAGAGATAGAAATAAGAATTATAAGGAACTAAATACCGAGTTATAGTAATAAGCGATTACTAGAATTTAATATACTTTATAATAATAAAAGAATTAACTCGATAATAATTAAGATAGTATATAGAAACCTTAGTATACTATAACTTTAGGATATAATATTATAAAGGAATAGAGAACGCTTTCGCAGATACACTAAGTAGAAGATTAGATTTAATAATAAAATAGCAAAAATATAGAGTAATCTTATATCTAAATCTAGATACTAGTAATATAATTTTAGATATATAAGTATTAAGGGCTATTAGAATAGTTATATCCAATACAGATACTCTAGAAGCTAAGGTATAGAAGTACTTAGAGTAAGACCCCTTAGTTAGAAGGCTCTCGGGCTTAAATAAGTATTATAGATAAGAGAATAGTTTACTCTTATACTAGAGATTAATATATATACCTAAGGAAATATAATAACGAGTACTAAAAGAAAGTTATAATAATTTAAGTATAGGACACTTTAGAATTAAAAAGACTATAGAACGAATTATAAGATCTTATTATTAGCCAGGAATATAGAAGGATATCCGAAGATATATATAAGAATATAATATATACTAAAGAAATAAGGATAATTAACACGTACCTTATAGACTACTATAATTAATACTATATAAGGATATACTATAGAAATCTATAGTAATAGATTTTATTATAAAACTACCAAAATTAAAAGAGCTACGAATAGATATATAATATAATATAATAATAATAATTATAGATTAACTAACAAAGTATACCTACTTTATTCTTTTTATTAAAAAAATAATAGCACTAGATATAGTATATATACTTCTAAGGCAAGTATTTGCGAATTATAGACTACTAGATAAAATTATATTAAACAGAGATACGAGATTTATAAGTAAGTTTTAAATAATACTTACCAAATAAATAGGGATTAAATAGAAAGTATCTATAGTATATTACCCTTAAACTAATAGATAAAGTGAATAAATAAATTAGACTATAGAATAATATCTAAGATATTATATTAACTATAAATAAAATAATTAGGTTAAATTACTACTAATAGTATAGCTCACCTATAATAGAGCTAAGGTAGCCTTAATAGGTATAATACCTTTCTTTATAAATTATAGAAGAGAACTAGAAATAATAAAAATACCTAGAAAAGCGAAGACTCACGTATAAGAAGTAGAAATATCGATAGAAAAACTATAATTACTACACAAAAATATAAAAAAAGATTTAGAATTCTTAAGTTATAGAATAAGTAACTACTATAATAAGTAACGTATAGAAGCGCCAATCTTTAAGAGGGGAGAGAAAGTATTTCTACTATAATAAAATATTAAAATATTAAGATTAAATAATAAACTAGATCATTAAAAAATCGAACTATTTAAGATTTTGGAGAAAATTAGATAGGTTAACTATAAACTTTAATTACCGGAATATATAAAAATATACCTAGTATTTTATATCTTATTAATTAAAAAAGTACCTTAAAATATTAAACTATATAAACTAGAAATTCAACAAGAAAACTAAGAATAAGAATACGAAGTGGAAAAAATCCTAAATAAGAAAAGGATTAATAGAAAAATTTACTATCTAGTAAAATAGAAAGGCTATAATAATTTGGAAAATACTTACGAGCCTATACGGAACCTTTAGAATATAACTTAGGTAATTAAGAAGTACTACTAGAGGAAAGATTCTTAAGAAGAGCCTTAAGAGAAGGATTATAAGAAGAGGAGGAGCCTAAAATAGCCTTATTACACTAAGTAAGACTAGAAATAGTAGATAAGGAAGCTATCGCTCGCACACGGATTTGCCAATTCTCCTCTATAATAGTAGCTAACTCCTATTAAGCTTTTAATAGTTAAGACTAAAGCTTACGAATATAATTTAGATAAAAGTGAATATTAATATTTGAATTTTCTAGATAATATTAATACTAGAAGTTTTCTTCTTCCTAATAATTCTATAAAGATAAGTAGCTAATATAGGCGCAGTTCTTGCGAAGATAAGAGGAATAACTTTTACTAGAAGAATCTATTATAAGACACGGAGTTAAAGAAAAGAAGTAGCTATTATAAGAGAACTCTACTAAGGAACTATATTAGTTAATAATAGTAGTAAGACGAGTATACTTAGGAGTATAATTATAAGGAGTACAAATAGACTTAAAAGTACGCGCTATAATAAAAGAAAGACTTACTAAACCCAATATAACGGGAAGACACTTACTATTTATATAAGAGGAAGACTAAGGAAATAATTAGGATAATTTGTTAAGAGAGGAGGGGATAATATTATAGACTACCTGCGACGTAGCCCAAATAAATATACTTATTAGACAAATAAAGTTATAAAATAGAAGAACCTAGGAATTTGTTAGGAACCGACCCCTGATAGAACCGACTATAGGTTAAACTAAGGGTATGAGGTATAGTAGCTACCGTAAGCTAACTAATCACTATACCTACCGAGGGTATAGGGCACACTACCCTAAGCGAATACTAGGTCCTATAAATACCCTAGGGGGATCTAGAGTTGAAAGGACCAACGGTTAGTCTTATTATAATAGGACCCCTATAGTATTCCCCTATTTATTATCGAGGACTATTGTAGTCTCTCCTAATAAGTACGGGAGAATTAACCTCTAATACTACCTAGTACTAGAGGTTTAATATTCTAACTATTCCTAATAATTTAGGAGATATAACTACAACAAGGAGCCGTGCGTACCTGTAGGAGGGTGAGATATAACCTATAGGTAATATATAGGCTAAACCACGCTTATTAGTGGACCAAATTATAAATATAACTATAGAGGAACAACAGAAACTATAGAGGTTACTTACTAATAAGATACAAGCGTATAGCTGCTAGATTATACTAGAATAACGCGACGAAGGGGCTCGACGCTTAAAGTACTAAAGGCTCCTACTAAAGGTAAAAACCCCGACGTGGGATAACCTCACCCTAGGGGGATACTCTACCTAGTTCTACTAGCTAGAGGACACCCTATAGAATACCTTTCTAGAGATTCTAAATAAAGTAAAGGTAGTCTGGGCTAGATAAGGATAGAAGGCTAAATTAAACTTTATAATCGAATAGTATAACTAAGCGGAGGCTAACTAGACAATATCCTGAATCTAGAAAGAATTTAAGGAATAGTACTAAGACTAAATTAAACACCCTACTAATCGAGGTATTAATACTATCCTTAGGTTTAATAAAGTAAGATAGCAACCTTAGTAAGATATTAAGTCCTTCTTTAATTATATCGAGGGTCTACGCAATAATTATAGAACGGATTTACTTAAAGAGTACCTAGTACCTTCGACTATTAGAAAGCTTCTCCTAGATCTATAATATGAAATTTAATAACTCTAGAGTAAGCCAGAATCTATAGAAGAGCTAAAAGCTGAAGCCTATAGGCTAGAAGCGGTGCTCCGGAAGAAGGACTAAGATAAAGGAAATAGGGCTATAAGGGATATACCTAAGCTAATATATTAAGGGTCTCGCGATAGTAAGTGCTACTAAAACTAGGATAGAGACCCGGCGACGATATAACTAAATAAGAAATATAAGAGTATATTTAACTATATTACCTCTGAGGAAAGGGAATACTACTTTAAGGAGAAGCTCTGCCTAGCCTATAGTAAGAAGGAGTATATAGTAAAGGATTGCCCAGATAGAGTAAGGCTCCTAAGGGAGAGGCTACAAGATTAGAAAAGAAATAATAATCCCAAGCTCCTTACTATACGAGTAGACCTACGTACTATAATAATAGGGGTTACTTTACTACTATAACTAGCTATACTAAAGCCTCAAGGAAAGGAGTAAGTATAGGTTTAAGCTATTATTAATAGCGCGGCGAACTATAACTTTATTAACCTAATCTTAGCTTGACTATTTATTAAAGAGACTAAATAGACTCTAGGCGGGAAAATAGATCTCGCAAATAGAAAAAAGATAGATACCTAGGGTATAACCCTAGTGAGTGTAGCTTTAAGAGACTATTATAGGGTTACCCGTATATAGAAGATAACCTTTGTAATTATTCCCATAGTTAATATCGAAGTGATTCTAAGAAAGCTATAGCTAGAGGAGGTAAACTTAAGGATTAACTAGAGGGAATACTAGTAGTACTACCTATATACCGTAGAATAGGTGGTAACCTCAGAACCTAATAAGTGCGGAGTACCTGCGACGGTCTAACTCCTCTTACTAATACTAGAGGAGAAGATAATTAGAAAAAACCAAATACTAAGGGAGTTCAAATCTTTTACAGATATCTTCTCGGAGGAAGTGGTCTATATATTTACTAACCCCGAGCTAGTATCTTATAAGATTGAGCTAGTAGAAGGGAAGGTCCCTCTCTACTTACCCTTATATAACCTCTTAGCTAAGAAGTTATAGGTACTAAGAGAGTACCTCGACACTATGCTAAAGAGGGACTGAATTAGGGAGTCTAAGAGCCCTACTAGAGCACCCTTACTCTTTGTATCTAAAGCAGACGGTAGTCTACGCACATATATTAACTACTATAGGCTCAATAAGATAACTATAAAGAACTATTTTACCTTACCCTGGGTTAATAAGATACTAGATAGACTAGTAGGTGCTATATTCTTTACTAAGCTTAACCTCAGGGAAGCGTACTATAGAGTACGTATTAAGGAAGGCGATAAGTAGAAGATAGCCTTTAGGATAAGGTACGGATACTATAAATACCTTATAATACTATTTAGTCTAGCTAACGTACCTATAATATTCTAAAGGTATATTAATCAAGTCCTTATAGAGTTAGTAGATATTGCGTGTATTATCTACCTTAATAATATCCTTATCTTTAGTATAAGTAGGGAGAAATATATAAGACACATTAAGCTAGTACTAGATAGATTAAGGAAGTATAGATTGTATGCAAAGCTCTCCAAGTATACTTTCTTCTAGGTATTAGTAGATTTCCTAGGGTATAGAGTGAGCCGCGGAGGGGTAAGTATAGATTCTATTAGGGTTACTACGATATAGGAGTAGCCGGAACCCTATAGCTTCTATAATATTTAGGTATTTCTAGAGTTTACTAACTTCTACCAATATTTTATATATTAGTACTCCTATATTGTAATACCTATTACTAAGCTACTTAAGGGTTTATAGAGAGGGAAAAAGAAGGGTAAGTTTACCTAGACCCCAGAGGCTAGCAAGGCTTTTAGAGAACTAAAAGATAAGTTCCTTATAAGACCCTTGCTCTAGCACTTCGACCCCTTAAAGCCTATAAGGGTAGAAATAGATACTTCGACGTTCGCATACGGAGTAGTACTCTCCTAACCCTATAAGGAGGAGGAAAGGAAGCCTAAGTAGCATCTAGTGGCCTTCTAGTTAAAAAAGCTAGATAATATCTAGAAAGGCTATAGCACGCCTAACTAGGAGATACTAGTAATTATAAAGTCGTTTAAGTAGTAGAGGCACTACCTTAAAGGAGCGTAGCATACGGTGCAGGTCCTTATAGACTATTATAACTTATAGGGGTTTATAAAGTAATCTAAAAAGGTATCCCACAGATACTAGGTTAATTAGCTAGAATAGCTAGTAGCCTATAACTTTAAAATAGTCTATAGAATAAGGAAGACTAATTCTGCGGACGGTCCGTTCCGCCGTTTAAATTATAGGGGTATTCCTAAGGAACTACTAACCCTAGATAGGAAAAGGGAGTACGAGAGAGGTCTCTCGTTAGCTATATAGAAGACCCTAAGTAAGCTAATTAGGCAAGAAGTAGCTAGAGAAGGTTATAAAGGGCAGGGGATGAGAAATCCTCCTATTTAGAGGGATAACTAAGAGGGTTAAGTCTCCTAACTAAGGGAGCTCCCGCCTAGAGCTAACTATGGCTATCTAGTACGTTATATATCTCGCCTACTAGCTATAAGGGCGGCTATAGGGGAAACCGCAGATTCCTTACTAAAGAAGAACTTACTAGAATTAATAGCTTTACTATAACGGGGGGACGCCTTCGCAGTAGAGAAGCTAGCATAGCTATAATAAGGAGCGGATAGAATAGGAAGGTAGGACCCTAATATAACTGCGGGTACTCTAAGGGAATAGGGGTAGATATTAGTAGGCCTATTAACTAAAGGGGAAAGGGTATACGTATCGCTAGATGTAGTAGTGAGATAAGAGATCCTGCGTATATACTATGACGACCCCTAGAGTAGCTATTTTAGAGAGTAAAAGATTAGAGCCTTAGTATAATAGAAGTACTAGTAGCCGGGTATAACCTAATATATAAAGGAGTATATATAGATATATTAGATATATTAAAAAGCAAGAGCTCCAAGGTATAAGCTATACGGGTAGCTATAACCCTTATAATAGGTAAAGTAACCCTAGAGTTTAATATTAATAGATTTTATTATAGACCTCCTAGATTTGGGACTAAAGGAAGGGGCTAGGGGATATAGTAATACTATCCTAGTAGTGGTAGACAGATATACTAAGCTAGCTAGGTACTTCTCCTATACTAAAAAGATTAAAGTAGAGGACCTTGCAGATATTATCTTTAGGGAGATAATTACCAAGTATAGTACCCCTGAAGAGATAATCACGGATAGAGATACCCTCTTTACTAGTAACTTCTAATTAACCCTGTGCTACTATCTGAGAATAAATAGGAAGCTTAGCACAGCCTTCCAACCGCAGACGGACGGCTAAATAGAGGTCTAGAACTAGATTCTAGAGGGCTACCTGCGGAGATATATTAACTATAAGTAGTCAAACTAGATTAACTAACTACCTCTGGCGGAATTTATATATAATACTTCCGACTAAAGTAGTACTAGGACTTCCCTATTTATAGCCTTAATAGGATACTACCTAAGAAGCCCTATAGAGATAGAGGTAGGGGAGCTTAGGTAGCTAAAGGACGTCCAAGCAAAGGAGAGAGCCTTGTTAATTGCGAAAATGAGAGAGACCTTAGAGGAGAACTTAGGAAAGGCTAGGGAGGACTAGACCAAGTACTACAATAGAAAATACGACCCTATAAACTTTAGGGTAGGGGACTAGGTTATACTCTTAATAAGGAATATTAAGACGTAACGTCCAAATAAGAAGCTCGATAGTAAAATAATAGAACCCTTTATAATTAGGGAGCCTATTAGCAAGTAAGTATATCGCCTAGTATTATCTCTATCCTATAAGATATACCCCGTGTTCTATATCTCCCTACTAGAGCTATTTAGGGGGAGGGAAGGGGAGGAACCCGACCCCCCTCCAGTAGTAGTTATAGATAACTACGAGGAATGGGAGATTGAAAAGATATTAGACTATAAGATAAGGTATAGGAAGACTTAGTTTAAGGTTAAGTAGCTAGATTACCCCTTAGAAGAAGCTATATAGCTTAGTAAAGTAGACCTCAAGAACGTACTTGAGATCCTTAAGGAATATAAGAAAACCCTTAGGAAAGAAGGCAAACTAATACTAGAATAAGAAAAACTATTGGATTGCATTAACTACATAAGCCTATAAATAAAAGAGAAGAATAAACTACTTAAGGTATTAAAGGAGCTAACTACTACTAGAATACTAAGGGAAGCTAACTATTATTACTTCTTAGGGGTTCGAACGGAATATCTAGAGTAACGAATCTTGCAAACGGGGGAAGGTAGATCCTCCTCGCTAGAAGTAATAGGAGAAGAGATTAGGGTACTTCTAGTATAAATATCCTTTAAGGACTTAGTACTAAGGTTACTACTAGCGGTAGTAGTAGGGTCCTAGAACTAAATAGAGAGGTTAGTATCCCTCTATAAAGGTCGGTGTTAGAATAGACCCAAGGGAAAAGGAATAGAAGGTAACACGTACCTTAATAAACTGCTCAAGTTAAGTAAACTAAATACTAAGAGTAGGCGAAGCGGTAGGGGATCTATCCCAGCGTTACTTCTTTAAGGTAGAAGTCTTAATAACCCTAGTAGTAGAGCTAGAATATTTACCCTTACTAGAAGGGACACTAGGAGTAAGGGGGATAATAGCCCTAAGGGGGCTATCTCCGTACTTGGTAAAGGAGCTAAACCGGTATAGAAGGGGATTAAAGCCGCGTCGGTGGCAATTAATAAATCTAATAAGAGTAGAAACCCTAATAGGAGGGGTAATAGAAGCGCCAATACCCGCGGGGGAATAACTCTGACAAGGTAGACTAGGGGTTATAATAGAAGCGGGGATTAAAGTAGTAGAGGTTAAAGTAATCTAAGTAGAAGTAGTTTACTAAAGAAGGGTTGCGAACCCTTGATTAATAGTAGTTATAATACTAGTAAAATTAGTTATAAGGGTAACCTCTAAGCGCTCTATATAATTATCGAGATCCTTACATAGATTATAAATCTAACTAGAAATATAGCTAGTACTAATATCGATATTCTCGAGATAGCAGAATATACTAGCTTATATTAGGGTGCGAAACTTATTAAGGTTGTCCTTAACCTCTACCTCGAATTTAAGGGTAGGAGTACTCTTATTATAGGCCTAAGAGTATAATAATATTTACTATAGGAAAGAGACGTTCTCCCTAGTAACTATCTCTCGGGTAGTACTAGTATTTAAACGATTATTAATCTAGGTAAGGGTATTAACTAGAGTCTCTAGAGTAGTAACTATAGGAGCAGTAGTAGTAGAGATAAAACCCGGGGTAGTTATAATAGGGACATTAGTAGTAGTAGTAGGACTAGTAGTAGGGGCAGGGCTAGTAGTAGTAGTAGTAGTTATAGAGGTAATAGGGCGCGAACCCCTAGTCTTATAGCTAGAAAGAAGATAATCTATAGCTTATGCCCTTAGGTTAGAAAGTATAAGCGGGGCTAAGGCTACTTAAGTAATCTAGGTAAGGATAGGAGTAATAGGCTTAGCACCTATAATAGCTAATCTAGAGGTGGCAGGGATCTGACTAGTAGCTATAGTAGTAGACTCTTTCGTAGTAGGGGTGGAGGCCTTAGAGGTAGTAGCCTTAGAGGTAGTAGCCCTACGGGCTAGACCACTACGCTTATTTTTAAAGACCTACTAGGTAGTCTATAACTTCGCATAGAATACCTAAACTAGTTTATCTCCGTCCTTATTATTAATACCTATAATATATTTCTAATAAGCCTGGATCAGGGTATTAGTCGGCAGAGTGAGTTTAGAGTTAACCTAGTAAGTAGTAACAAAGGGTTAGCTAAGGTATACGCGTTAAAATAGTAGGGAGTGTCTAATTTATAGTATTATACGAGCGATTCAGACGTATATAATATTTATATAGAGTACCTACTTAATATAGGTAATTAAGCTCTAGAACTCGATTATTAGAGGGGTTTATAATAGTATAGATATTGCCTAGGTATCGCGCGCAAGGCAAGGGGGTACTATTAATAGAAAGGGAAGATATAACGACGGCTAGGAGAGAAGAATAATATAGGTAGAAATAAGGTATTAATAGTAGTTAAGGGAAGAAAGGAAGGAAAAGGGTAAAGAGAAAATTTTTAACTATAATAAAGGATAGAAGAGCCGTTACTAGGTTACTACTAGGGAACTAAAAAGGGAAATATAGCAGAGGAAAATTACATAGGGTATAGTAGAAGCCCTAAGCCCTTACTCTACCTTAATATAGTCCTTCGCGGGGTTCGGAGGCCGAACCCCCGGGGGGGGGGATACTATTAGAAATCGACCCCTAGTAGAACCGACTATAGGTTAAACTAAGGGTACGAGGTATAGTAGCTACCATAAGCTAACTAATTACTATACTTACTAAGGGTATAGGGCACACTACCCTAAGCGAATACCGAGTCCTATAAATACCCTAAAGGGACCTAGAGTTAAAAGGACTAATAGTTAGTCTTATTATAACAGGACCCCTATAGTATTCCCCTATCTGTTATCGAGAACTATTGTAGTCTCTTCTAATAAGTACGGGAGAACCAACCTCTAATACCGCCTAGTACTAGAGGTCTAATAGAATTCCCCAAGTTACGTAATAACTGGAGAGGTCCCAAATATTAAGACTATAGATAGGTCTACAATAGGATCTCAGAGCAAAAGTCTATAATAGGACCTTAGGGAGGAGGTCTAACTTAGGACCTCAGAATAATAGGTCTATATAGGACCTGAGGAATATTCGAAGGATAAGGGACCTAATATAGTATATATATATAAGGGTACTTATCGCCTACTTAATTTCGAGTTATCTTCTAATACTTAAGATTAAAGCCAACTTTATAGTAAGCTATAGCTTTATAGTACTAGTTAATACACATATACTTCCCTTTATCTATCTGATATCCCTTAACACCTTTATACTAAACTTAACTAGTATACTAGCTTTATTACTTATAAGGACCTCAGAGAGTATATATACACTAAGCTAGACTTAGAGCTATTGCCTTAAAGTTGAATACTGAAGTATCCTCCCTATAGTAAATAAGCACCGTTTATACTCTAACCTATCTATAGAGTACCTTAAGTTACACCTTTCCTTAAGACGCCTCCCTTATCTCTATAAGAGAAGCCCACCTTTATAGCAACTACGCTATAGGAGCTAGATTATAATAAAAAGACAAAAATAGAAAATTATAACTAATAGTATACTATACTAGAACAATAATACTAGTAGAATAGAATTATAATATCTATAATAAAGAACTATTAGTAATAGTTATTATATTTAAGAGATAGAAATAAGAATTGTAAGGAACTAAATACCGAGTTATAGTAATAAGTAATTACTAGAATTTAATATACTTTATAATAATAAAAGAATTAACTTAATAATAATTAAGATAATATATAGAAACCTTAGTATACTATAACTTTAGGATATAATATTATAAAGGAATAGAGAACACTTTTATAGATATACTAAGTAGAAGACTAGATTTAATAATAAAATAGTGAGAATATAGAGTAATCTTACGTCTAGATCCAGATACTAGTAATATAATCTTAAGTATATAAGTATTAAGGGCTACTAGGATAGTTATATTTAATATGGATACTCTAGAAGCTAAGGTATAGAAGTACTTAAAACAAGACCCCTTAGTTAAAAGGCTCTTAGGTTTAAGTAAGTATTATAGATAAGAGAATAGTTTACTCTTATACTAGAGATTAATATATATACCCAAGGAAGTATAATAATAAGTACTAAAAGAAAGTTATAATAATTTAAGTATAGGATACTTTAGAATTAAGAAGACTATAGAACGAATTATAAGATCTTATTATTAGCTAGGAATATAGAAAGATATCCGAAGATATATATAAGAATATAATATGA
>NW_003345189.1:0-13264 GCF_000150975.2 Nannizzia gypsea CBS 118893
TATAGTATTAATCTTTCTATATCTATAGTTATAGGTACCTAATATAATTAATTCTAACTTAATATAGTTATTCTAACTAGAGAAAGGCTATAATTAAAAGATTAGTTAATATCTACAGTAAGATATAATTATAACTCTAATTAGCTAAATATCTAAAAGAAAAATATAGATATATATTCCCTACCCTAAATATTTAAAGAACTAACTAAGATATATTACTTAAATAATAAAGAAGCTAATATATTTACTATAAGTAGATATACTACTAACTCTAACTATATCTTAATCTAATTTAAGTAGTAGATTAATATACTAGAGAAAAAAGTTAATAACTAAGACTATAAGGATAATATTAAGTAGTATAAGATATAGATTAAGGGAATATTAGATAAAATTTAAGCTTTAAAAATATAAACTAAAGATATATAAATATTAGTTAAAATTAGAATACTTAATACCTTTAAAGAAGAATAATATAAGCTAGAGTACTTCTTAAATAAATATAATATCTACCTAGCTACTAAAGTAGAACTTACTAAAGTTAAGAAGGTAATCTTTACTAAATTATATTTATAAAATACTATAGCTATATAGTTTAAACCTATACTAGAAGACTAAATTAATACTTAGAGATAATCTAAGGTCTATACTAAAATTTTAGGGAAGCTACCTAAATTTTAAAACTATAATTAGATAATTCTTTAGAGATATAAATTATAAATAAATACTTAAAAGAAAACTCGCTAGCTTATAATAAATTAGGAATATAACTTAGTTTATAATATAACTATAATAACTATACTAGAAACTTAAAATCTATAATAATAATAGAAAGATAACTATATTTAAATAAAGACTTAAGCTAGAGACTTAATATAAAATAATTAAAATAGGACCCTATATAAACTATAATAAAATAGTTAAAATAGTAGTATAACTTAATAATTAGTTTTATAACTTATAGAACCTATAATAGGGAAAAGTAACTTTTTAAAAAGGAATAAATTAATAGAGTATAAGTAAGAAAGATAACTATAAATTAATACTAATAGAACTTAATACTACTATAAAGAAACCTTATAATAAAAAGAAAAATATAAAATACTAATAATAGAAGTTATATTTCTATTATAAAAAATCTAGATACTAAATAAAGGATTATAAGAAGAAGTAAGGAGATATAGGGAGAAGCCTAAATACTACTACTATATCTAGAATTAGTAGCTAATAGGATATATACTACTAGAATACTAAGAAATATCTATATATAATAGTAAGAATATATTTATAAGTACTAGATTAGAATTTAGATAGTAATTACGAGGCTAACTACTAATAAATAGAGAGCTAATAGAGTAAATCTAATAAATAGATTATATATAAAAATAAGCTAATATTATAAAGATAAAATATAATATTAGAATAAAAATAGAGATATCTAGAGAAATATAGAAGGGAATAAAGCTAAAGAAATACTCTACTTACTAATTAAGAATATAATCTAATAATAGAATCTAACTAAGGAATTATAACCCTAAAATAAACTAATTTAGAGGAAGATATAGAATTCGAGGATAATTAGAAAATACCTAAATTAGAATAAGAAGGCTCTAAATAAGAGAATATATATTATACCACAACCTAATAACTGCAATAAATACCTATAGGGAATTATATAACTCTTAAAGAAGATATCACGTGATTTACCCAAGCTCTAATACTTATATAAGTATATATATATATATTAGTATACCTCACTATATCTCTAAAAGAAAGTAGTAATTAGTTCCTTAAATATTAAGATTTTTATAGCGACTTCTTATATAATATATACTCTAGCTATTAAGTACTACTATAGTATCTATAAGCCTTACCGCCTTATAGTTTTAATTATTCTTAAAAAAGGATATTTTATTAAGGTAAATAGTACCTATTATATAAATAATATTTAGTAAAATAGAATAAGGAATTATATAAATAAACTTAGACTTCTAGATATATATTTCTAATTAAGATAGAGATAACTTATAGGAGACCCGCGAGGAATAGAACTCCTTAAAAGAGGATTCTATAATAGAATTAAAATAAATTTAGTAAGTAGCTAGAGAGATAAAATAATAAATTAGGCTTATAAAAGAAAAGAAAGAACTCTAAGAGTTAAAAAAATAAGCCTAAGTACTTAAAGAAGAACTTAAAAGAAGTACTAATAATAAAAATAAAATAATAAATTTTACCCTTAGTAAAACTTACTCTATAGGTATTATAGACCACCTGCGGCGCAGTCTAGATAAATACGCTTATTAGACAAATAAGATTACGGGACGGAAGAACTTAGAAACTCTCTAGGTCACGTGATGACTAGAGAGGTCCCAAATACTAAGACTATAGATAGGTCTACAATAGGACCTTAGAGTAAAGGTCTATAATAGAATCTTAAAGAGGAGGTCTAACTTGGGACTTCAGGATAATAGATCTATATAGGATCTAAGGAATATTTAGAGGATAAGGGACCTAATATAGCATATATATATAAGGGCACTTATTACCCACTTAATTTCAAGTTATCTTCTAATACTTAAGATTAAAGCTAACTTTATAGTAAGCTATAGCTTTATAGTACTAGTCAATATATATATACTTCCCTTTATCTATCTAATATCCCTTGATACCTCTATACTAGACTTAACTAGTATACTAACTTTATTACTTATAAGGACCTCAGAGAGTATATATACGCTGAGCTAGACTTAGAGCTATTACCTTAAAGTCGGATACTGGAGTATCCTCCCTATAGTAAATAAGTACTATTTATACTCTAACCTATCTATAAAGTACCTTGAGTTATACCTTTCCTCGAGACACCTCCCTTATCCCTATAAGAGAAGCCCACCTTTATAGCATTAATCTTACTTTAGTGTCTATAAACCGAGCCGCTCTATAGCAATAGGACTACTAGTCTAAATTAAAATTACTAGAATAGTTTTAGAGTAAAAGTAGAATAATTACTCTAGATAAAGCTAAATAGAAGAAATTAATCAATACCCTTAAGAGAGTTAAGAAAAATACCTAGAGATCACAAGACTAGCGAATTAGGAAATTAATCTCCCTATATATAATAGAAGAGTACTAGTAAATATATTAATAAGAAAGATTTCTAAAAAGTTTATAGTCCTAAATTAGAAGAAGGTAAAAGACTTTATTATATATACTAAGATATTCTATATATACTAAAGAGTATACTTTATAGAAAATAATACTAATAAGATTCTAGAAGCTATTACCTATTTTAATAGCTACCTACTAATCTACTACTACTAATACTCCCCTATATATAGAGAGTAAGTACTAACTTAGGAGGAATTTATAGATTAATTATAATATTAAGTATTAGACTTAAGTAGAGCTTTCTGTAACTACTACCTCAAATATATTAAAGCTTAATAGAGGGATATCTAATTAATTTATAAATTCTCTACCTTTCTATTAGTACTAGAAGGCCGCCTTAAATAGAAATTTAATAAGTACTAATAAAAAATAAATCTAATAAGTAAAATAATCCCTAAAGTAATAGCTAAATTTAATAAATATACTATTAATAAGGAAGACCTCTTATATAAGGAGTTTATTAATTAATTAGTAATAGCTAAATAAAATCTACTAGATAAAAGGAGAAAAATAAGCTATTATTAAAACTTAACTCCTAATAAAGGGAAGAAACTAATAAATAAATTTCTCTACACTATTCGGCTACTAGTTAACTATATAGAATATTATCTAACTAACTTGCTAGATTATTTATACCTTTCTCTTTTCTTCTAACCCTTTCTTAACCCTTATATCTAGAGAGCCTAAATACTATTACTAATAAGAGAGTTAGCTAAGGTAAACTATTCTAGAATACTTTACCTTAGCTACTACTTAGTTAGCCTTTTTACCCCCTTACTCGTCGTAAGTAGGGTTTCGTAATCTAGGCTTCTATTTAGTATTAGAAGGTCCCTATCTCTCCTATTCTTATAGAAGACCGTGACGTACTTAGGTTTTTCCTATACTCTCCTATAGAAGTATATTAGGGAGTTAGTACCGGGCACCCTTATAAGGTTAAGGAAGAAGGCTAGGCCTATCTTTTCTAATTTTACTTAGGTAAGGATAGTAGTTTACGCCTTCTATAGACCTTATTATATTTATAATACTGTTCTAGTTAGGGGCTATCTATAGATACTATTCTTAGGCCCCTTAACCTCTTTATCCCTACGAAGTTTCTAGTATTCTTAGAATTTAGAGGTTATTAAGTCTTTATAGGGCGTGTAGAGATTTAGGTGGGTATAGTAGTAGATACTAGAAGTCCTCCTAGCTAGTTAGTAGAGTCCTAACCTATAGGGATAGTCTTAGGTACTAAATACCTCCTCTAGGTCTTCTTCTTCTAATAAGGATTGAGTTTTCTACTCTATTATAATAGTGCTAGATAAGGTCTCTAGTATTAGAGCCCCTTACCTATTATAGGTATACGACTACCCTACTTATTATATAGAGGTTTAAGAGTAGTATATAGGACTCGCTCTCTAGGAGGCTTACTAGAGTAGCCTTATAGACTTCTAGTATAGTCCTAAGGTATTTATTCTATATACCTATAAGTCTATAGGTAATTCCCCTTTATATAGGCCTCCTAGCTAAGTTTAGTTAGTACTATACTATCGTAGTATAAATAAGGGCTAATCTAATAATTATTAGGTATATCTTTCTAGCCTTAAGTATCGGGAGGCCCTAGATTAATCTAGTAAGTCTAATTAGAGCAAGATACTACGTCCTTATCTTTTTAGTAACTACTTTGAGATACTTACCCTAAGTAAGCTTTTAGTTAAGGATAAGGCCTAGTACTCTTATAGCCAGGCTTAGGGTAATAACTTAACCCTTAGGTAGTTAGAGGCTTGCCTTAGTATTAAATATCTTAGGCTTCCTAGTTAGATAGATAAGGGTATACTTTTCCGGAGTAAAGTTCGCCCCGTACCTTCTAACCTAGTTAAGGTATTTTAAGTATAGTGCTACGAGTCTCTAGTAATTCTTCTATATTAAGGGTCCCTAGATAAGTATATTAGTATTATCTATAAACCCTATAGCCGAGGCCGTCTTCTCCTTATTATAGATCTCTAGGAGTTTAGTACTATAGAAGAGGTATAGTAGTAGTGAGATAAATAAGCTCTATAGAATACCTAACTATACCTCTATATAGTTTGAGTCCTTACTATTAAAGAGGAGTATAATCTTTCTACTATCTATAAAAAAGTATACCTATCTAATAAGTACCCTTAGTATCCCTTTCTACCTTAGTATATAGAGGAGTCTATCCTTATTTACCCTATTAAAGGCCCCCGAGATATTTATAGAGAGTAGTATAGCGACTTTAGATTTAGTATCCTAGACTACTCTAATCTAGCTTACTAGCTAATCTAGGACTATCTTAGTAGATCTACCTTATCTAGTACCTAACTACTCCTCTAGTAGTATCTCGTATTTCTCTACTAGAGTTCTAAGGCGCTCTATAGTTACCGATTCTATAACTAAACCAAGTCAAGGGCCTAACAAATATAGCTCCCACGACTGCCTAGTGTAACATTCAGTTACTTGCCACGTCGACTCTCCCATCAAGGGTTGGAAGGCCAATTCTCAAGGATGTGGTGTCAAAGCTGCAAAGTCAAGAGGAATACCTGAGTCTCACTTTGTCCCCGTCTAGGCTCTTCCTCTGCAAATAGGTAAGTGTTCCATTTCCGAGTGTTTATGCCCAACTTGAAATGCCTCCGGGGTATATTTTATGACTAGGGCGATCGGGTATTAAACAATACTATAGAGAGAGGCAAGAGGTTTCATGAAACCGTCTGTCCATTTACCGAGGACGCTTGATAACTCTCTCCCCATTCCTCGCCTGGCTATCCAGCATCTGATCAACCACAAACTCCGAGTCATAAACCACATGCTCCCCCTTCTCATCCCTCCAGCACGCTCTCCCAAAACACCGGAAGACCGTATCCCCCCGGTAAAACTGAATCATCTTCACATATTCCCAGTACTCCGGATACCACCCCGAATACTCCCAATCGATAATCGCCGTAATCCGCCCCTTGTCTACCATTATATTATGCATGCCGATGTCGCCGTGTGTGAATCGAAGTTGGTGGTTGCTCATCAAACTATTCCGGATTGTTCAACGTAGAATGAACCGAAGAACCGTATCGAGTCCGGGTGTACTAGAGAAACCAGCCATTCGTTGAGGTCAGCCTCAGTCTTGAACGGGCCGCCATATTCAGCACCGCCGCCTCGAACATCGGCAGCAGGGCTGGTACCGTCGATAGGACCGATCAGAGCTGCTGGCGGAGCACGAAGTGTCCGTAGTTGACACAATATATCATCTAGATCCTTTAGGACACTCTCCCGCTGCACTTGATCCATGGTCGGCCAGCTTTTACTGAGCATATCCCCGGGGATAAACAACATCGCCAAATGTCCCACCCGGTCTCTTCCTTCTCCTTCTTCCCACCAACCAAGCACTTCTGGCACAGGAACCTGCGGACAGGTCCTACGGACAAAACTCATCGCTCGAGCCTCTCGTTCGGCTTGGACATGACGCCCATATTTGACCACCGTACCAGACTCTGTGATATAGACCCCATGCCAGTCCCCACGTTTGCCAACAATCCACCCAGCAGAATCAATTTCCTCCTTCTTGATCGGAGACGTGCCTATAACAGCCTGATTCAAACTGAGGATTATTTAGGATTAAAGTAAGGGATTTAATAATAGAAGTTTTTAGATTCGTACCTCACCAACTTTACACTAACGTAATCCACCATTCGATAACCACCACCAATTGATAACCACACCTTAAAATATTCATACTTCTACTACCTACTAACTTTAACTAGTAATAAAATAGTTAACGAAGAAGTAATTACTTTAGTAATTAAGAATTTAAAGTTATAAAAGTATTATAATATTACTATAACTACTAAAAAATAGAATATTAATAGAAAGACCCTTAGATATAGGTTTTTAGGCTAAATAGTATTAAATTAGGAAACTACCTTTATATATCGAAAAAATCTAACCAATACTTAAGAAGAGGTCTTATTATAGTATATCGAATAGTTATCTAAAAGAGGACTTTTATCTATACCTTAAGTTATTAAAAATCTAGTTCTAGAGCTTATATATATACCTATAGGTAAGAACTAGGTATATTAGTTCTATAAAAGATATAAGTATTATATTACTTTAAGATATCTTTAATTAATTAATTAATAGAGGTATATTATAGATAATCTACTATATTTTAAATACTTTTATAAACTTATAAGTACTTGATTTATATATATATTCTATATATTAAATTAAATTTCTCTATACTATTCGGCTACTAGCTAACTATATAGGAAGACGTCTATATAATTTGCTAGATTATTTATATCTTCCTTTAGTCTTCCTACCCTTCCTTAACCCTTATATCTAGAGAGCCTAGATACTATTACTAATAAGAGAGTTAGCTAGAGTAAACTATTCTAGAATACTCTGCTTTAGCCACTACTTAGTTAGCCTCTTTACCCCTTTATTTGTTATAAGTAGGGCTTCGTAATCTAGGCTTCTATTTAAGATTAGGAGGTCCCTATTACTCTAGTTCTCGTAGAAGACTATAACGTGCTTAAGCCTCTCCTATACCCTCCTATAGGAGTATATTAGGGAGTTAGTACTAGGTACCCTTATAAGGTTAAGAAAGAAGGCTAGGCCTATCTTTCCTAACCTTACCTAGGTAAGGATAGTAGTCTGTGTCTTCTATAGACTCCGTTATATCTATAGTACTATTCTAGTTAGAGGTTACCTATAGATACTATTACTAGGCCCCTTAAGTTCCTTATCCCTACGGAGCTTCTAGTATTTTAAAATCCCTAGGGGTTGTTAGATCTCTATAGTACGTATAGAGGTCTAGGCGAGGTATAGTAGGGGATACTAGCTATCTTCTTTACTAGATAGTAGGGTTCTAGCCTATAGAGATAGTCTCGGGTATTAAATACCTCCTCTAGGTCTTCTTCTTCTAATAAGGATTGAGGTTCTAACCTTATTATAATAGCTCTAAATAAGGTCTCTAGTACTAGAGCCCCTTATCTATTATAGGTATATAGCTACCCTACTTATTATATAGAGGTCTAAAGGTAATATATAGATCTTACTCTCTAGAAGGCTTACTAGAGTAGCTTTATAGGCCTCTAGTATAATCCTAAGGTATTTATTCTATACTCCTATAAGCTTATAGGTAATTCCCCTCTATATAGATTTTCTAGCTAGATTTAGTTAGTACTATGCTACCGTAGCATAGGTAAGGGTTAATCTAATAATTATTAGATATACCTTCCTAGTCTTAAGTATTAGGAGGCCCTAGATTGATCTAGTAAGCCTAGAGAGAGCTAGATACTGCGTCCTTATCTTTCTAGTAACTATTTTAAGGAACTTACCCTAGGTAAGCTTCTGGTTAAGGATAAGTCCTAGTACTCTTATAGCTAGGTTTAGGGTAATAACTTATCCCTTAAGTAGTTAGAGGCTTGCCTTAGTATTAAATATTTTAGGCTTCCTAATTAGATAAATAAGGGTATACTTCTCTAGGGTAAAGTTTACCCTATATCTTCTAGTCTAGCTAAGGTATTTTAAGTATAGTGCCGCGAGTCTCTAGTAATTCCCCTATATTAAAGGTCTCTAAGTAAGTATATTAGTATTATCTATAAATCCTATAGTTAAGGTCGCCTTTTCCTTATTATAAATCTCTAGGAGTTTAGCCCTATAAAAGAGGTAGAGTAGTAGTAAGATAGGTAATCCCTATAGAATACCTAGCCCTACCTCTATATAATTCGAGTCCTTACTATTAAAGAGAAGTATAATCTTCTTATTATCTATAAAGGAGTATATCTATCTAATAAGCGCCCTTAGTATCCCTTTCTACCTTAGTATATAGAGGAGTCTATCCTTATTTACCCTATTAAAGGCCCCCGAGATATCTATAGAGAGTAATATAATAACTCTAGATTTAGTATTCTAAACTGCTCTAATCTAACTTACTAATTAGTCTAGGGCTATCTTAGTAGATTTACCTTACCTAATATCTAACTACTTATCTAGTAGTATCTTATACTTCTCCGCTAGGGTTCTAAACTATTCTATAGTTACTAACTCTATAACCTTTCTAAGTATATTTAGTAGGGCTATAGGCCTCTAGGCCCTAGCTTTAGTATAGTCCTCCTTATCTAGCTTCCTAAAAACTACTATATAGGCCTCTTTAAAGGCTATAAGGTAGTATTCCTAGTCTTAGGTAGCTTAAATAAGAGCCGTTAACGTAGTAGTAAGGGGTTTACCTATTATAAGTAGGAAGCTAAGCGGGATTCTATCTATACTTAGAGCTTTCTAGGGTTTGGCTCTCCTTAGAGCTAATTAGACCTCCTCTAGGGTTATTCTAGATAGATTCTCTACTTTCGGGCTATAGGTAGCCCCCTTAATATTAGAGAGGTCTATAGGGGTGTGGTTAGCCTACTAGCTATTACTTACCTAGTTACTTATTAGGTAGAATCTATTTCTTAGAGTATCTACTATTATCCTATAGTTACTAGATCCTTCCTCTAGAGGCGGGATCTTAGGTAGCTTGGGAGGTCTAAAGCTTCTCTCCTTACCCTATTTTATAAGCTTCTAGATACCCTTAGGCTTATCTTCTAGCTTATATAGGTCTCTACGGAAGATTACTCTCTTTTCCTCTCTAATAAACTTCTTTTTAGCTTTATTTAGGCTCTATATAGCTTTGTAGGGGTCCCCTCTACGTATTATCTAATATTCTTCCCTAATAGCTATTTTTACTCTTTTAGTCTACTAGGGTAGGTTACGACTATCTAGTACTAACTTTAGACCTTCTTTAGGTTTAGCCTTTAGTACTAGTTTTTCTATAAGCTCTAATATAAAGGTTTATATATAGGCCACGTAATTATTAATCTCCTACCTACTTATTAATTAGCTCTTAACTACTAAAGTATTAGTATATTTCTGTACTAACTCCGCGTTAGCCTTCTTCTAAAGGTAGTCTAGTAATAGTATCCCTAGGCTAGCTACTATATTACGGTGATCTATAGAGGTTATTACTAGACCCCTTCTATCTCCTAGTATCTTTATAGAGAGTTCTATAAGGAGAGGTATATAGTCTGAGCCATGGTATAGACTATTATCTATAGAGGTAACTACTTAATATCTTATTAGTTATTCTAAGAGGAAGGCGAGGTCTAATATAGAGATTAGAGGGCCCTTCTACTAGGTAGTAAGCCTAGGGGGTATAAGGAAAGTAAGGTAGTTAGACCTTATAGTATTTATAAGGGTATTATTAATAGTAGTATATTTATTAGACTAGCCCTAATAGAGGTAGTATATATTAAAGTCTCCTAATAGGAGTATATTAGCTTTATCTCGAATTAGTACTAGGAGCTTCTAGATTAGTAAGGAGGGGGTAGAGTCTGCTAGATATATAGAGAGCAGGGAGTAGATATTAATAATAGTAAGGACTTTAGGGCCTAGCTCTAAGCCCTTTTATAGTAGTGGGCGAAGGGGTTCGAGGGCTAGTTTAAGTATATTAATACCCTCTTCTAGATATTATACCTTCTAGGCTAAAAGCGGGAGGGCTTTATTAATTAGAAAGTATATCTTTAAATATCTATCTATTAGATAGAGGGGATAAAAAGGGGAATAGAAGGGGTAGGCTATAGTATATATATAGGGGTTCTACTATAATTCCTAGATAGCAATTATATCTAGGTCCCTGGCCTTAGGGTAGCCTATTAGTAGCTCTATTATATTCTACTTTTTATATATATTATATTAGAGCACCTTTACTATTAGGATAGTAGGGTAGTAGACTTATTATAGGTAGACTATTATAATAGTAGTAGATCTATAATAGGCTAGTTCCCTTTCTCCGGTATAGTTATAGTAGTAGACCTACTATATCCCCTTTTAATCTATATTTAGGTAGCCTTACTATAGCCCTCTATAGATACTATTACTAGGGTACTATTAGTTCTTTTTCTAAGGGAGGAGATTGGCACTTTTAGTTCTAGAACTAGCTCTAGTTTATATACCCGGAAAGTAGTAGGCCTTATAGCTCTAACTTTAGTAGCTCTTTTTACCTTATAGAGCTAGTATTAGTAGACCTTACTACTAACTTAATATAGTCCCTTATAGTTTATATATTTAGCTATACTAGCTTTTCTAAATATAGTATAGGCTCGTGTATAGTAGTTTAGCTTATTATACTATTTATAGGTCTCGATATTTCTATAGTTCTACTATATATAGTTATACTTTTAGCACCTATAGTAGCGCCTTACTTAGTATTCTAGAATAAAGGGTTTAACTAGGTGTAGCTTATCCTTATAGAAGATTCCCTCCTTTATTAGGAAATTTACTTCCTCGGGCCTAGCTAGATCTAGTAGAAGAAATCTAAACTTTTTTCCTTTTAGAAGGGTCCTTTTATTCTAGTATATTCTTAGGATAATAACCTTTCCTTTAAGTTCTAGGTTCTGATCTATAAGCTCAAGAGTTACCTTTACCTAGTTATTATTCTTAATAGATTTAACCCTGACTCTATAGACTAGGACAGTATACCTCTTATCCTAGAGCCTAGCCTCTATTCTAGTAGCCTTAAGCTAGACCCTATCTACCTTAGCTTTTTACTTAGTTTCCGCGGAGTCTATAGTTAGGATAAGCTCTCCTACCCTAGACTCTCTAATTCTAATAAAGGTTCCTATTTTCCTTATAGCTATTTTTCTATTAATAGCTTTAAGGAGGTCCTTCCTTATCTTCGCCTTATCCTCTTCTATTACTCCTTCCTTTATAGTCTGTCCCCTAACTTTAATTTCCCTGCTTACCCTAATATTAGCCACTATAGCCGCCCTAAGGTAGCCCTCTACTACTATCTAAGCTATAGTTCTAGAGCCTTCTAAATATTTAGTAGGCTAGGTAGTAGCTTTTTAGGCTAGAATATACTTTCCCAGGGCTTTTATAGACTATATAGTCTCCTTAGTATCCTATAATATCCTATTATATAGTATAGTAAGACCTAACTAGATTTTTACTAAGGCTATGTATTTACCTCTTTTATTTACTAGGTGATAGTATCTATACTTAATAAGCTTAAATCTAGCTAGGAGAGTTTCTTTAGTTATTCTTTCTATCCCTTCTCTTCTATTAGGGGGAAGTTCCTATAGGTATAGAGTTTTTACTCTACCTCTACCGCCCTCTTCTACTACTACTATAGGGTCAATTCCCACGGCTTTTTTTAGTAGAGCTATAGGTAAGGCTCTCCTTTTCCTTTCTTCCGCTTTTTATAGGTAGTATAGACGTGGGGGTTAACAATAGAGGTATATATTCTATATTCTATATATTACTAGTTCTAATATCTTCTCTCTTTTAGCTAGGGAATATAATTACTAAATATAATATTCTTTCTAAAAATACCTATAATTTTAATAAGAAAGACTTCCTTATTAGGATTAGATATACTATTAAGTAAATAGTCTCTATTTAATCCCTTAAGAAGGAGAGGATAGCTATAATTTATAATAGAAACTACGAATTTATCTCTCTTCTTACTACTATCTCTATAGATAGTAAAAAAATTCCTCCTATACTTATTTATAAGGGTGAGGGAAATATCTAAAATATCTAGCTTAATAAATTCAATCTAAAAGAGTAATTAGCCTATTTTATAGCCTCTCTAAATAGATAGAGTAGTAATAACTATAGGTGTAAATAGCTAGAGAAGATATTTAATAAATATACTAGATAGAAAATAGATAGAGGGAGAAGGCTACTTATACTTAATAGCTACTCTTCTTATATTAATCTATAATTTATTAACTATGCTAATCGAAACCGTATCCTTCTAATTATCCTACCTCCTTATTCTACCTATTACTTATAGCTACTAGATATTGGAGTATTCTTACTATTAGCTACTAGGTACTCCTAGGAAATAAATAACCTAGTATATAGTAGCTTTAGATATCTATCTATTTAGAAGTAAAATTTCTAGGGCCTATTCTATTTAGTATAGTATAAAGCTCTTAGTCCTTTAAATATTAAGGCTACTTTTAAAGCTATAGGTATTTATCCCCTATAGCTAGAGAAAATACTTAAAATATTTAATAAATAGCCTTCTATACTAATTTTATAACCTAATATCCCTATTATTTCTACT
>NW_003345190.1:0-16985 GCF_000150975.2 Nannizzia gypsea CBS 118893
CTTATAATAGAAATATAACTTCTATTATTAGTATCTTATATTTTTCTCTTTATTATAGGGTTTCTTTATAGTAATATTAAGTTCTATTAGTATTAATCTATAGTTATCTTTTTTACTTATACTCTATTAATTTATTCCTTTCTAAAAGGTTACTTTTCCCTATTATAGATTCTATAAATTATATAATTAATTATCAAGTTATACTACTATCTTAACTATTTTATTATAGTTCGTGTAGGGTCCTATTTTAATTATTTTATATTAAGTCTCTAGCTTAAGTCCTTATTTAAATATAGCTATCTTTCTATTATTATTATAGATCTTAAATTCCTAATATAGTTACTATAGTTATACTATAAACTAAGCTACATTTCTAATTTATTATAGGCTAGTAAGTTTCCTTTTAAGTATTTATTTGCGATCCGTATCTCTAAAAAACTATCTAATTATAGTTTTAAAATTTAGGTAGCTTTCTAAAATTTTAGTATAGACCTTAGATTATCCCTAAATATTAATCTAATCTTCTAGTATAGGTTTAAACTATATAGCTACGGTATCTTATAAATATAATATAGTAAAGATTACCTTCTTAACTTCGGTAAGTTCTACTTTAGTAGCTAGGTAGATATTATATTTACTTAAGAAGTACTCTAGCTTATATTATTCTCCTTTAAAGGTATTAGATATTCTAATTTTAACTAATACTTATATATCTCTAATCTATACTTTTAAAGCTTAAATTTTATCTAATATTCCCTTAATCTATATCTTATACTACTCAATATCGTCCTTATAGTTTTAGTTATTAACTTTCTTCTCTAGTATATTAATCTATTACTTAAGTTAGACTAAGATATAGTTAGAGTTAGTAGTATATCTACTTATAGTAGATATATTAGCTTCTTTATTATTCGGATAATATATTCTAGTTAATTCTTTAAATATTTAGGGTAGGGAATATATACCTATATTTTCCTTTTAGATATTTAGCTAATTAGGGTCGTAATTATATCTTACTATAGGTATTAACTAGTCTTTTAACTATAGACTTTTCTCTAATTAGGGTAACTATATTAAGTCGGAATTAATTATATTAAGTGCCTATAACTATAGGTACAGGAAGATTAATACTATAAAGGTAGGCTTCTCTTATAGGGATAAGGGAGGTATCTCGAGGAAAGGTATAACTTAAGGTACTCTATAAATAGATTAGAGTATAAATAGTACTTATTTACTATAGAGAGGATACTTTAGTATTTAACTTTAAGGTAATAGCTTTAAGTCTAGCTTAGTATATATATACTCTCTAAAGTCCTTATAAGTAATAAAGCTAGTATACTAGTTAAGTCTAGTATAAGGATATTAAGGGATATTAGATAGATAAAGAGAAGTATATATATATTAACTAGTACTATAAAGCTATAGCTTACTATAAAGTTAGCTTTAATCTTAAGTATTAGGGATAGCTCTTAATTAAGGTATAAAATAAATATCTTTATATATATATCCCAAAGGTCTATTTCCTCCTATTTAATTATAGTCTATAATAGACTGTTCTCCTATAGTCTATTTTAGACTATTTGGTTACGGTCTATATTAGACTATCCTAATTTTAGTATTTTGGACTATTCTATTATTATATAATCTATAGAGTTCTTCTATGCCGGAATCTTATTATCCAATGAATATATTTATCTAGGCTGCGCCGCAGATAATCTATAATAACTAGAGGTTAGTTCCTAATACTTAACTCTATTTTTAAAATCTCTCTAATAAATTAAATAAATTAGCTAAAAATATATAAAAAAATTACTAAACCCTAATTTACTAGTAGATTATATAATTGCTAAAAAATACTAAGAAACCCAATAGTTACCCATTGGGTACTTAAGTAGGTAAAAGGGTATCTCTAAACCCACTCAGGAACTGAGATAGGCTCTTAAAAACCGCCCAAATTGACCTATTCAACTACCTAAACCCATTGACCCAAGGTTTTGACCCACCTATACGGAAGTCTAACTAGGAGGTTAGGTAAGAAATCCTCTCGGGTAGAATAACTAGACCTAATAAAGAAACCTAAAACTAACCCTATTCTACCCTCTATTAGGCTATACCCTTAGATATTCTCACTTTATATTAACTTACTAGGACTAATTACTAACGCGCGATAGGATATAAAACTTTTATTACTTCTAATTAAGGATAATAAAATTTTCTATATTTTATATATTATTAGGGTTAATAGATCTAACTACCTATTAATATAGAATATAGTATAGGCGAACTAGGGATTTAACTTAAATATTATTAGCCTACTATTTACTAAGATGCTTGAGCTAGATATTAGACTACTATCTAAAGTAGACTTTAAGAGACTCTCTATAAGGATAGTGGATTATAATACTTCCCTACTTACCTAGTATACTAAATTTACTATAGGCATCTATAGTATTTAGAGGGATATTATAAGGCGGTAAGGCTTATAGACGCTATAGTAGTGCTTAATAGCTAGAGTATATATTATACGAGAAGTCGCTATAAGAATCTTAATATCTAAGGAACTAATTACTACCTTCTTTTAGGGATATAGTAAGGTATATTTATATATATATATATACTTATATAAGTACCAAAGCTTGATTAAATTATATAATATCTTCTTTAAGAGTTATATAATTCCCTATAGGCGTTTATTATAATTATTAAATTATAGTATAATAATTACCCCCCTCTTTTATATTACTATTTCTAGTAATAATTTTTATCTTTTCTAATACTTTTATTAAGGTTTTGTCTTATCTATATAGTTCTTACCTACTTAAGCAATCTATTAGAGAGTTCCTATATAATTAAAGTAAGGTTATAGTAAAGTATAGTTATATAGAAAGTAAGTAAGGATAGTAGTAGTAAGTAAAGGAAGTAAGTTAATAGAGTAAAGTATTAGAAATAAATATTAAAAGTAAAGCGCGGTAATAAAGAATAGAAATAAGTAATTAGTAAAATTTTACTTCTATAGTAAGTTATAGTTAAAATCTTCCTTTCTTATAGTAAATTACTAGTCTACACTAGATATAAAAGCTTTAATTTTTTTTCTTTTTAAACTTCTTCTTCTTCTTTTCTTCCTTAGCTAAAATAATTTTTTTATCTCTACTCCTATACTATTATAATTTTTTTACTATTTACTACTACTACTAATCTTCTTCTTCTTCTTTTCTCTTACTAGCTCCTATATATACTTACTATATCTTTATCTTCTTCTTCTTCTTCTTACTAGCTATATTATCGCGCCTCTATCTCCCCCTCTAATTTTTTTAGTTTTCTTAGTTACTATACCTACGCGCCTAATTTTTTCTTTTTTAAGATAGTAGAGTTAATTTCTATTAATAATATAGAGATCTCTACCTCTATACTATAAGTATTTCTTTCCTTCCTCTATTTCTAATAGTTATAAATTTTAATATAATAAAAGTTATATCCTATATACTTACTACCTTCCCTATTATAGGGATTATAAATACTACTATATACCCTCTAGGTATTATTCCTATATCTATTATACTACTATATATAAGGAGTATATTTTAATAAGTTATTCCTAATTTCTGCGTAAAGCTTTAGGGATAATATTACTAATATTTAGAAAGTTTACCCCCTTTTACTTTATTTACTATTTACTACTTATCTATATTAAGGCTACCGCGAAGTCTTATCTAGGGGAATCTATACTATTAATAGCTTATACTATTTAGAATATATATAGGGTAGCGAAGAAATATATAAGACTAAATAGTAAGGGAGCTACTATAGAGCTTAATTCTCTCTATAAGTATTATTATTACTAGTCTTTAAACTATTTCTAGAAGTTAGTAGGGGTTATTATTTCTATTTATTATTACTCCGTATTTCTATTAGAAATATAGATTACTAGTTCTATTATTATTAGTTCTTCTCTAGGTTTTAGTCTATATAATAGGCTAACTAGCTCTAATAATTCCAAAGCTTACGAGGTATTAAAGATATAGATTTATAGGTATAAGGAGGCCCTTAAGGTCGAGTTTACTAATAGTAAGAATAATAAGAAGTAGAGTAATTTTAATAACTAAGGGTAGAGTTTTTTATATTATAGCTTCTGTCTTATACTCCTACTTTTTATAAATAGATTTTTCTTTTTTCTTATTTTAATTTTTTTCTTTTCCTATAGTATTCTATACTAGTTATAGCTACTTACTATAATAATAATAATAAATTTCTATACTCCGTTTAGCTACTTAGTTAACTATACGGGAATTATCTAACTAATTTACTAGATTATTTACACCTTTCTCTTTGCTTCTAACCCTTCCTTAACCCTTATATCTAGAGAGCCTAGATACTATTACTGATAAGAGAGTTAGCTAAGGTAAACTATTCTAGAATACCTTGCCTTAGCTACTACTTAGTTAGCCTTTTTACCCCTTTATCTATTATAAGTAGGGTTTCGTAATCTAGGCTTCTATTTAGTATTAGGAGGTCCCTATCTTCTCTATTCTTATAGAAGACTATAATATACTTAGATTTCTCCTATACTCTTCTATAGAAGTATATTAGGGAGTTAGCGCCGAGCACCCTTATAAAGTTAAGGAAGAAGACTAGATCTATCTTTCCTAATTTTACTTAGGTAAGGATAGTAGTTTACGCCTTTTATAGACCCTATTATATCTATAGTACTATTCTAGTTAGGGGCTATCTATAGATACTATTACTAAGCCCCTTAACCTCTTTATCCCTACGAAGCTTCTAGTATTCTAAAATTTCTAGAGGTTATTAAGTTCATATAGGGCGTGTAGAGGTTTAAATAGAGGATAGTAGTAAATACTAGGAGTCCTCCTAGCTAATTAGTAGAGTTTTAGCCTACAAGAATAGTCTCGGGTACTAAATACCTCCTCTTAGTTTTCTTCTTCTAATAAGAATTAAGTTTCTAACTCTATTATAATAGTACTAGATAAGGTCTCTAGTATTAGAACCCCTTACCTATTATAGATATGTGGCTATTCTACTTATTATATAGAGGTCTAAGGGTAGTATATAGGATTTACTCTCTAAGAGGCTTACTAGAGTAGCCTTATAGGCTCCTAGTATAGTCCTAAGGTATTTATTCTATACTTCTATAAGTCTATAGGTAATTCCCTTTTATATAGGCCTCTTAGTTAAATCTAGTTAGTACTATACTACTATAGTATAGGTAAGGGCTAGTCTAATAATTATTAGGTATACCTTTCTAGCCTTAAGTATTAGAAGACCCTAGATTAATTTAGTAAGCCTAGTTAGTATAAGATACTATATCCTTATCTTTTTAGTAACTACTTTAAGGTACTTATCCTAAGTAAGCTTTTAGTTAAGGATAAGGCCTAGTACTCTTATAGCTAGACTTAGAGTAATAACTTAGCCCTCGGGTAGTTAGAGGCTTATCTTAGTATTAAATATCTTAGACTTCTTAGTTAAGTAGATAAGAGTATACTTTTCTAAAGTAAAGGTCGCTCTATACCTTCTAGTCTAACTAAGGTATTTTAAATATAGTATTATAAGTCTCTAGTAATTCCTCTATATTAAAGGTCTCTAAATAAGTATATTAGTATTATCTATAAAATCTATAGCTAAGGCTATCTTCTCCTTATTATAGATCTCTAGAAGTTTAGTACTATAGAAGAGGTATAGTAGTAGCAAGATAGATAAGCTCTATAGAATATTTAGCTCTACCTCTATATAGTTTAAGTCCTTACTATTAAAGAGGAGTATAGTCTTCCTACTATCTATAAAGGAGTATACCTATCTAATAAGTACCCTTAGTATCTCTTTCTATCTTAATATATAGAGGAGCCTATCTTTATTTACTCTATTAAAGGCCCCTAAGATATCTATAGAGAGTAATATAGTAACTCTAAATTTAGTATTCTAGACTACTCTAATCTAGTTTACTAGCTAGTCTAGAGCTATTTTAGTAGATCTACCTTATCTAGTACTTAATTACTTCTCTAGTAGTATCTTATATTTCTCTATTAGAGTTCTAAGGTACTCTATAGTTACTAATTCTATAACCTTTCTAAGTATATTTAGTAGGGCTATAGACCTCTAGGCCTTAGCTTTAGTATAGTCCTCCCTATCTAGTTTCCTAAAAATTACTATATAGGCCTCTTTAAAGGCTATAGAGTAGTATTTCTAGACTCAGATAGCTTAGGTAAGAGACCTTAATATAGTAGTGAGGGGCTTACCTATTATAAGTAGGAAGCTAAGTAGAATTCTATCTATATCTAAGGCTTTCTAGAGTTTAGCTCTCCTTAGGGCTAATTAGACCTCCTCTAGCGTTATTCTAGGCAGATCCTCTACTTTTAGGCTATAGGTAGCCCCCTTAATATTAAAGAGGTCTATAGGGGTATAGTTAGACTTCCGTATAGGCGGATTGGGCGGTTATTTACCCTTAATGGTTTTTAACCGCTAAGTAGCTATAACTATCCAGGCCTCTTTAAAACCACCCAATACCCAAAGGTGAAAAATCCGAACCACCCAATGGGTACCTATTCAAACCTAAAGTTTAAATATAATGCCAAGCCCTGATTAGTAATCTACTAGCGTAGTTAGGTAGGCTTACTAGTTATTTATAAAAAGCGCCAAGCCTAGTATTTTTACCTAATTTATTTAATTTATTAGAACCTTTTTAAAAGAAAGACTCATTATAGAGATAATACTTGACTCTATTTTTAAAATCTCTCTAATAAATTAAATAAATTAGCTAAAAATATATGAAAAATATTACTAGACCCCAATTTACTAGTAGATTATATAATTACTAAGAAATGCTAAGAGACCCAATGGTTACCCATTGGGTGCTTGGGTGGGTAAAAGGGTATCTCTAAACCCACCCAGGGACCAAGATAGGCTCTTAAAAACCGCCCAAATTGACCCATTCAACCACCCAAACCTATTCACCCAAGGTTTTGACCCGCCTATACGGAAGTCTAGGTATAGTTAGCCTACTAGCTATCACTTACCTAATTACTTACTAGATAGAATCTAGTTCTTAGAGTATCTACTATTATTTTATAGTCCCTAAATTATCCCTCTAAGGGTAGGATCTTAGAAGGTTTAGGGGGCTTAAAGCTTCTCTCTTTGCCTTATTTCGCAAGCTTTTAGATACCCCTAAACTTATCTCCTAGCTTATATAGATCTCTATAGAAGGTTACTCTCTTTTCCTCCTTAATAAGCTTCTTCTTAGCTTTATTAAGGTTCTATATAGCTTTATAGGGGTCTCCTCTATATATTACCTAATATTTCTCTCTAATTACTACCTAGGCTATAGTTTTAAAGCCTTCTAGGTATCTAGTAGGCTAGGTAGTAGCTTTTTAGACTAAGATATACTTTTCTAAAACCTTTATAAACTTTATAGTCTCCTTAGCGTCCTATAGTATTATATAGTATAGTAAGATCTAACTAAATCTTTACTAAGGTAGTATATTCACCTCTCTTATTTACTAAATAATAGTATCTATACTTAATAAGCTCAAATCTAGCTAGAAGGGTCTCTTTAGTTATCTTTTCTATCCCTTCTCTTCTATTAGGGGGAAGTTCCTATAGATATAGAGTTTTTACTCTACCTCTACTACCCTCTTCTACTACCACTATGGGGTCAAAATCCACGGTTTTTCCTAGTAGAGCTATAGACAAGGCTCTCCTCTTCCTCTCTTCCTCTTTTAATAGGTAGTTTTAACGTAGGGGGGTCTGTTAATAGAATATTTTGTGTTCTAATAATAATAATAAAAACTTTTAATTTTTAATTATCTCCCCTTAGTATCTCCTCTTTGTCTTTTAGTAGCTCCTCTAAGCTCCCTCTCTACTTCTTACTATAAGAATTTTTTAAGGGCTTCTATCTCTATAATATTCTACTCTAGTTCCTAGCTATTACTTTCTAGTCCCTATTCTTCCTATCGAATTAGGTATTCTATTTTTATTTAATATTTTTACTATTTTAGTATTTATTTAATAATCTATTCCTCTTCTCCCTCTACTAATACTAAATCTAGAGGAGGTTCTATCTCTTCTCTTTAGTAGTATAGTTTAAGTAGAGAGACGTGGAAAACGGGGTATATTAATCTATACGTGGGGGTTAATTATAGTTTATATACTTATTTACCCTATATAAATAGTACTTTAAAAGATCTAATAAAAATATAGTCTAGCTTTTTAACTAGCTAAATTAAGTATATATTCTTAGTATTAAGTAATACTTAGTCTCCTACCCTATACTCTTTTAGGCTATACTTTATATTATAGTACTTCTTTTATATCTCTTTTATCTTTTCTAGCTATAAGATAAGCTCAAGTCTAATTTTATCTAGTATTTTTACCTATTCTATAGTATTAGTTAATTAAGATATTTAGGATTATTATTATTATTATTTTTCATTATACTCCTATGCAGTCTAAGACTATAAGGAGTCCTATATAAATAGGTAGTTAAAATCAAGACTTTAGCCTCCTTAGGCTCTAATTTTTAGGTATAGCGCGAATTGGAATCTTGGTAACGGTATAAACGGCACATAGTATAGTATACAAGAGTAGCCGCCAGGAGCACCCAAATAGTACTTTGGCGGCAGAGTTAGTTAGAGTCTTAGAGGCCGCATATAGTAGGCGGTGCGCGACTCGGCCAGCCTACCGCGCGTAGTAGGTAGTAGGCGGCACTAGTAGAACTAGCCGCTCTTGGAGGATTTTATAGACGTATTATTCTAGGTTCTAGATATTTTGGATCTAGCTCCTAGTAGTAATTTCTATTTTTCTTAGGAAGTCTAGGAGCTATTTCCGACCTTTTTTAGTCTAAAATATAGCTATTATATTCTAGTTATTACTTTCTAAGGCATAGGCCTTCTTTAAAGTATCCCGAATCTCCTTATAGATAGGGTATTCTAATAGAAGGTATTATAGGGTTTCCTTTATATTAGTATACCTAGGGCAGTTATAGGAGTTGTAATTAGGTAGCCTTCTAAAATAGGATCTAAAGTATCTATATCCTAGTTTAAGTTGGTTCCTAGTTACCTAGTACTTCTTTAGCTAAAGATCCTTAGAAGCTAACTATTTAGGAGAGGTTTCAAACTTAAAATATTCCCTTCCTAATAATAGTTCCCTTTTTTCTAGAAGATATTAGTTCTACTCTTCTAGAGCTATTTCTTTTATACGCCTCTTTAAGTTCGCTAGAGATATATATTTTAGAATAGAGGTAGTATTTAGGCTTACTTCTAGTTTTACTACTTAATCTACTTTTTTATTCCCTAGTATATCTATATGCGCGGGGACCTAAGAGACTATAAAGAAGACTCCTTTTTTCCTTATTTTCTCTACTATTTTCTTTATAGAGAAGATATATCTTTCTCCCCCCTCTAAAGCTAATTTCTAAAGTCTTTATATTACTACTTGGCTATCTACAAAGACCCAGAGCTTCTTTCTAGTTAGGGAGTAGGAGAAGAGCGAGTTCTAGCTACCTAGGGTAGTAGATTCTAAGCTTCTTAAGACTTTTAGAAAAGCCCTTTTAATAGCAAAGAGTTCTGTATTAAAGACTTCTAATTCAGTTCCTAGATTCTAGGCTTAATATTAAGAGGTTATATATTCAAAAATTCTAGCTCCTATAGTTCCTTTTTCTAATCTAGATCTATCAGAATAGTAAATTAGATTCTCTAGGCTTTTTAGAATATCTTTAAGAAGTTCTAGGTACTCCTTTTTTACTTCCTCTTTAGGTAGAGGTAAAATTCTAATCTCTATTAGATTTTCGAGGTCTTCCTCCTATAGAAATATTTAGTATCTACTAGGGGCTTTAATCTTTAAGCTACCTAGGAAAGGGGCTAGTAGAGAGATAATTCTAAATAACTAAGATACCTCCTTCTTTCCTTTCTTTCCTTCTAGATAGTTAAGATTTAACTATTCGTAGAATTTATTCTAATCTAAATCTATTCCTAAATCTCTTTCTAGTAGGAAACTTTTAGAGACTCTAGCTCTAATAGGGTAATCGATCTAGAGAGATATAATCCTAAAGGTATATATTCTATAGATTCTATCTAGTCTAACCCTTATAGGAGGTATAGAGGCCTCTATTTCTATTTTATAGGTAGGTGAAGTCTTAAAAGTACCTAAAATCTTCCTTAGAGCTTTATTCTAAAGGAGACTATCCTTTTTTTAAAGGTCTTTTTAGCCTTTCTACTAAATAGGGACCCTATAGTCCGCTATAGATACTATATAGGCTATATAGGGCTGCCTAACTACTTAAAAGGATAAGCCTCTCTCTATATTAGATAGTCTAGCTATTTAATTAAGAATCCTTTTAGCTACCTGTAGCCTATTTTCCACATAATTCTTAAAGGTTAGGTTATTATTAAAGTATACCCCTAACTATCTAATAACCTTTTTAGGCTTTATAGGTAGTATTTAATCTTCTATATTAATAAATATTTTATCCTAATCTTTATCTATTTTCCTAGAGAAGTAGATAAGTTCGGTTTTATCTATATCTATTTAAATTAGGAGTTCTTCCTACCTCTTTAAGATAACTTCTAGAGCTCTTTTAAACTTTCTAGAGTTTTATTCCTTTATCTTAGAAGAGGTAACTAATCCTATATTGTCGGCGTAGCTAGATAGTCTAATATCCTCTAGATCTTTATAGCTATTAAAAAGCTCTTTAATATAAATTATAAAGAGAATAGGGGAAATAGGGGATCCCTATAGAATCCCTATTTCTATATCTCTAGTTTCTTAGATTTTCTTATTAAAAGCTAGTTAAATGGACCTTTTAGTTATAAAAGAGGCTACCTACCTAACTAGAGACTTAGGTAGTCCTAATCTCTAGTAGACTCTAATTAGTTAATTTAGAGATACATAGTCGAAAGCTCCCTTAATATTAATAAATAGAGCTAAAGTAGTTAAGCCTTATTTCTTAGCTAGTTAGATATTATAAATTAGACTTATAGCCGTGTCTATAGCTAAGAACTACTTTCTGCCTCCTAGCTAGTCGAAGTAGAGTAGTCTTTAGCTTTTAAAGGCAAGGTATTCTAGTCTAGTAGCTAGGACCTTCTCTAGTACCTTACCTAAGTAGCTAAGGAGAGAGATAACCCTATAGGATTTAGGAATAGTATAGTTCCTATTTGGTTTAGGAAGGATAATTCCTATTACCTATTTCTACTTAAGAGGGTAGTACCCTTTAATAAAAAGAGCTCTATAGAGGTTAAAGAGCCTATCCTCTATAGTTAGATAGATTTTCTAGATTATTAGAAAAGATATCTTATCTAGGCCTACTACCTTTTTAGGGGAGCTAGTAAAGATTACCTTTTTAACTTCTATTCTAGTTAATTCGAGCTATTCCCACTCTTTTTCTTAGTAGTCCTAATAGTCTATTTCCTAAGATAGAGGTAGCTTTTTAAAAAGAACTTCTATAAAGGCTTCGCATTTTTCCTAAAAAGAGATAGCTTTAAATTCTTTACCTTCCTTATTATAGGTAAGAATAGGGAGCTTTTCTAGGTACCTCTTTTTAGTATAATTAAACGCTTTAAAGATTTCTTTTCCTTTAGCTTCTTCTAGAAAGGTATTCTAGTAGGCTTATTTAGTATTCTTTACCTCCTAGAAGTAGTAGTTTCTAGTTTCTTTAAATTATTCGAAGCTTAGGAGGCCTTACTTATATCTAGAGCTATCCTTTTTTATCTCTTTTCTAAGCTCTTTTAGCCTAGGTATCTACCACGGCTTTAAGTACTTAGAGGTCTACTTTTTTAGAATTTATTCTAGGGAAATAGAAATAAGGCTTTCTAAACGGCTAGCCTCTTCTTCTAGAGTTTCTATAGAGTTCTCTTCTTCTAGGACTATTTTAAACTCCTCTTTACTAAGGTTTTAGCTAAGTATCTCTAGAACCTATTTTTAGTCTACCTTAATTAAATTATAGATATTTAATAAAATAGAATTCTTTATTAGACTAGTAGAGTCTATTTCTATATTAAAGTAGATAACCTCGTAGTCTAAGCCTAATTCTAAAGAGTCCTCTATCTACTAGTTATAGGGCCTCTTTAAAAAAGGTAAGGAAAAGTAGATAAGATTTATAATAGAAGGGTTCTATATAGATTTTAAGTAGGTTACACGGTCTTCCTTATTAATTATCTTAAACTAGTATTTATTTAGCTATTCTACTAGCGAATCTACTCTTAGAGAGGTTAATCTCTTAGAGTTCTACCTAGGGTAGTGGGCGTTTAGGTCTCTAGCTAGTATAGTATTCATTTTAGGTAGAATTTTTAGAAGTTCTCTTTCTATTATTCTTCCTTCTAAGCCTTCTTTTAGAGATAGCTTATTATAGATATTTATTACCTGAATAGGCTCTAATTTTTCTTTAGAGTCTATTATATCTATAATAAGAAGATTAGGGCTATCTATAATATCTAGTCTAAGATTTACCTAATATCTAGACTTTTTTCTAGTAAATATTGCTACTCTAGGTCTAACTTCTCTAGTCTAAGGTAAAAAGGAGAAGTAGGATAGGTAAGCTATAGTATATTAATCATCTATACTAACCTAGAGTTCCTAAAATAGAACTAGATCGATTTTTTAATTAAAGGCTATATCTAAGTAGGTCTATATAGATATATCCTTTCTAGCCATATTATTTTATAAAAAGGTAAGTTTTGATTCTACTATTAAGGAGGCTTAGATAGAATCCTACACCTTTAAAGATAAGGGCTTTTTTAGGAGCTAGTACTTCTTTTAGTTTCTCTAGATTCTTTTTAGTAATAGTAGGCTTTCTAAAGAAGGGGCATTCTATACTATTTGCTAAGTATTTTTCCTTATAATTTATATATTTTAGGGTTATATATTTACACTCTTTCCCTATAATGTAGTAGATTATATAATTATAGGCTTTAATTTTGTGTTTTTCTATATAGATATAGTAGCTAGGGGTAGTAGCTTTATAATCTATAGAACTGTGGCCGTATTTCTGGTAGAAATAGTATTAGAGTCTAAATTTAAAGACCTTTTCCCTAGGCTTATATTCTTCTAATTTTCTATAGCTACCTACTACTAGAATAAGCCTTAGGGTAATCTTTTCTTTTAGATAGATTAGAGCTAATCCTTTAGATCTAGTTTCTAGCTCCTCCTTTCTAAATAGCCAGATTAGGTCTTTAGGAAGTAGATCTTTTAGATTAGGGTTAAAGATCTCAATTTCCTCTTTTAGGAGCTTTAGACCCCCTTCTCCTTTAAAGAATTCTAGGGTAATTCTATATAGAACTAGGTGGGCCTATTTTTTATCTTTTTTAGTTTCTAGAGTCTCTCCTAGAGCTAGGAGATAGGATTTAACTATCTTTTCCCAGATAGTTTGATTCTCTAGGAGGTAGGTAGCGGAAAAATTAAGCATAGTAGTTAGGGTGAGGTTATCTCCTTTATAGATCTTCCCTACCGCTACTAGAACTGGGCTAGCGGAACCTTTTTCCTTAGAGAAAGCCTGATTAATTAAGTTCCTAATTTTATAGCCTTCTAGAGACTCTAAACTTTTAGGGATTGCTATATAGAGTTTTCTCTAAGAGGTAGGGATAGGCTCTATAGCTTGCTTTTTTAGTTGAGGGCTAGCCCTTTGTTTTTAATCTTTTTCCTAAGAGTTTTGTCCTTTTAGAATTAAGGCGTAGGTAGTTTTAGGTTTTAGAGTAGAGATAGGTTTCGCGGGTACCTCTTCTAGAGAGGTAGGTACGGGTCTCTAGCTTAAGTTTAGCCCTTTCTCCTCTAGGGCTTAAATCCTTTCCTCTATTTTCTGAAAGGGGGTCTTAAGAGAGAGGTCTTGTTTTCCTCTAAAAGCTAGTATCTGTTGGAACTGTTTCTTTTATTCCTCTAGAATATTTAAGACTTTTAGGTTCTTTTCCTCTTTTATTTCCTGCTCCAGTAGGTTAAGAATAATCTTTAGATTATCTACCTTTCCTTTTTGAGAGAGAAAAGAGTTCGCTTTTTGTTCCTTCCTTCCTTTTTAGGTAGTTTCTTCTAGACTAAATAGTCCTTTAGAAAAGATAGCTTTAGAGCTAGTTTCGGGTTTCCTTTTATTTAGAGCCTTAGACTATATAGGAGTAGATAGGATAGGGGTAGGCGTAGCTATAGAGCTAGCGGAATTAGTCTCTATTTCTATCTCACTATCTTGAGCCTCTAAGAGGTAGAACGGGTTTAGTTTTATCTCAAAAGAGAAGGAAATAGGGGAACTAAGGCGCCCTTTTCCTTTAGGAGAAGCTATTTAGGCTCTTCTAGTCTTTTACTAGGGGGTAGGTTTTATTAGATAACCTAAAACTCTAGGTTTCTAGGTAACCTGTAACTTTTCGAGGGGGGAGGGCTAAGAGGTAAAACTAGATATATCTTCTTTAGAATAAAGCATATAGCTTATTTTCTTTAGAATTCTATATTCTAGTAGTAGTTTTTAAAGAGAACTACTAAACTAGTGGATTTTTTGTAGGGAAATCCTTCTAAAACTAATAGAGATATTTCTAGATAGTTTAACCTGCCTCAAGGTCTTAGCCTAACTTAGGAGAGACTAAATAGAGTATATTTCTATATCTTTTTACTGAGAAGGTGTAAGGGCCTGTTTTTTCTAAGAAAAATCCCAGGTAAAAAAGCTACTACCTTTTTAGTAGTGGTAGAAAACTAGTTCACTTTTCTTTTAAGTAGAGAATTAGACTCTAAAATAACTGCTTTGGTTTGCCTTCTAGTAGAGATCCCTACCTTCTAGCTCTATCTAGAGCTTTCTAGTATTATAGAGGCCTCTAGTTAATCTAATAGGGGTTTAAAATCTATATAAAACGTATTACAGAAGCTCAGTCTATTTAGATTTAGAATCTTCTTAGAGAAACTATATTTAAATAAGCCCTTTAAATTAGACTAGGTCTTTTCTAAAGTAAGCTTATTAGTAGGGACCTAGTACCTCAGTTAAACTACTGGGTATTAGCCCTTAAGCTACTAATTTGTATTGGTTAGGGGTGTAGATAGGAAATATATAAGGAGGGGCTTTTTAGATAATAGATAAGATAAGAGATAAGATAAGGAATACTTAGGTAAGGGAAAATCAAATACTTAGGTAAGGAAAATCAAAAGTAAAGAGGGAAAAAGGGGGTGCTTATATAAGCAAAGGCTTGGTAGGAAAATCAAAATCAAGCAGAAAAAATTTTTTTCCTAAGGTTTTTGGGGGGAAATCAGCGTTTTTTCTTAGATATTTAGGATCTACTTATATTAAGTTTTAGTTTTAGTTTATACTCTATAAGGGCTATATATAGGACTTCTCCCGTACTACTATAGTACGAGGTATTATATATATATTACGCTAGAGGTAGCTAATAGACTTAATTATCCTTTTAGAAGTTTATAAAATATCTTAAGTAGTATTCTAGTATTTAGTTCTACCTTTTTATCTATTTATTAGTTTGCGGGTAGAAGGCTATAAAAAGCTAATATTTTATATTAAGGTAGTAATAGAGGGTTAACTAATACTTATTTATAAATAATACTTCTCTATTTAAAATTATATTTTATAGTACTCTATAGGTACTAAATACTTTCTTATAGTAGACTTCTACTAGTTCTTCTTCTTTAATATTTTTTATACTTAAAATATATAGCGTGGACTTAGTTAGTATATCTACTATTATAAGGATTATATTATATATTATATCTCTCCCTAATAAAGGTAGTAGTTCTATAATAAAGTCTATTATTACTATTTCTTATAATTCAGAGAGTAAGGGAATTATTTCTAGACTTCTATATTATTTATACCTTCTAGATTTTACCCTTTAGTAAATATTATAGGTTTATATATAGTTTAAGATATTAGTAGAGAGTCCTTACTAAAAGTACTTACTACTAATAGCTTTAATAGGTCTTTTTATTATAAAGTAGCCTCCTTATAGATCGTTATAGTTTAGTTATATAATTTCCTCTTTTAGTAGTTTACTATTAGGGATATATACTTTACCTAAAAATTTTAGAAGACTATCTCTATCTAATATTTATTCTTCCCCTTTAGTATTACTTTCTCCTTAACTTTATAGTTCCTTCCTCTTTTACTCTATAACTAGGTTACTTTTCTAGACTTTTAGTAAGAAGTCCTAGAATAGTTCTAGGATATTAATATATACTATATTACCTCTTACTAAGTAGTTAATATAGAGGTATAGTATAAGATATATTCTAACTTACTCTCTATTACCCTTTATAGGGGGTATTATCTAATATTTATAGTCTTTTTAAAAGGGTTCCCTATTAGATTTAGTATATATTTATAAAGTCGCGCTTTTAGCTCTCTCTATCTTCTTAAAGTAGTATATAGAGGGTTCTTTTTTTAGTAGGTTTTCTATTTCCTAGCCCTTTTCTATACTATATTGAAGTTTATTTTATAATATTAGTAGTATTATCTCTCTATTATATATATTTATATAGTCTACTTAATAACTAGGAGTACCTATAAGATTCTTTATTTCTAAATAGTATAGGAGTATAAAGTTATATATACTTAGTACTTCATAGATTCAAAATTGAAAAAACGGAAAAAAGAACCCCCTACGTTAAAACCATCTATTAAAAGAGGAGGAAAGGAAGAGGAGAGCCTTATCTATAGCTCTACTAGAAAAAACCACGGGAATTGACCCCATAGTAGTAGTAGAAGAGGGTAGTAGAGGTAGAGTAAAAACTCTACACCTACAGGAACTTCCCCCTAATAGAAGAAAAGGGATAGAAAGGATAACTAAAGAGACCCTCCTAGCTAGATTTAAGCTTATTAAGTATAGATACTATTATTTAGTAAATAAGAGAGGTAAATACGCCGCCTTAATAAAGATCTAATTAGGCCTCACTATACTATATAATAAGATATTATAGGATATTAAGGAGATAGTATAGTCTATAAAGGCCCTAGAAAGGTATATTCTAACCTAAAAGGCTACTATCTAGCCTACTAGATATCTAGAAGGGAA
>NW_003345191.1:0-959 GCF_000150975.2 Nannizzia gypsea CBS 118893
CGCATATCTCCTTATTAGAACTTTTCTTTTAATTCTTTAAATACTAATTCTTCTTTACTTCTCTATATAAAGTCTTTTCCTTTTCTGAATAGATCTGTAAGCGGTTTTGCTAATACTGAGAATTAGTAAATATATTATTAGTAGTAGTTTACTAGTCTGTGAAACTACTAAACTTCCCTTACTAATATCGGTATTAACTATTCTTTAATTACTTTAGTCTTGTCTGGGTCTATCTGGATTCCTATTATTAATATAATATGTCTAAGGAATTTCACTACTTATCTATAAAATTCATATTTTAATACTTTGAGGTATAGATTGTACTCCTATAGTTATTATAGTACTAATCTAACTTTCTCTATATGGTCTCTTCGATCTCCTTTTATAAAGATAAGGATATTGTCTAAGTAGACTATTATAAATATATCTAGATATTCGTGTAATATATTATTAATAAATACTTAGAATATTACTAGTATATTTATTAATCTAAAAGGTATAACTTAGTATTCGTAGAGTCTAAATCTTATTCTAAATATAGTCTTCTATTTTTCTCCTTCTTTAATTTGTATTCGATAGTATACTTCTTATATATCTAGTGCTATAAATTATATAATTCCCTTAAGTTAATCCTATATCTTATTAATTAGTAGTAAGGGGTATTAATTCTTAATTATAATATTATTTAATTATCTATAATCTATATATAGTCGTAAACTTCTATCTTTCTTTAGTATAAAGATAATTAGGTATTCTACTAGTAATATTAATTCGTATATATATCCTTTCTCTAGATTTTTATTAATATATTACTATAACTCCTCGAGTTTAATCTCTATTAACCTATATATAGGTTTATATATAGGCTCTATACCTTCCTTTAAAGGTATCTTATAATTTCATACCTAATATTCTAGCAAGCTTTCTATAGTTCTCGGTTCTCCTAAATACTTCTATTA
>NW_003345191.1:2305-4446 GCF_000150975.2 Nannizzia gypsea CBS 118893
TCAGAAAGGAGCTCCATCTCCTTTCCTTAGTTAGATTCTATTATTAAGTCGTGTTCTTAATTAGTATATAGGGTATCTCTTTAACTTCGTTCCCTCCTATATCCTTCTAGATATTTCTATTCTTGCCCTAATGTCGCGTTTTATCTTTATAACGTTAGCTTATCTCTATATATAATCTATTTATTAGATTTACTCTATTAGCTTTCTATTTATTAGTAGTTAGCCTTGTAATCGCTATCTGAGTTCTGATCTAGTACTTATAAGTATATTCTTACTGTCGCGTATAGATATCTCTTAGCGTTCTAGTGGTGCGTATCCTGTTGGCTACTAGTTCTAGACGTAGTAGTAGTATTCAGGCTTTTCCCTATATTCTCCTGCTTCTTCTTGTAGTCCTTTATTTAGTGTCTGGGTTTTTTATAATAGAAATATAACTTCTATTATTAGTATCTTATATTCTTTTCTTTATTATAGGGTTTCTTTATAGTAGCATCGAGTTCTATTAGTATTAGTTTATAGTTATTTCTCTTACTTATACTTTATTAATTCGTTCCTTTCTAAAAGGTTACTTTTCCTTATTATAGGTTCCGTAAGTTATATAATTAATTATCCAATTATACTACTATTTTAACTATTTTACTATAGTTTGTGTAGGGTCCCATTTTAATTATTTCGTATTAAGTCTCTAGCTTAAGTCCTTATTTAAATATAGCTATCTTTCTATTATTATTATAGATCTTAAGTTCCTAGTATAATTATTATAGTTATACTGCGAACTAAGCTATATCTCTAATCTATTATAGGCTAGCGAGTTTTCTTTTAAGTATTTATTTATAATCCATGTCTCTAAAGAACTATCTAATCACAGTCTTAAAATTTGGGTAACTTTCTAAAACTTCGGTATAGACTTTGGATTATCCCTAGGTATTAATTTAGTCTTCTAGTATAGGTTTAAACTATATAGCTATAGTATCTCGTAAGTATAATTTAGTAAAGATTACCTTCTTAACTTTAGTAAGTCCTACTTTAATAGTTAGGTAGATATTATATTTACTTAAGAAGTGCTCTAGCTTATATCGTTCTCCTTTAAAGGTATTAGGTATTCTAATCTTAACTAATACTCTTATATCTCTAGTCTATACCTTCAAGGCTTAGATCTCGTCTAATATTCCCTTAATTTATATCTTATACTACTCGATATTATCCTTATAGTTTTAATTATTAACTTTCTTCTCTAGCGCGTTAATCTGCTACTTGAGTTGGGCCAAGATATAGTTAGAGTTAGTAGTATATCTACTTATAGTAGATATATTAACTTCTTTATTATTCGGGTAATATATCCTAGTTAGTTCTTCAAATATTTAAGGTAGGGAATATATACCTATATTTTCCTTTTAGATATTTGGCTAATTGGGGTCGTGATTATATCTACTATAGGTATTAACTAGTCTTTTAGTTATAGACTTTTCTCTAGTTAGGGTAACTATATTAAGTTGGAATCGATTATATCGAGTGCCTATAACTGTAGGTGCGGGAAAATTAATACTACAAAGGGTGGGCTTCTCTTATAGAAATAAGGAAGGCATTTTGAGGAAAGGTATAACTCAAGGTACTCTATAAATAGGTTAGAGTATAAACGGTGCTCGTTTACTATAGGAAGGATACTTTGATATCTAACTTTAAGGCAATAGCTCTAAGTCTAGCTTAGCGTATATATACTCTCTAAGGTCCTTATAAGCAAATAAAGCTAGTACACTAGTCAAGTCTAGTATAAAGGTATTAAGGGATATTAGATAGATAAAGGGAAGTATATGTATTAACTAGTGCTATAAAGCTATAGCTTACTATAAAGTTGGCTTTAATCTTAAGTATTAGAAGATAACTCGAAATCAAGTAGGCGATAAGTACCCTTATATATATATACTATATTAGGTCCCTTATCCTTCAAATATTCCTCAGGTCCTATATAGACCTATTATTCTAAGGTCCTAAGTTAGACCTCCTCCCTAAGGTCCTATTATAGACCTTTACTCTAAGGTCCTATCGTGGACCTATCTATAGTTTTAGTATTTGGGACCTCTCCAGTTATCACGTGACTTAGGGAGTTCCTAGATTCTTCCGTCCCATAACCTTATTTGTGAATT
>NW_003345191.1:5776-21371 GCF_000150975.2 Nannizzia gypsea CBS 118893
TCTACTATATTACTTAATATAAAGCTTATTTATTATATAATTAGTTTATATACTTTTACTTTTATTAATAGTAGATTAATAGCTTTATTATAATAAGAATTTTAAGTCTTTATATAAATAGCTACTAACTTAAACTATATTTAGAATTTAGTAATTAATATTCTTATCCTTTATAATATTAGTATAGAGTCGTCTTCTATAATAGCTCTACTTATCAGTAACTCGCTATTAAAGCTCTATCTTTCTACTCTTAGTTAGTCGAAAATTATTATATTTTTATAAAAGTATAAAAAAGATAGCTATATATAAATAGAATTATATTATACGCTTTCTTTCTATTAATATTCGGATCTTAAATATAATAGATCTTCTTGATTAAGCTATTAATTTAATTAGATACCTACTTTAGCAACTTTTCTTCTTTATATCTATTCTACTAGATATTCTAATCTCTCTCTAGATCTAAATCTTATTTCTTTCTCTCTTTTTATATATTAACCGACACTATATCTTTATAGTTACTATAGTTCTACTCCGCTAGTCTATTTATTCTTAAAACCTAACTACTTTTATTTAAAGTATTTCTATTTACAGATTAATTAATCTATCGGGCCCTACGAGTATATTTCCCGATATCTAAATCTACTATATACCTCGCGTAGTGAGTTCGATATCTATTTTCCCCGTATATTTGCCATTCTTCGTCCATTCAGTCTCTCCTATATCTCGTTAGAGCTCATATTCCGTAAATAGGAGATGGTGCTAAGATGGTAACCTACCATGGCGACATATATATACTCGCGGCGTTCCTGCAGATTTATCAGACATGGCGAGGGAATTGAAGCGTATGTAGGGTGTACACTGCTTCCTTGACGACCCTGGAGGAGATGGCGGGGTTGTGTCAGGGATAGTCAATAGAAGAGGCTGATATTTATGAACTTCAGGTATAGAGGACAGGAGTGAAGCCTATCCGCTATCTAGACTACGGCCCTTTGCAAAGCCAATTTACAAATTTATAGTCCGTAGTTGGCCTTTCTGGAGCTAGGAACCGCTCAGTTAATAATTAACAGTTATTTCGCAGGAATCTCCCCTCCTCATCAGTCACCCGTCTACTGAAAGCATCATCACGTTCAGCCATTTTCCTTGGGAGGCACCACAGAACATACCCTAAAACAGTGGGACAGGAGCGCCCAACCTCTCGCTCATTTCTATGCTTTCCCTCTAATCAAAACCAAGTCATTCTCCCGATGGTTACTTGTCTCCCTCGGTCACAGCTAGGTTGATTTAAGAAACTAAACTTGAAGAAAGTGCCGGAGCCAAATGACCTGTTTGCCTGATTCCGCGGCGCGACGTACATTCACAAGTCTAAGTCTACTCGAAATTTGCCAAATAGAAGAATACCACGCTGCAAAGTCCTTGTAAAGGTAAGAGAGAAGTAGACAGATGAATTCCTGCTGGATCTCTTGCGGTGTTTACTGACATCTAAATTGATGCTGTTTTCTGTGACATTTAGCGCAGGCTTCGACCTGCTTGAGGCACATTTTTCCAGCTAAACCCCCAGCAAGCAAACCTCACTGTCCACTCAAATGAGTCTCCATATACTATGCCATCTGGCGCCTGTAACCCATCCATTATCTCATGCACTCTGTTCGTCAAATCCTGTATCTCGTTCCCGGCCAACGGGTCCCAGTAGCCCAGACGCATTTGAGTCTCCATATCAAGTCGGGCGGAAATGACTTCTATCCCAAATGATTTTTTGGTCTCCTTTGGAAGCTGAAATCTGGCGAGTATGCCACAACCTCCAGGCGCAATGGGAGGCTGTTCAGGCGGGATCACCGCCTCGATAGCTTCCACGAATTTATTCGTAAACTCCCCCAAAGCCTCAGAATTGACCGTAGACGGGGGCGAGAGGTTAGGCAAGAGAATATCTACTTTGACATGGCCGGGTGAAAGTGCTTCTCCGCCTTGAGGGACAGCGCACAAGCTCGGGGTGCTGCTGGCACTTGAGAAGGTCGGAGCGGGCCAGGAAGGGGGCCAGGACAGCTCGAAAGTTTGGCTGCCAGGCTTTAGAACCAGTCGTTGACCATTGCAGGCGGCTTGGAAGAAGCTGGCAGTGCTCTTTGGGTTTAACAATACTGAATAACGGATGAAGTTAGTTAGACACATATAGTAGACCAGAATTCCATCATGACTTACTTAGCAGTCCATCTTCTGTTGTTCGAACATCCTCAGTAGGCTGGTTAAAGGAGAGCAAGAGAAAGTTGACTGCAACATCCTTCATACCATGAGCATCTATATTCCATATCTGTGCTGGTTGGCCCGGAAGCCAGACCAAAACACCTTGGCAGGCATCGTGCATCTCGGCCAGGATGAGTAGCGAAGCATTAAACGATTTTTGCTTCTCGGATATTTCTTGTATGAACCAGTCAACCTGGTCTGGGGGGACATGCAACACCACTGAGCCGTTTACCTCTCGCCTAAAGACGTTGAGCCCTGTCATCTTAACCGTCTGGGGATAGGTGGAAGCAAGAATGCTGGTGTCCATGTGCTTTAAGGTTTTAATTTCTCCACGATCACGGTCGACGAACAATGGGAATGGGAACCAGAAAGATATGCCCAGGCGGAGGGAAAGCCGGGTGATACCATGCTGCCTTGCAGCTGCTGCTTCGGCTTCGCTGAAAACCTGACAATGAAAGTGCGGAACTACGCCTTCATCTAATCTGAGGGACTGGAGTCCGGATATTGGGGTGTTGCGAAAGGCTAATACAATGGTGTTCCAGGTTGATCGGCCGAACAGCGGCTTGTGAAGCGTAAGTAACCTCCATCTCCTCAAAAGGAGGCCCTCTTCCTTAGCCCGCTCGTACACGGTATCGCAAATATGTAAAAAGTCCATTGGGAAGGATTCGGGCGACTCATCAGGCCGTTGTAGGATTGACATGATGAGCTCGCCTGCCGCGGCCGCCTTAAGGTCTCTCGTTACAAACGTCCAAACGTAAATATCCATTCGCGGTTCGTTTGTGGGGTGAACTTGGTCAAAAAGGTGATGATAGACGTCGACAGATATTGCGAATCGAGGAGAATGCAGCTTTCGAGGCCAGTCTTGGCTAGCCTGCTTCGACGCCAGCTGCGATTCTCCGTGAATCATGGGTGGCTTCGTCTCGCTCGAAATACTGGTTAAGCTGGCTGTCGATTCAGGTACTGGTTGTTGCGTTGATTTTCGCGCATCAGGATCATGGGATCGTTCTGATAAATTTGGCTGAAGCCGTTCCTTTTGTTGCGTAGGATTTTGGGGCATTTCCGCGCCGAGTCTGTCCTGGACTCTACGAATTGCGTCCATAACTTCAAGCAGTAATTTCTATCAAACTGATATGCCTATTCGTTTCTTATTATCACGATGGTGTTTGGTAACTGGCCCTTAAGAGTTCCATTAGTATAGATCTCATGTTGGGGGACAGGTGGGGTGATGTTACCTATGTATAGCTATATACGCGGTAATCCCTGTGGATGTATCAGCAGCCTCGTTATTCTGGTCTGTGGGTAGCAGTGATACGGGGCTCACATGCTGCATAGCTACCAGGCGCGTCAATATGTTGACTAGCGGACCAGCGATCTCAACTGCAAAGAAGGCAGCATGCTGATCTATACTGTGTTTTCACAGCTCAGCCTCAATGCAGCTGGGCTGATGCTGCATTTATATACGAGATATCAACTTGTACACCAATGTCCAATCACCAGTTATAGGCAAAGTTCCCCTCCCGCGACCCATACTTGCATGCAAAGATCCATGGATCTCAAATCTAATTGAGGCCTGTTCACACTCCCTGTGCCAGGTCTTCAAGCCTCTCCAGGATCTCGCTGATGGCTTTCATGCTGCCTGTTTCATTTTCAGCATCCTGCGAAAGGCAGGTTTGAACAACCTCCCGGTAACGTTTACCCATGAATATTTCTGTTTCATTTGCTAGGGCATATAATGCCTCTGCAACCGCTTCCGGGCCTGGAATGCCTTTCAATTCCGGTCTTTCCTCGAGGGGCCCCCATATACCGAGTTCAAGTAAGATGACACCTAGACTGTAGACATCGTATGCCATGTTGAAACGAACGTGGTCATCGCCCTGCAGCGCAGGATGCAGGTAAAGGGATCGTGCCAGCGGGAGACGGCGCGGCCCGCTAGGAATTGTCTCGCTGTCGTTGTTCCTAGCGACTTCAAAGCCAACCAGGTATGGAGAGCTCAGAGACCACTTGGTAGTGGCTGACGATGAACGGGACCGATCGCAAGTAGTATCTTCTTGGCCACCAGCGCTGGCACTCCGACGCCGTCCCACAAGTAGAACATTTTGCGACGTGATCGCTTTATGGACCCAGCCAATCCCATGAACAAACATCACCGCCGTTGCCAGCCTTTTAGCGAACTCGAGCCGCTCGTTCAGAGTGTACAAAAGCTTTTGGCGCCTCCCCCCAGCGTCTCTCAGCTTTAAAAGGTCTTTAAAAGAGCTGATGGCGCCACTTATTTGCTTCTCTCGTGGCAGAAGGTACATATGGACGAACGAGGGCGCCGGAATAGGGGAGTAGAAGAAGCCGGTGCATTTAAGCAGGCCTGAGACGGTAGAGTCAAGACAGTTGAGAGCGGCCGCAAACTCGCCGGCGCTGGCCTGAGAGCTCGTCCATGCTGCCTCGCTGCAGAAGTTCTGCTGCTGTATGTTGCGAAGCTCGACGAGAACAGTGCTGCCTCTGAATGTTCCAAGGGCAAAACGCTGAGTGTCGTCGGATCTTCCGAATCCAGTTAGCTCCGTCTCCTTCACCTCGAGGTCTTTCCACACAGACATTCGAGCAGCAGCAGCATCAGCAGTGAAACGCTCCAACCTCATCCTCGCGGCCAGTCTTGGAGTGAAGCTCCTGATGTTGCTGTCGTCTCTTTCGACATCGAGATCCATGACGGTGCGGATGTCCTTGGGGAGAGCCACCAGCCGCAGGTCGAATCGCCTCGTCCATTCGAAGAGTTCAGATTCGAGCTCTTTGACCTCACTGCGCCGTAGGATCCATGTGAGCCGGTTCAATTCTTTGGGCCACTTCCCTTGCGCCATCAGCTTGTTCTTACATGTCTCCACACGGTTCAGGAGTGTGGTGAGGTACGAGGTACTTTCCTCGAGGAGTGCTTTGTCTTTGGCGTCGAGCTGCTTATCTTTCAACAGCTGCTTCTCAAAGTGCTCGCAAAAGTGGTGCAAGATCCGGGCATCGTATTGAAACCGGGCTGCGAGAGAGCGAGACTCTATGGGGAACGCAGCGGAAGCGTCGAGGGTCTTATAAATAATCTCACATGCAACGGCGGCAGTATTGAAGATATCCATAATTGAGTACGATTGTACCAGCACAACAAAAACTACGACGACTCTAGCGAATCTAATTCCTGCTGCATCTGCATCGATTATTTCAATCTCAGATTACTCGATGACCCCTGCTCTGCTTGCAGTTCATGAGGCTCGTGTTTACATGCCAGCAAGGCTGTGATGACAAGGTTGTCTGCATGATCCCCCATGTTCCCTCACAATTTAATTATCTGTCTGCCAGAGACGTGGGGCGGAGCTGCAGCTATCTATTCTCGCTTCGCCACCCCAGATCCCTGTCCGCGAGGCTTCCAAATGCAACCCTCTGATCAGTAGGTCGCCTGGAACTACTCGGGCGCCATGGCCTTAGAGAGTGAACGGCGAAGCTAATCTTTGACATGGGTAAGTTCCTTCGGGTATATGATATCGTGTTTTTGGTATATACCACACATCAGATTTCAGGCACAAACCCGCCTTGAATCGTTGCCTTTTCACCATGAGTGATACTCAAAAGGTGGAGCTGCCGTCCTTCGAGTCCAGGAATAGTTACTCGTTCAAAGGATATAGCTTGGACCCCGTAGTCGCCGATTCTCTCTGCTCCGATAGACAGCCAGCCAGCTCGGTGCAAACTCATACTAAAGTGTTCGCAGTGGAAGATTTCTTCGAAGAGTGTCAAGATGTTGGAGCAAGAGTAATCTCCGAATCCGACTTTGAGAAGGGCGCCTTCGTTGGCTCAGGGGCAACTATGCAGGTCTACGAAGGCCGCTGGAAATCTCAGCACAAAAAAGTAGCTTTAAAGTAAGCACGTCTGAAGCGGAATCTTGTTGTAGCTTATTTGAAACGCACGTCGTTGTCTTCAGTTCCCTACACTATCTTAATTCTTGTTGGGATCAGGGTGGCTTACAATCGACATAGATACTTCAAAGCACAGCTTCAGAGCAGGCACGATGAAACAGAGGCGCAATCCGACAACCATCGTCGCCTTATTGAAGCCTGCATGCTGGAACTCAGAGTCTTGACTAATATGCATATTAAGTCACACGAAAACATTGCGAATCTGCTGGGAGTGTCATGGCATCAAACGAGCAACAGTATTAATCCAATCTTGGTCATGGAACTTGCGTGCCCGTCACATCCGACTCTGAAAGAGGTCATTACAACATCGATGGCAAGCGCTGCGAATATCAGGCTCGAACTATTCCGCGACGTTCTAGAGGGCATCTCAGCACTGCACAAAATGACCATAATCCACGGGGATGTGAAACCCGAAAATATCCTTGTTTTCGACTCTACGGCGTCTGCTATTGGGTTCAGTGCTCGAATCTCTGACTTTGGCTTTTGCAGCCCGACGACGCTCTACAAACGGGGAGCCGGTGGTACTCCATATTGGAACGCTCCCGAGTGCATGGCAGACGCGCCTGCTATGTTAAAAGCGGAAGCTATAGGCCCGGCTCGAGATATCTACAGCATGGGCCTTTTAGCAAGTTTTCTACTGACGGGAGACATGCCGTTCGGTTCAAGCGAGATTAAAGACATAGCAAGGCTGAAGTTGGAGGACAAAGTGTCAGGCCATATTTTAGAGAAGCTGAGAGTATGGGCGGTTACAGGTTGGAATGTGCATATGTTACCCAAGGGTCAAAATATCGGTGGCATGAAGAAGACTGACCCTTTTCCAGATTAACGCTCTTGATGCTCCGTGGGAAAAGTCGTTACCGAAATTAGAAATCGGCACAGCTGATAAATTTCTGGTCATCATAAGTCGTATGCTTGCACGACAGGCTAAAGATCGGCCATCTATTAACGACATACGCCAGGTGCTGAAGTAGGTAACTCAAACAAATGCTTACTTTAGGAACTGCTAACCAAACATAGGCTACTAACAAGTCGAAGAAATTCTGCCGCGGGTTTGGATGACGGGTCTTCAGACCATCTCAAATTATTTATAGGCGTAATGTCTCGACGCTTCATTGGGCCAAACGACGGCGTGGGTGAACCGGCCCAGACGTCTGGCTTAAGCAGGTTTCTTCCCCGAGAGTTGCAACAAGCCCTCTATGAGATTCTGAGAAAGCGTGCACGAAGTGGAAATAGAACGGAGAGGGCGAAAGCGGCTAATAGGCTTGGTGTATACTTACTTAACGGCATTGGATCTCTCCAAAATTTCGAGGAGGCTTTTACTTGGTTCTCGGTGGCCGCCAGGTTGGGCTCTATCGAGGCCAAGAAGATGGTATTTCGGATGGAGCGTGCTGCTGACACTCTGCCCAAGATGCCCCGCAAAAGCTTCACTTTTGCCGAGAGATCTGCCTGGATGATTGACCTTATCGCTGCTGAGGTCCAAACAGCGCACGAAGATTCAGACAGAGATTCGGGAAGCGCAAACATAGATGCCTCGACTGAAAGAATTCGCCGGGTACTTTCATCGGCTAATCCGGATCTAATAAGACGCGGGCTTAGTCGTGATATTGAAGATAACGTTGTACGATGCCTCGCTATTCCCTGTCCAACTGGGCCGTTTAAAGCGACTTACGACGACCTTTGCCGCGTTTGCTCTGGTGTTACAGAACTTACACTAGCATTTAATTATGTCCTTCGTGACGACGATGTATCATTGAATCATATTTTGGCTAAATATCCTGTCCCCAAATCCTTCCTTGACCGCCTGGTTACCCTTGCCTCTGATGCCACATGCAATCAAGCACTTAGGACGCTGTGCATAAAGCACGGTGCTGATCCAAACTACATTGACCGCGTGAGTGGGCGGGATAAGCCACCAATCATTACCGCCATGATGACAGAGAGGGTTGGAACAGTTCTTGCTCTGTTAGATTGTGGTGCAGATGCTTGGGATCTGCTCGCAGTATTAAATTTAGTTGTGAAGGGTACTAGTCCTCCGCTTATGGCGGTGCTTTTCGCTCTAATTACTGCTGATTTGCGACATGAAACCCTGGACGGTTTACAGCCCAGCATGAATTCAGAAATCTACCCTCGAGACAAAACACCGCCCGATAATTCAAATCCTCCTCCAATATTTCTCGATATCTCTACCAACCGCTTGGATCGAATCTTCACGTTTCTTCGATTCGGGGCTGACCCTAGAGCTCGATTTAATGGGTGGGAGCCCGTACATCTAGCAGTCAGACTCCTTCATCCGAGTGCTGTTCTGCTCCTTTCCGCGTTTGGCGGCGATCCTAATGCCCGACTTCCAAGTGTCGGTTATATGACGCCTTTGCATGTGCTTAGTCAAGTGCGGCTTCAGGTGGGCGATAGGCCAGGGTTGAACATCGCGTACAAAGACTTTTTGAGAAGGCCGTATATACCGCCGCCCCTTCGCACCGGCGAGAGCGAAGAACTGGTCCATCGGCAGTCACTTGTCGTCTATTTTCTCCTAGAGCTTGGTGCCGATCCTTCCCTTCGTTGTGCCGACGGCTTCACTCCTCTCATGACTTCAATTTTGTCCATTTCTCCTGACGCGAAGTCACTCACTGGTATTTTGCTGCATGCCGGAGTTCCGGTGAGAGATCTGAGCTCCAGAGGCGAAACGGTTTTGCATATATGCGCTGCTGTAAACGACCCCATGCACCTTAAGCAGTTTTTTCTATTTGGAGCGAAGTCAATGATAGACTTAAAAGACAAGTCGGGCTGTACGGCGCTCTTTCTTGCCTGTCTTCAGGAGAGGTCACGGGAAGTCGTCAAGGTTCTCCTAGAAAATTCAGCCAGCTTGCTCATCAGAGGCACAGGGAACCTCAGCCCCTTAGATGCTGCTCTCCTCAGTGGAGACTCCGCGACACTGGAAGAAGTCTGGAGACACCTTTCCATTCTCCCAGTAGAATCCATTGAGAAACTCTGTTCTGGTGTGAGCGATACTGGACGCACCATCTTTCACCACTGTCTCTCTAGTTCAAGAAATTCGGTCTCGATATCCTATCTTCGGCTACTGATTGGCTTGATTCCTAGGGATATTGCCAAAACACTGGCAGAACATGCTGATGACAATGGCTATACGCCATGGCAAGTGGCACTTGCCAAGGAGAACGGCGCAGCATGTGAGATGTTATCTTCTCGTTTTAACATCACCAGCGCGGCAGGAGAGCTCATGCCATGTGACTTCGTACCAACAACAACGCAAGACGTTCTAAACGAACGGGACAGGTCTCTAGCACCATTTGGAGAAGCTGACAGCGATGCAATAAGGGCTAGTTTCGACGACCAGACCTCGAAACGTGACTTGAAACCAGTCGAGGCTTGCTATCAAGTAGAATTGGAAGCAGCGATTCAATCCTTTGGAGAAGAGAGCCGCGAGGCAATTTGGTGTATGGATACCCTTGGCACCGTGTATGAACGATACGGTCGACTCAGCATGGCGCAGGAGGTATACTACCGGGGATGGACAAAGTCTCTTCGATCCTTTGGCCAAACAAGCGTGGTAACACAGGACCTTGCCAGCAAAATCCTCCGCGTATCACGGGATCGAGGCCTCGAAAAAATGAAGATAGCCGACGTAGCGGAGTGGCATTCTCGACACGGAAAAAACAATCTTGCACCCGGCATGATATTAGACGACAACATCCTTGCGCCTCCTAATGAGCTGCCGGCACTGCCGGCCTGTTTTAGACATGGCTGTGGGAAGCCATCAACAGTAACGTGCCCTGGTTAGTTTGAGACTAGTCCTAAATGTAAAAAACGCCCTGATCTAATTTAACGGATTCCAGGATGCAGCCATGCTTGCTATTGTTCCGAATCATGTCAAGTGGAAGATATCATAGACCCACGAGTCCAGCATCTTTCGTATTGCTTCCTAACTGAGTCATTAGAAATGTCGCAATCGATAATTATCCGCGAACTGAACATCCGGGTCCCCCACGTGAAGAAACTTATTGAGGCAAATTGGGCTACTTGTTTTGCAGGCAGCTCACGGCCAAGAATGCCATTACCGAAAGTGAAGCACTTACAAGTGGGCATATTAAGGCTACGCTTCTTTCAAAAACCTATAAGGCTTCCGGTCCTGCCAAATAGCATCATGGTACTCTTGAATCGGTCTCTTTATGAGATGCAGTGCTCGAGACAGGACACTTCATGGTATAGGCCAACGCAGATAATCGCGTATGAGGAGGGTATAGAAGCCATCATCCGCCCTGCAGATGAAGCAGTCCAGGCCGCTCTTCGGAAGGCAGCGGTTTGCGGTGACGACGAAGCCCAAGAGCTGGAGGTCTGGGTAGAAATACAGTTTGATTGTGAGCTTCGGAGATATTTTTGACAGCGTTCTCCCGATTCGCCTTCCCTGGCGCCGTATGCTATTAAGGTGGCCTGAAAGTGAGAATGCGTATGATAAACATCCTTGACATGGCGTGGTGGATGTATTGTATGTAGTACAGAAAGCTCACACCAGTTGCACTGCTGATCCTGCCAGTGCTTGCTCCCCAGATTTACTCAATGTTCACCCGGCTGGCACTACGCATCTTGAAAGGTACAATATCTCGCAGGGTATCAGTATCTCAAAGAGTACCAGTGTCCATTATTCTGCGAAAGCACGAAGCACAAGTGGGCAACATCCTGGGAAGAGCCCTGTTCTGACTTGGAGCCGACCCCAGGAGATCAATCATCAACACACACAAGGAACGCAAAGAGTTATCAGCTCAGCAATTATGCAGATGCGCACAGGCAAGATTGGCCTCCACGCGGCCCTTCACCTCATCAGGCCGACACTGACAGGTGACAATGCAGCTACAGACCGCAGACTGTAGTACGACATATTCTCCTGATGTGCCAAGACTGGATGGAGGAATGACATTCAAATGCGGGCGGGCAAGCCTCCATGCATGCATCTCGAACACATTCTCTGTAGCTCGTGAATGGCGGTTACAAGCAGTAAAGAGAATAATCACGACGGGTCTCCTAAGCCAATTCAGAATGGTCCCGTCTACGGTGCTTCAATATATCTAGTATAATAACTAGTAAATAGAAAAAGAGGAAGGTTAGGAAAGATTTAATAAGATATAATAATCTTCAGCTAACTAAGAGTAGAAATATATAGCTTCAGTAGTAGGTTACTAGTAAGTAGAGCTATTATAGAAGACGTCTCTATACTAATATTATAAAAAATAAGAATATTAATTACTAAGTTCTAAATATAGTTTAAGTTAGTAGCTATTTATATAAAGACTTAAGGTTCTTATTATAATAGAGCTATTAATTTACTATTAATAAAGAGTAAATAGTATATAAAACTAGTTATATAATAAATAAGCTTTATATTAAATAATATAGTAGAACTATAGTTAAATTAATTATAAGTATAAAACTCTTAATTCTATAAAAATAAGTATTTTTATATATATTTCTCTAAAGTTTATCTTCTAGTTCTTCTATTTAACTACTCTTATAGTTCTTCTCTAAAACTATAGTTTATAATTTACTATTAGACTTTTATTATATTTAATAAGTTAGACTATTTAATTATATAATTTTTAATCTTCTATTTTATATTATTATCTAATAAATATAGTATTTAAGTATAAGGATATTATAGACTATTTATAATATAGCCTCAAACTATATACTTATTAGATAAAATAACTAGAATAGAAAAATTTAGTACTAGCTAGCTCGCTAATTTAAATATTTATAAATAGTAAGATAGTAGAGAAAATAAATACTATCTATACTAGTTTAAGTATATTAGATAGTATAGCTAGTATAGCTAGTATAATTAATATATATTATATATATAAAAATACTTATTACCTTAAAATTAAGAGTCTTATACTTATAATTAAACTAGCTATAGTTTTACTATATTACTTAATATAAAATACTATTCTAGTTATCTTATACTATATTTACTAAATACCTCTTTATCTATTAATATAAGTTAACTTTATTTTTACTACTTATAAGGACCTTTAGTTTTTATCTAACTAAAGTACTAACTAAAGCTATATTTAGAATTAAGGAATAGTCTTACTATAGTATTCTTTCTTACCTTAATACTAAGCTATTTTCTATAATAATTTATCTCTAATTTAAGCTTTCCCTAGAACTTTCGTACCTTCTATCCTATAGTAGGTGTGAACCTCTAGTTACCTTTAAGTAATTAAGGAACGCCGTTAGCTTATAATACTTATTAAGCTCTTTCTCGAATAGAGTATCTAATTCGATCTAGCTATTAATATAATAGCGTATATTAATAAGAAGAAATAATACTAAATTATCTCTTTTAAGATTCGGTACTAAGCCGCTATTTTATTTTTACTTAGTCTCGAGAGCCCGATTACGGCGATTTAAAGTCGTCTTTAACTTACTATAACGAATATTAGTCGATTTTTAAACTTGAATAGGCTCTATTATTTTTCTAAAGACTTTCTCTAGCTCTTAATAAAGAGCTATATTTATATAGAGCTTAACTTTAAATATTAACCGGGCTATAATTTATAGCTATAAAAATTACTCTATATCTAAAGTAATATCTATCTAAATATCTAAAGTTAGTAAAACTTATAAAAACTATACTTAAAGTAAAGAAACTAATAGTAAAATTTATAAAATATATTTTTTTATATATATAGCGTATATCTAAATACTTCTAGCACTTACTAGAGCGAGAGCTATTCTTATAAGCCGAAAAGAGATTATCTATATAAGATAGATAGTATTTATAAGGGATTTTTCTATTAATTTATTAGTTTAATTCTAAACGCGAGAATTCTGATAAAAAAATATAAAAAATGAACCGAAAAATACGAAAAAAACTATATATATTATTAGAATATAAAAATAGAGATATTAGAGTATAATCTATAGATAGAATATTCTTACTATAAAGGTGGGCTTCTTTTATAGAGATAAGGGAGGTATTTTAAGGAAAGGTGTAACTTAAGATACTCTATAGATAAGTTAGGGTATAAATAGTACTTATTTACTATAGAAAGAATACCCTAGTATCTAACTTTAAGGTAATAACTCTAAGTCTAGCTTAGTGTATATATACTTTCTAAGGTCCTTATAAGTAATAAAGCTAATATACTAGTTAAGTTTAGTATAAAGGTATTAAGGGATATTAAATAAATAAAGGGAAGTATATATATATTAATTAGTACTATAAAGCTATAGCTTACTATAAAGTTAGCTTTAATCTTAAGTATTAGGGATAGCTCTTAATTAAGGTATAAAATAAATATCTTTATATATATATTCTAAAGGTCTATTTCCTCCTATTTAGTTATAGTCTATAATAGACTATTCTTCTATAGTTTATTTTAGACTATTTAGTTATAGTCTATATTAGACTATTCTAATCTTAGTATTTTAGACTATTCTAATATTATATAATTTATAGGATTCTTCTATACTAGAATCTTATTATCTAATAAATATATTTATCTAGGCTACACCATAGATAGTCTATAATAATTCTAGAGTATTAAATTCGAGTTTAATTATTATCACTTTCCCCCTTAATTATTATATAACCCTTAGTTATCTTATATTTTAGTTATTATATATCTATTTCAGAGGTTAAACTATCGAAGTAAGATAGATATAAGTTAACTAAATATAAATATAAGATATCTTAACCTTACTAGAGGAACTAACCTTATATATAGTAATATATCTTTTTTCTAATCATAATATTCTCTTGGGATTACTAGAATATTTACTATAACTAATAACTAGATAATAGTATTTATTATTAACTAGAAGTTATTCTATTATATTATTCTATTATAAAGTTATAATATTAAGTTAATACTATAATAATATAATAATCTAATAATATAATATCTAATAAAGCTACTATTAGTACTTTTATTATATTTTTAATTTACCCTTATACCCTTACTTCTACTTCTGTAACTAACTGCTTAATACTAGTTATTATACTATTACCTATAATAGATATTAAATAGGACGCTATATAGCTAGCCCTATAACTAAAGACCTTTAGGACTTTATAATATATAGCTCACGACTAATTTAACTATAAGATACTTAACTAAATTTAATTTATTATTACTTAGTAAAAAGAATAAGAATAAATATATCTAGTTATAGCTATAGTACCTATAAATTAGCCGATAGATAGACTATCTTTAAATTAAGTAGTTAAAATATTCTTATTATTAACTAATAATATTACTAAATATCCCACTTATCTAAATTAGAAGTCTATATAAGATAATACCTATTTAGGAAGTTACTATATTAAATCTACTAGACTACTTAGCTAACCCTACTCTTAGTTAATATATCTATCTTATAATATAATATAATAACTAGTCGAATTACTATTAGTATTAAGAATATTATATATTAAATATCTTAATTTAGTAATACTAATACTATCACCTTCTTTTATAGCTTATAAATAGCTACTATCTGAGATACCCTTATTATTATAGATAGAACACTCTCTAAATAACCCTATATAGGACTAATAATTAAAATTTTAAAGCTTAGTTATATTTAAGCTATATTTAATAGGCTTCTAATTACTAAATATTATAGTATTAAATAATACTATAAGCTCTATAGTAGGCTTTACTAAGAATATTTCGTTATTAGCTATTAGTAAAAGTATTACCTAAATATTATAGTATTTGAAATTACTCTAGAACTAGATAGCTTATAATATCTAGAGAATTATAGAGTTTAATTAATACTAAAGAGAGTAAGTAGTAATAGAGCTAAATAGATCTCTATAAGGAGAGTAGATACTAAATAAAATATAATAAAACGACGTCGCCTTATAAACCTCTACCTTAGAGATTTAACTAATATATACTTTTATAAATTAGAAAATAGAAAAGTTAGAATACTTTTATTTAGATATAAAGGATAATACTAATAAATTAGTTATCTAGATTAATTAATATACTTACTATAGAAGTATTTATATTTTTATTAATTAACTTAAGGATATAGTTATTATAAAAGGCAAAGACTTAGTTAAAATTAATATTTAAGCTAGCCTACGAAGGTAGATAATAGAATAATATATAGTTAAATTAACTAATATAGAGAAAAGAGTAATAATTACCTTTACCTTATAAGTAAGGTAGATAGATACTTTAACTAAATACTTTAAATTTAGAGTAGCTAAAGCTCTATTAGTTATAACTAAATTAACCTTTTTAATATTAGATATTTATAATAATAAAGATATTTATACTTATACTTATATTATATTCCGTTATATATAAGTAGCTAATATAGACTCTATATATAATTAACTAACCTAAGCTTAAAATAGTTTAGTACTAGACCTATATTATAATATCTAG
>NW_003345192.1:0-131845 GCF_000150975.2 Nannizzia gypsea CBS 118893
TAACAGGAGGTGTTGGTGTGGAAGCCGAGGGATCTTTCAACTTCTAGATTGTCAAGACATATATAAATGTTGGTTGCGGACTCGGCTTGAGGAGAGGCAATGGCACCTTTCAGACCCAGGAGGGCCGCCGCAGTACGAGTTCTAGTTGGTTGCAACGCATGGTCATTTTGTTGGAGATCTCTCTTCTTCTTGTCGTTCGAGAGATGCCAGGCCACCAGGCCTCGCCTCTATAATATAGCGAAGCGAGCACGCAGGCTCGCACAGCCTGTCTCAGTAGCTCCACCAGGGCACCTCTGACTGTGTTGCTCAGTGCCCGTATCCCGCCGCCCACTCGTCGTGCCTTAGCCGCCATGACCTCCACTTGTTTCTGGAAACCCAGCTTGCGGTCCAGCCAGATTCCAAGATAGCGCATAGAGCCATCCGGAGGAGTGGCGTCTACTGTATGAGTTATGGACCCAATGTTCAGCTTGATTGGAGGGTTGTCGTGGTTTCTCCTCCGAGTGAAATGGCCGAGCTCAGTCTTAGCTAGTTATGTCGAACGTGAGCCCCTCGTGGTTTGCCCAGGCATTCAACAGCTTGAAATCTTCTTGTAGAGTCTCTACATTCTCTTCGAGTGAGTAACCAGCACAGATCAAGGCGATGTCATCTGCATATCCTGATCTCCCGCGTCTTCTTTGTATTGTTCGTAAAAGTACTGCGACAAGAACAGTGCAGATCATGTAACCACAATCTAGACCATTTTTCAATTGTACCTCGTAAATAGTCGATCGAGCGCCGAAGCCCAATTTATCCAAGTCTGAATCGGATCTCCGAGCATGTACTATAGTTACTAGATCCATCAGTTAGCTTGCCCCACAGTTCAGCTTGTCGCACGGTCATTACCTCCTGGATAAATTGCCGAGCTGGCAGGAAGACGTATTTTGAGTTTCAGATTCAGCCAGCCATGCAGATATCTATGCCACTATGGAGTAAAATCCACAATCTAGTTAAACCCTGACTATCACTATTAACCTGAGTGCTTTCCCCCTATCTTAATATATACGTGCCTGCTCACTGCCTAAAGCTGTGTTATATAAATCTAACGTCTTCCCCTCTACCATTTCCTCTCTATCCTATATTTTATACTCATTACATCCACTGAAATCGCACGCTATAAAGAAACCATGAAGGTAAAGAATCAATACTTCGCAACAGCGAGAAATGCTGCTAATAGAGTGTGTAGTTCATCTCTATTGTCGCTCTCCTAGCCCCCGTCGTCCTGGCCGCCCCGCAGGCAATGACTGACGCGGGCTGGATCCAACTCCTTAAGGAACAGGTGTGGCCTGCCAACTACTAATTACAATTTTGAACCTCTATTTGGCAACCTATCTTAGCTAACTAAATATCGCTAATAGTGCCCTGATATATCAAAGCAGTGTCTTGATATTGCAGACAAGGCCCATCAACCGGCGTTTGGTACTGCTGAAGCTGAACAAGCTGCAAAGACCATGCCGACTTGTAACCCAGCCTATGAGAAATGTATCCAAAATCTCTCAGCCGACTCTGGTATGTGTTCCAGATTCAATTACTCACTCGTACAAGCAACTGGCTAACCGCAGTCCAGATGCTTTTCAGCCAGGCGCCACTCAAGGAAATCCCGTTATATGCCTTCTACAAATTGCGCCTGATCATATTAAGTACTTTCTCGACAATGACCGCGCTAGCGTACCGATTCCGCCTAACCAAAACTGTCCATTGCGAGAGCTGCACCGCGTAGCGCACGTTGAACTGGGTCCCTTGGCATAAGAATAATGGCTATTGGGAAGATTGTCAGGGGCCTCAAAGCTATATAGTTGGGAATAAAGTTAGATGATAGCTTTGATCGGCATGTTTGGCAGTCTGGAGCTGAAAGCAGTGAAGCAGGTGGTATTATTTTGTCCGTCATTAGTTTTGGCTTGCTCGCCGAGCCTTAATAATAGTCTCGAAGTTCGTGAACTCGCTCCTTGGCGATGCGCCGCATTTTCTTTGCGAACTGACTGTATTTGGCGAGATCTTTCCGTCCAATTTCTCTAGTAGTATTTCGACCATCTTTTCAAGATATCACTTAGGATTTTCGGTCAGGTTATCGCATAGATATTTCTTCATTTCGCGTGTGACACGCTTCAGCGGCCGGCGCGGGTTTTGCGTCGCGACATTTCCGTTGCGGATCGTTCACGCTCAAGTCGAATGCGCTGGATATCTCGAGGGCTATATTTAACTAAGAAACAATAACTCGTTAAGGGTTATTAGTAGTAGTAAAAGATTAAAAAGAGAGATTAAACTAAACTATACTATTAGCTAAGTAAGGAGATATATTCCCTTTATAAGGGGATCTTTTTAGAGATATTTTAAATATTAAAAAGAGTAAACGCTCTTAATATTGCACTGCGTACGGATAGATACATCAAGAACGCCGCTTACGTTTTCTCTGCCTGTCCCCCGCCTCCTTCCTCCCCTCCTCCTGTTGTTTTTGGAAGATGCGATACCTCTGCTGCACAGACGACAGAGTCCTCGAGGGGAAAAGCTCCTCGACATCGTCCTCTATTGGGGGGGCATCCTTCCGGACCAGGGATAAGAGTAGCTTATCCTCCCTCTTGGACCATCGGCCTCTCTTCCCCCTCTGTTCGGCCGCATATCGGTTATACCCAATGCCACCAGCACCCGCGGTGCCGTCGTTGCCCTGAGCTGAAGGTGGAGCGGAGAGCAGCTTCACTATAGACGTGGCGACCGCCGAGGCGAACGTGCATATATCATCCTGCACAAGTACGCGGTGGCTAGAGGCCTTTCCCGTGATAGAGAAGGAGAAGAAGAAATGCTCCTTATCGACCGCCTTCTACAAGATGGCCCGCAACAGAATCATCAAACTCTTCTATTCGACGAGACTGCTGTAATCAAGGTAAGTCAAGCTTGTAGATTGACCAGGTTAAGACAAATTTCTGACTATAGTCATAGGCCAGCAATAGCAGAGGTAAGTTGGCCACCTTCTCTCCGCTATGGTCACTTCAACTAACGCATATCCAGTATCGAGTTCGGTGATTAGCTTCTTTTCAAACCAACGTATAGAAATTTTAACGGATCACCTGGAGGCAAACGACCTCAAGGTACTTATCGATAGCATAGAGAACCTCATAAGGAGATTTGTGTCAAGAGGGACTCAACTTTCGCAGTAATTAGCTTCGACAGCTCCCAGAGACTCCTGAGGTAACAGCTGCCGAAGCAGATGCTTATATCGAAGGTCCTTCTTTCTCCATCTATTCTCTAACATCAGCTGATCAGGCTATATAGCCTATTTTGAGAACCTTCACCCACTTTATCCTTTCCTTGATAGACAAGAATTTGCGTCGCTTACCAGGGAATTGAGAATTAAGGCAGCCGGGGATACCAACAAATCGCTATCGGCGTTATACCATGCCGTCTTAGCATTGGGCAGTCAGTATTGTGATGGTGGAAGCTTTGTGCCAGGATCGGGGAAATCGTGGGGTCTGTTCCAAATTTCTCTTAGGCACCTCTCCGATCTGATTGTCCCGGCCTACTCCCTCCTAAAACTCCAAGTGCGTTTCTTTTCAATAGGCAAATGTATAAAAGTGACACTAACAGACGCCACTCATAGGCCCTGACGGCCATGGTAGGTTCACGGTCATTCATACAAGGATGTCTTTTAGTCTAACCCGTTGCAGTCTATATTCGCAATGAATCCGAGCTGTATTAAGCTAGATCAAACACTGATATACGAGGCTGCTAGAGTGGCCCAGCATCTCCGCTATCACAAATCCAGTAATGCTCAAGAGAAACATCTAAGGCTGTTCTGTACCATCCACTATATCGAAAAGATGACAGCATTCTATGAATCGAACAGCTCAGTATGCCCACTTTTTCATATCAACGAGTTGAAGGTGTGTTACTTATTTTAGACTAGGTGATTGCTGATGGGGACATCGGTTGTGTTGTCCCTGCGGTGTCAGACTCTACTGTTGCCGGCTATGATTGGTTTCTTTCTGCCAACCGTCTCAGCAGGCTATGTTCGATGACTTATACGTCTCTCTTTTCAACAGAGGCGACTCTTAAGACGAAGACATCTTTCCTAGGCTCCATCAAGCGTATACAGAGTAGATTAGAGCAATGGCGCTCGTCGGTTCCTATGGCCTACCGCCCGGGCAAGCAACTGGACAGGAGTGGATTCGAGCGTCTGAGTACTAAACTGGTTGTGATCCAGGCACATTGTCTGTACTACACCCTTGTTATTGCTGTCGAGAGACTATCCCTGCACGTTAATTCAGAGTACGATGTGGAGAACAACGATCACCAGCAGAACTTGATGGAAGCAGCGCAGAGTGTGATTGAACTGGTCCCATTCATCGACCTAGCGCTACACATGCCAGTGTTGTAAGTTCGATAATTCATGAGTTGAATGTTCGTTTGCTGATTATCGGCGAGGGACCTTCTTATTCTATCTACTCCTTATTATAGCTATACTAGCTTCTCTACCGCGAAGGCGTCCCTCTATTATAGTAAAGCTATTAATTCTAGTAAGTTCTTCTTTAGTAAGGAATTTAGTGGCTGGTATTATGCCAATGTCTGCCATGTTCGTCTTATTTGACTTGGTAGTCTGCTATCCCCGACACAGCGAGACCAACAAGAATTTAGCCCTTCTCGACCAAGCAGCAGAGTACTTCACGCGGCTTGAAATGATCTCTAAAGGTATTCTACCAGGGAGGAACATCGCAGAATTTACGACCATTGCTCGCCATTATATTCGAAAACTCAAATTTGACGATGCTAGACCGAGGGGAGCGCTATCATGGCTCTCCTCTATACCCAACCTTGTGCACAGACCTGGGAAGCTCGAGCAGTGGAATCCAGATATCGAGCTCAATAATTTATTTGTATGGGGCCTATCCGTTCAGAAATATTTGATGTGTAATTAATCAAAGCCTAGGCCAGCTCTGCAGATAATATGGGGAGTCTTGGTAGCGCCCACCCTGCTATTGAGAGCTCAGTGGCACTACCCATGGCACCGAATTTTCCCCTTGACCCAGCAATACTGCTCGAAAAGTTAATAGAGTCAGATTATCCGAATGGGTCACATTCTATGTTTGATATTTTGTTTCCTGGATGGGCTCCTGAGGATACAGGAATGGCCGAGCTTAGCGATGTTACAAACGAACGAAACCTGTAGACTGCGCAGCGAATAATCTGTGTTGCACTCGGGTTTTTTGCTGGTTCACCGTTCAACGAGAAAATGATTACTAAATGAGCTTATATGTATTTAACCGAAAGTGTATTGTATACGCCATTCTACATATCTATTACAGATATCTACCTGGAAACCCTCGATTGTTGGCAGTCCTGCAGATCATACCGTTGGAGCGTACCAGATACCTCGGCTCTACTCTCAAGCACGCTTACTGTCCTTACTTCTTTGGGACTCTAAAGACCCAGTAGTGGCCCAATGCGCCAGCAATGTTAAAGAGGATATAAACCCACATGAGGCCAAAATCCCTCCAGCGAGTATTGTAGGAGATGTGGAACCCGGCCAAAAACTCATTTGACGACGCAATCGGACAGTACCTGCAGATATCAGTTGCGCTGGGGTTTAACACCATTCCACCAGCTGAGTTGATATACGAGTTCAAGAAATCTCCACAGGTACTACTGTCAATCGGCCTCATCGTAAGTATTTCGTGTGATGCGCAATGCACCTCAGAGTTGGCTACTGCAGAAGACATGAGGCCACCGACCAGATAGGTCGCAGGTGAGAGGCGATACATGAAGATCCAGAACCTTGGGATGTCTTGTTTGCGAACTCCGATTCTGGGGCGCAGGTGGTCAGTCGTCTTGGTGCCATGCTGCTCATATGATGATGATGATATATAATTGGTCAACTTACCCACAAAAGAAAATGCATAGAAGCCACATAAAACTGGTTAAAATACCAGCTGTGTCTGGCATATCGATCCAGGTGATGGCGAAGTGAGCAATTGTACTCGTAAAAAGCATGTATGTCCATAAAAGCAAAAAGACTAGGAATCCCCGGATGGCCTGGTCACCTTCCATCGTGTTTTTTGTGAAGCCGATAGGGTAGTACCAGCAGACATACATGAGAACAGCCATCAGTGTGTTCCAAAATAGTTCGACGATGATATTGGACAAAATGAACGCTATGATTTAACCTCATTAGCTATATACCAAAGGATAAAATAACATTGGAAATATTATCACTTACTAGTCCACCTATAAATCTTAGATGGTCTCTCACGGGCCTCGAAAAGTGCTCGTTGAGGAAGGACCATGGGCATGATTTGTTCATTGATATTGATAAATGGAATGAATAACATGAAAATTGCCCAGAGCTGGTTTGTCATGCCTTGTATAGTGTTATCTGCGCTGAAGCTGAAGCCGAGATAGATAGTCTTGCAATGGGAGGTTAGCAAAATCATAGTAGCCCACCAGTATATTAATTTAGCTTACCGAAAGGGCAATAAGAATAGTCTTTGACCAGATGTAAAGTGGTGATCGCCAGTAATGATTGAAGGTCCGACGTAAAACCAGTAAGAATTGCGTCCAGAAGGGTGCTACAAACTCTTGATGCATGGAAGGATCTTTTCTGGCTGTGATCTCGATTTCATTTTCCTGGTGAATTCCTCCTATGGGAAGAGAACGAAGACGATGAAGCTCGCTTTTCACGGTTGTGTACTCAGGGGACTCGAGCCAAATTTGGTGCCAGTCAAGGCGCTTGGTGCCATCTGCTGGAGGTTGTATCACTTGGAGCATCCATTCGGCCGGATTAGCACCACTTGGGCAAGGAGATGAATGGTTGCGTTCAAAGTATTCGATTAATGTGGACGAGTCTTGTCCTAGGTCTTTATATCTTTGTCAGTCGACCAACTCGTTAAATTATATGGGAAATAAACATCAACTAACCACCAAAGTAAACCGTCTTGCCGCCTGGAGCAATAAGAAAAAGCCGGTCAAACTGATTAAAAAGAATAGTAGAAGGCTGATGCACAGTGCAAAGTACTGCTTGACCACTATTAGTTAGTTTCTTAATCAATTCGGAAATAGCCCAGGATGTCTGTGAGTCCAGCCCTGAAGTAGGCTCATCAAAAAAAATCAATAGTTGAGGTCGAGCGGCCAATTCCACTCCAATTGTAAGACGCTTCCGCTGCTTAATATTGAGGCCCTCACCAGGTACACCAATAATAGCATCTGCGACATCCCTAATCTCTAATATATCTATAACTTCATCAGCATACTGGAGCTTTTCTGCTTCAGAAATACTTGAAGGCTGCCGAAGAAGAGCACTAAATTGTAAGGCTTCGCGGATTGTAGAGGTACTAAGGTGGAGATCCTGTTGCTGAATATAGCCGACTTTATGCTGAAAAGAAGTATCTGTAAGCTTGCCATTTATCATAGTGTCTCCGCTCACAACGCCAACTGTCACGCGGGCAGCCAAAATGTTAAGAAGTGTTGTCTTTCTAGCACCTGAAACACCCTATGAAAGAGTTAGAAAAATATCCTATTGCAACTCGAACACTGTCAATATTACCATTAGGGCTGTGGACACGCCGGGTTTGACCCAACCATCAATATGGTCTAGCAGACGCCGCTCTTCATTCTTGATGTTAATATCGTAGCAAAGGTCTTCCCAATGAAAGATATTAGTGCCCTTCCCAATAACCCCTGCGGGCTCATTAGTAGTCCCATATTTCTCCGTAATGACTGGCCGGTCGGGCAGTTGATTCTCAGGGTCCACAGAAATCTTCTTATCCATTGTGGTGAGCGCTTTCCTTTTAGCACGTTGAAACACTAGTACTTCACCCTTAGCCTTAGGTGGTTTAGAAAGCTCGGCCGCAAGGATATAAGCCGGAATAAAGAAAGCTAGGAAAGCAAGCATAATTCCAATATTCCTGTTCGTCATCAGTTATCATGCTGTCAATATAAGGGTGATACTATTAACACAAACCTCCACTTATGAGAATTCCAATAGTTAAAAGACATATTAATATAACTATCCCCGTTGACGAATGCGGAGCCGGCTTCTGAACTAACAACAGAGCATATCCGCGAAACAGAGGGAAGGTCTTCATAGCCTGGCCCGTGGGGAACGAAGCTGGTGCAGGGAAAGCGGCGGTTATGGAATTCATTAGCCATTAATGACTCGAAACCATATGCTAGAGGGTTAATGTGAGCTATCTACCGGGACCACCCTGGTAATTGATTAAGAGGAGTTGTAAAGCCCGTATAGATTATAAGCCCTAACCCAAGTATAGCGCTTGGAATCATCGCCTGAGCTGCTGTTCTGGTTATATATGCTAAGGTGCGGAAGATTGCCGATTGGATTAAGGTGGTAAGGAAAGTGGTTAGGCAAAAAAAGAAGAATGCCCCTACTTCTTGTCGCAAATTGGCTATAAAGTAGATGATAGTATTGAAGACCAATATATTGCCTATTTTATAGGGGAGGTCAATGAGATAGCTCGCGATCGCCTGTGATGAGTAGTGATAAAAGGCGTAACGATTCTGTTCTCAACCACAGGCCGCTCGTCATAAATTGTCAGGACCTGCAAGGTTGTCAGTTCTTCAATTTCCCCAATTGAGAATGGTATGGAGCACGATATACTCACTTCTAGCTGGCTGCCAAAAGCGTTGAAAAGTAGGGAGAAGAAAATCACACCTGCGCGATAGTAGAAGCTCGATGTGTCTTCTTTCAATCTTAAATACATGCTTCCTAAAACAATGGCTATTACTGCGTTGAATACCAGGAAGGAAATAGTATAGCTAGGATTAGCTAGCAATCGTCTGTAAGCGCGCCATAGGGTAAGCGATACCTGCTGCATGTATGAGATCGTATAGGCAGAGCTAGGACGTTGAAACTTCGCCTGCTCGGTTCGACGTGCGCACAAATACTCCTGAAGTCTATGTGCCTGTGGGTGTTTATCGGGATACTCGTCTAATTCGCGAAGCAATGCCTGGCGCTCTTTGCTGGCTTGCCACCTTGCTGCAAATTCGCTCGCTGTACGGGGTACACAATGTTCAAATCCCTGTTTGGTTTTCCTTTCATCCGCGCTGGTCATAGAAGTCAAGAAGTCGGGGATTGTTTGTCGCTCAGGACCTGCATATAGTGTCAGAATATGAGAGGTATATACTAGCGCTCTTGGTGCTCACAGCAGAAGCCAAGCTCCTCAAAGTAGGCCTTGGCGTCAATGGTACTGCCAAAATAGATCTGGCGGCCTTCATAAATGACAGTCACTCTATTGAACAGCTTGTATAAATCGTTAGCTAAACAGTTATCAGTGCATAGGGGGGGTATAACTCACATCATACGCCGCCTGGGGTGCCTGATACAATGTAACCACAGAAGTCACGTCAAGCAGATCAGCCTGCGAACGCAGGTGGCGGCAGAAGTTGATAGCATTATTGCTATCCAGCCCACGGGTGGAGTTATCCCAGTACTGGAACTTGGCTCCTGTCAGGGTAGCTTCAGCAATACTCACCCTTTTACGCTCTCCACCACTTACACCACGCACAACGTTATCTCCAACACGGGTATTGTAGGTATGTGTTAAGCCAAATACAGCCATTATAACATCTCGTCGGATTGTGTCTAGCTGGATTCGGCTAACCCCCCCTGGGATATGCCGTGGTGATCGAGCGCGTGAGGCGAATGTAAGTGTCTCATTGACAGTCAATGGTGCCAAGTGAGTGTCAAGTTCAGCGTTATAGAGAACATCACCACGAAGGGACGAGCGAATGTGGTCTAGCCCAACACCTGCCTCGGTGTAAGCAGGCAATTCACTTTTTTAATGTCAAGGAGCTTACCTCTGAAATCACTATGTGAATCAGGCTCGATGCTTAGGTCATGCGTCTCCCCCGATAAAGCCTTGAGGAGGGTAGAGCAACCAGATCCCGGTGGTCCCAGAACCAACAGCATCTCGCCCTTTTCTATAATGCCTTCAAAATCGCGTAAGATGTCCACTCGTTGGCCGTTCTGATATCCTGTAGCAAAGCGAGCTAACCATTTAACAGTATCGCTAACAACGCTGCCCGTAGTTCGTTGGTATTCCGCGCCGGTGCCCCAACCGAAAACATTCAGTCGCCTGAAAGCAACGCCTAGCGCACGCGATGGCGCTGACTTGGGGTCAGACTCGCATACTCGGACAAAGTCTTGGATCCAGGCGCGCGCATCGAAAGCTGCTGAGGAAGGATCAAAATTGCTTCCTGGTGCAGGATTGAGAGCGCGTGATTGAGCGAGTGTCTGAGCTGAGGTCGAAGAGATGGATGCTCGACTCGCAACTTTGGTGATATCCTCGTTCAGCCTCTCGCCAAACGCCTCAAGGCCAACATTGTCACCAGGAGCGTCTCCCAGGCAGGTCGAGGACGGAGAGGTTCCATTCATTTTGACCACACCAAGGTAAACTTAACGATGGAGAGAGGCCTCGGGGCTAGAGTAGCAGGCAGCGTGTCAAAAATGTCAAAAATATTAATGGGCCTTGGTTTTTTGGATTGAGATTGTTTCATACCACTCTAAATTAAAGCCTTTTTGTCCTCGCTGCTCGGAAGCTGGACCTCACCCAGAGAGCCCGGTGCTCGGACGCCTGGTCAAGGAAGACGACATAGCGTTCCATCTGAGGGCTCCGTTTGGCCCTGTGCGCGCCCTTGGGTGTCATGCTGTCTGTCGGAAGTCGGAGGAGAGCATGTTAGAGGAGAGCTCGGTGCTCGGGCGTGGTTAAGAGAGAATCGAGAAGCGCGACGGAGCCAAGGAATAAAGAAAGGTTCGGCCCTCGGGGCTTGGCAGAACTAATCTTGGCGCCAAGATAACTAGTTTAGCTACAAGGCAGTGAACCCTAACGTTAACCTTAGTTATAGTTAAGTAGTTATTGAGGTCGCAGTTGGTCTGTGCAACAGGATATACTTAACGTGCCGCGATCCATTGTTTACTGCCTTATACTAGCCCTGAGGAGCAGCACGGGAAGTGAAGATGTGAATCTCAAGCCGTTAACTATATACGCTCAAGTTTATAAATATACCAGAAGTACTATTATCCTCTCATTCGCTAACTACTGCTAACTAAGTAGTGTTACTTTTTAGTTCAACAAAATACTACTAGTTTAGATTGATGGCTCGATAACTACCCACTATCAATATTTAACGAGAGACTTTGTTGGGTGTACTAACTAACTATAAAAGAATATCTATGAAAGAGATGGCATGCTATAAAGCAAGCTTGCAAAACATAAACTCAATCACATATGACTATTCCATTATTCTCTAGCATAACTTGTCCTTTCATCAAATCGCAACATTATATCCAAACTTGAGTTATCGATTTATCCAGAAGGATGCCCACTCTCTAGGCCTTGATCTCTTGAGCACGCTGCTGGATACTTTCCTTCTCGATTTCGAAAGCCGCAAACTCGCTTGGCAATTCCTGGAAGCCGGTTCCTGCCACGGCCAAGTCATAGAGCGAATTGATCATGTCCTTCTCCATACCGCCGAGGGCATACTTGTGTCCGTCGTTCAGGACAAGGGCGTGAGGTGCCATCTCTCTGGTGCATCTCACATCCTCCTCGCTCGCTCCCCTGAATCCAGGAGCGGTCCAGCTGCTACCAGCGTATTGGGCGCCACCGGCCAGCTTGGGCAGGCACTTGTGGTCGGTATTTCCCACATTCTGTTGTTTCTCGAGCGAACCGCAGATACCCCCATCACGGGTGTTTTGCCAGCCGTTCATATTCGAGCGCTGGGGCAACTGAGAGAAGGCGACAGTGACGGCACCCTTGGTATTGTTGTCATGGAGGGCGCTGGCGCAGACTCTCTGGGCGATATTGGGGTAGTCGAGATAGCCACCCTTACAGTTGTCTCCGAAGTGGTTTCGGATATTTGCGCCAGCAACAACCGTGGCAAGGGAGATGAATGGAAAGACCTTCATTTTGATCGTAAGATGTAGTTCATCAAAAGTCCACGAATAAAGGGGAAATGAATTTAATGTCAACTGATCGGTGGCGTGTAAAAGTAAGCTTCCTGTAGTTCTTTGATTTGTTCTGGTTTTGCTCTCCCAGATCCGGGTTCAAGAGGCTGCTTTTATATTCTTTGCTTTCCCATAATTTCACTGCCTCATTTCTCCAGGTAAGATGCTCTTAGTCCTCGACTTGTTTGACTGAGCTGAAATCCTTCGTGGTGGAAGTCTTGACATCGATGTTCAATGGATCTCAGCCGTACCAAGTACAAGCCATCCATGCTCCTTCTCAAGCCCAGATATCCGATACGGCATGTGGTTAGGCTGTGGGTATTTCCAGGCGCCGGTCAACTGTCCCCAGTGAGATTTGGTGTAGTTTGATCCCATGACGGAAGCTAGAGAAGCCGTTACACGCCCCTGATCCGACTGGGACTCCATCGATTGGAGGGTGGGAGGCCCAAGGTCCAAGATAGGCAGGTGAAAATAGCTGACAAGATGATGTAACCGTATAGGGCGGAGTCCTCGAAGGATGTCAGCCTGATAGAGAAGTATTGCTTTGAATTCGGGTTCCCTGTTCATCCATCTGAAGTTGAACTGGCAGAATCTTCAAGTCGACCGAGATACGGAGTAACTACTGGGAAGAGTGAGAATAGTCGAGAAACATCGTCGATTCCATTGGATGATTAGTTACCCACTTTGAAGGATTGCATTCGCTACATAACTACAAATCTCAGCTTTATCTCCGCGATCTTCCTCCCAACCACGAAACATGTGGAGAACTTAGAAGCCACAGCCTCATTCCATCACTGTGGGGAGGGAGCCTGAAAAACATCGCCAAGGTGATCGACGGAAGGAATTGTGACGCTAAGGGCAAGACAGACTCATCAGATCGAATACTCTCATCCTGATGGATGGAGGACTTGATTTACCAAGCTCTAGGTACTTAACTAACTAGTTGTGCGCAACATTGGATGGCGACAAATACAAGGGAAGTAACAGTTACATTAAGTTACAGAAACTTCTGTCCCAACCATACCATCTTTGATATAGATTCAAAATCGGATTTCGTGATAACAATGTCGTGCTCGTTGGCATTGTTGGGTTTTCTTCCGGCGATCTTTTCGAATTGTATGGTCATGTCGCCTGTAATATCAGTGACATCATTATAATATCTTGCGTGGATAGCTTCTGTGACTTCTGCTGGCTGGTGCGAGGAACGAGTGGTTCTGTTTGGTGTTGATATGGAGTGTTCCCATTTTTTGAAATCGATTTGGGGGGAATGTCGATCGATTTTTATCGTTATAACAATTTTTGTTTCCGAGCTTGCGGACTCCAACCACCCTCTGGCATCCATTTTTAATTTAGTTTCGGACTCATATACTCCGGACTCTATCGCTAGGATCGGCCAGTCGTGATGTTGTAGCGTGAAGCTACCATCAGGTTCTTTCACAAAGGTGCTGCTTGTTGCTCGTCCTGCTCCCGAGGCAAGGATTTCATACTCCAGGTTCATCTTCTCGAGCTGTCTTTCGATACACATTTCTAGCATGCGAGCTGCGATCTCATGCGCCTTTGTGACCATGACTTCGATAACAAGGACTTTATCTTGTAGGTTGGCTAATATCCTTGGGCCTTTATCAGGGTAGATAGTATCAAAGTCTTGAAGGATTGTAGGTGGTATATTCACGACTATAATAAAAGGGCTTTGGGAATCGTCTAAACAACATAGTCTAACCCTTCTATCTACTAAGAAACTGATGTCCTCCATATTGGTATATTTAACTTGAGGTGTCCTATCAGGAAGTCCGATCAATAGCGGAGAGTCAACAGGCTCTGGTATATTTTTATTTAAATCAGCCATTGTAAATGCCTAGTATAGAAATGTATTGTGTGTTGTCTGGTATATAATAACACAATAAGAGAGCGATACAATCGTTGATTTATATAACTGACTAGTTGCTAGTTAATTAGCTTCGCGGGGCTGTGAGTTCTAACTACGACGTCATCGCTGTGGCGGTTTGGCGCAAAGCCACTGGGAGGGTAGAGCTGCTGGCGGGCTATATAAGCTGGTAAGGCCAATAAGTGATTTCGCCGCTGACGACATTACTGCCCCTTATAATCCTTGTCGTGCTCGATTTACAGCCTGAATCTGTCTATTAACCTGTATCATAGGGTCATTGCAGATATATTCCTCTTCCCCACGCCCATTCCACAACACCCAACTATACTTAAATATCGACAACAGCTCTGGGTCATTTCCCACGGAAATCCGAAAGTCGGAAGGTACCTGAGTGGGCCGTTGACAGTCTCCTGCTCGGTTCGTTGAAAAGTCAAATATATCTGCAACTAGCCACCCAAGGCTCCTAGCTAGGCCGGTGCCAAATTCGTCGCTGCTGTTGAAGAGTGCCTGTGCATCTGGCTGATTATCCAAACGGCCGGTCAACGACTCCTTAAGCCGGGCGGCGACGGATGCAGTATCGAAGCTTGGTTGTGGGAATGTCGTCTGACGCGCCATAGAGCCCGTAAAACAAGTTGCCATGTACTTATCAATAGATTCATCATTATCTCGTTTCGGCCAGAGCAAGGATATCATTTCCCCGGTTGTGGCGTGAGCTGAGCAAGCTGGTACGACAGAAGATACCAGGTAGCTCAGTAACAGGTCGTTTATCAAGCTGACCATGCAAGCTTTCCATTCCACGCAAATTGGCCGGCCTTTTGGTTCTAACTGCAAAATGGATTCAATATCTGATTCCTCCAGAATATATTCGGTCTGCTTGAACGGCCGGAAGCACTCTTCGGCCGGAGGTGGGAGATTCTAGTAACATGATGCGAGTAGATGTAGGGTATCCAGCCCCTCGAAATTGTAACCCTCACGGATTTGACGCTCAAATCTCTCTTCTGCTGTTTCCAGTTTTCGAAGGCTCTTGTGAACTCCAGTGAAGGTCGTGTTTGTAAAATGCGTCGCGCCAGTAAAGAAAAGAAAAGACTGGGCGGTGCGTCGCGTCGCGTCGAACCCAAACCTCCCAAACTTGTATTCTGCGTCGGGGATATGCATCCACGTCCCTCCTGGCGAAGGAAGACTGTCTCGCGTGCGGCTGGGAGCTGTTCGCCATTGAACGACCTGATCCTTTGCCCCTACAGAGTCTACCAGCCCTGCGCCTTCACTGGGATTGTGGAGGACGCGGCCGTCTGGGATATGTTCCCATTCCGCTACGTCCTCAAGCGCCCGCTCGTCGTAGCAGCCCCAGTCGTAGCGGTTTATCACGAGAATTCCATTATCGACAGTTTTCTCACAGTTCCGAGACGACCCGCTGTCAGGTTCGTACGGGGAGCCCGAGACATGGAGTATCCGATCGACTTCTGCCTGCGGATCGATTTCAACATGACACGCGAACCACGCCACAACTTCACTGCAGCTGTCGATGTCAACAAGCTGGTAGACGTTCCATGCTCCGTTTCGGGCGCCAATATTGAAGTTGACATCATGAACTATGACTGTCCCGGACACCTGCGGAGGAATGAAGTGTAAGCGCTCCATAGGGTCCGATATAGCTCCATGCCAGATGTTATGCAGGTCTCCGAAGCAGATGCCTCCCGACAAAATGGTGAATTGGCTATGGACGGTGGGAGAAGATGACATTTTGAAAGCTGGGAAGTCTACTCTTAACTAGGTAGTTATAGAGTTGTTTAAGACAGGGCAGTACCTAGGTAGCTAATGAAGCCGAAAGGTGAAGTAGCTCAATATTAAGTACAGCGACCTGGCTCATTCACGGACGCCGGTTCGAGTCAGCGTGTGTGTGGCCAGCGTAGTAGTGCTGAGCGATAGTTACGATAACTATCTACGCCCTGCAGCAATCTCACATAGATAATCAAGTGATATCCCAGCCAAGGGTGTAGGTGCACATGTAATGCTAAAGCTGATAACCACACCGCATGGTTATCACGTTTACACCGTCTCCTAATAGCTGGATTTACCCAATTTTTACCCATTGATCCTGTAACTTTCTCATATTAAATCACGACCCTACTTGATTACTATATGTACGCATTTTACGATCTACAAATATCTTTTTCTGCCATAACAGGCGCCTGGATAGGGATATTGTTCTAGAAAGTAAGCTAACCCTAAGCCATTCTCTTGCGTGATCCGTGTTCGGCAAGTATTATTGGACATTGAGCGTATACTAAAAGCAATCCAAGTTAGGTTTAAGGGGGCTGTTAAGGTTGTTGCTGTAAATGCGTACGACCTTAATCTCCAAGATAGTCACAGAGAGTTAACTGAGTTACAACAATGGCATGGGGATATCAACAAAGTAACTAATCACTTACGGACAAGATAACACTAACTATTAACATACGACTACGTCATGCAGCTTTCGATCCCCAGATCCGCAGAGTGTGATAATTGTAGACCAACTTTTGTGCATCTTTCCTCCAATTGAACAAACAGTAAGAAGCTCGAGCTTTGCGGGATCTTCCTGGAGACCTAATGACTACAGTATATGCATCCATGTAGTATTTACAGATAGTTGGGAGGTCATCCATTATCTGATGTCCGGAGCTGCAAGTGTGCTCCGTCGGCGTAGTGCTTTGCCATAGACCCAGATAGCGGCGACACCGGGGAGCCCGATACTCAGAGCACAGAATCCAAGAAGGCTTCCTGTCCATCCATAGCCTATTGTGTCAAACCTACATCTTTATCAGTATCAATATCGCAGAGTGGAGAGAGTTCTAGAAATACCTACACATAAGGAGCAAACAGAGGGAACCCAAATGCCGTCAGGCTTCTCAGCGTCCCAACTGCAGCCAACGCGCTTGCAGAGAACTTTCCATACGTGTCAATTATATACGCATTTGCAGAGATGCCACATATAACAGCCCCTGCGCAGAATATGCCGCTCCCAATATCGGGCATGATCCATTGGAGTTTGTACTGCGCGCTCCAGCCATACCAGAACAGCCCTCCAGCTATCAGCAGAGTCGCTGGTGCCATCGATGGCACACGGAACTCCGGCAGAGCCACCCCGTTATTCCTGGCCTTGAGCAAGGCAAAGATTCGATCATTAACAAGAGTGAAGCCCTCAGCCGCAATAACCATACCCACCCCCATAGCAATATAATGTAAACCCACCATTCCTTCTGTTTGATAGTAGATCTTGGTATATAGATCCGGAAAGGTGGTATACAGGACATAGATAATGCCATAAAGAAATGCATTATATACGGCAAATACCTGAACAATGGGCTGTGTAGTGAGAAGGAGGACCGCTCGCCCGAGATTAGCCTTTAACTGGGTAAGGAGTTCCTTTAATGCGTCCCTGGTCGTGGAGCGTAGCTGTTGATCTGATGTGGCTAACCGTAGTGAACGCATCTGCTTTTCGTAGAAGCACTGGGGCATATGTTTCCTCGAGAAGATAAAGTCCCAGAATCTGGATAACTGCATCTAATAGCGAGCTTATATAGAATGCCCAGCGCCATGATATGTGCTGGGAAATAAGGCCGCCGAAAATTGGACCGAAGATTGGTGAGAGCAAGGGGATAACGCTATAGATGGCAACTGCTTTACCGCGTTCCTCGGCTGTAAAGAGATCACCTAAGGTTCCACCACCAATCTAAATGTCAGAAATAATTAGCAAGATAGGTCAAATATCAAACCAGGATAAAAAGGAACATACACCGAGTGTAGCGCTTCCAAAAAAGCCTGCTAAGAATCTAAAGCTAAACATGGCTGACTTTGATCGTGCACTGCCACATGCAGTATTGAAGACAAGATATAGGAGATTCCAAGACTGGATTACTGGTACCCGCCCATATATTTCTGATAAAGGGCTTGCAATCAACGGGCCAAAGGCATAGGGGAGCACAAAGACAGAAAGCACCAACGCTTGCTCTGCAGGCCTGGTAATTGATAAATCTCTAGCAATACTCGGTAAGCTCGGTCCTACAATCGTTGAAGAAAGAGGGCTCATAAGAACAAAGAACGAAATGCCGAGCATAGCCTTCCATTTTCGAAGCATCGGCCATTGTTTAGGGTTCTCTTGGCCGTCGAGGTTGCAGAATTCAGCCTGTAGATAATCAACAGAATTATGCATCAGCCTATCGTTACAAAATCAATAACATATAAGGGCATCTGGCGATATGTATCAAAAGAAATGGGTGTACCAGTGCCGCATCTCCTTCATTAGGTATTTCCAGCTTCTGGTCCGTGTAGTGCGTAGAGGCAGAAGCCATAGGTAATTATGGCTTTAGTCGTACTTTGTGGTGGAGAGGAAGGCCACTAACGTAGATGGGATGGCCAAGCAGGCAGCTTTGGCAGGTTTCTGAATTTCAAGAAGTATTCTGTCCCTAGCTTTGACTTCCAGGTAAACATAAAAGGGGGGATCATCTCGTTATATAACAAAGACTATTGCCCGTACTCCGTGTTTTATTTCTAATTTCCATGACATAGCCGGAGGCAACCAATTGGTTCGTTGTTCTTAACTGTTGGATTGAGATGAGACTGCCGTTAGCGCGCCGTTAACTAGCCTCCGTTAGCCTCCGTTAGTTAGTTAGCCTCCGAGTTATTCCAGGCATCAGAGATGATTTCTTGGCACCAGAACTCCTCCACTTGCCGCGAGTTAGCAAATTCTCCACATGTTTGTTATATACTCCGCGTAGTTATTATGTGTAAGTGTACGTTTCAGCTCTCTATTTTGACTGCAAAGCGCCGGCTACACCAGCAAATTCTGTGAGCAACATCTGGGTTATCTAAGAGCTTGTCTCATCGGCCAAAAGCTGGCTAGGGACTCATTTTATAGCTAAGAAACTTTGTTGACACTATCTTGAAGGCTGCAGATGGAATACGTGACCAACGCGGAGCGGCGTTGCGCTTAGTTATATCCGATAGCTTAGGTACCTAGATACTTACGTTGGTCAAGTTGCAGCCTAGGCTACATATCCCACATGGGGGAAGGGGGAGGGCAGAGTAACGAAACAAAGAACGCATATATCGTATACCGACCACTCATCTCGGTGCTGTTCCGCATGACAGTCGCTCTCTTTATGCCTTCTGTTTCAGTCTTTGCAGAATCAATATAGGATATGGCACTTACAGTGGCACATCGCAGGTGGCTAGTGGCAGCGACATGTTTGATTGGAGCCTATTTCTTGTATGTGGGCTCTGTCTTCTTGACTTGAAGCATTAATGCTAGCGGTTAACACTTGCATGTAGGGCAGCGTATCTTAACCACCCAGAATCCAGGTACTCGTGGAATCGCATAATCAGTTATTGGCAACCCCCATCGATGCGCTTGGACGATGAGGCTGGGTGGGTAGCCTGCACTCTCGGGGAAAGGGGCCATTATGTGGACTACCCGTACTACCGCCTTGCCTTTATCCGAGACGGACTTGCTTTGGAGGCTCGCCCATCCATGAAGGCTGGCGGAGGTGTTTGGAAAAAAACTCCATGCCAACGCACCCGAGCTAGATTACATCGGCCTCCAGCGATTCGAGGAAATAGCTGTTGAGCAAGAGCCGGCAGATGAGGACGAGTTTGCCCGTAAAATCCGCCTAATAGGTGCAATCTGGCGGCCACCAGACAACAAGTACGGCTGTAGCTGCTATGAGGACTGTGAATATGGCTACGGTATTACCGAGCCCGGGGACGACGATGGGGTAGGGAGGAAATGGCTTGCATGGCCATCTTCTGGCGGGCTCTGGGCTTTCGAGGCTACCGAGCGTGAGTGTTGGATCAGCGACGATGTAAGAAGGTTCTCTGGTATGTGGAGGGTGGCTATCACGATGGACGAGGCGGCACAGCTTCTTAAGAATATGAGCCGCGCAGTCTTTTATGAGAATCCGGCAGACTATCCCCCCTTTGCTGATTTATTCGACTCGCACGGTACACACACAACTCATGGGGACTGCAATGGTGGGTCCAGTGGCAGCGAAGATACTCAACATACAATTCGGCCAAAAGACCATGCACAATGATGACGCTCCCATCATCTCTGGTTGTTGTACGGAGTATTCCTCGGTACTTGTGTCTATGATGATGTTGTTGTTATTCAAGCTGGCTGGGAGCCGAGGTCCCCAGGCCACTTGGGGATCAGGTGATGTAACTAGAACACCGTAACTGCGGATTTTCTCCTTGCCAACTTGCTCGCGCTGGTGGTTCCATCTCCTTCCTCCTTCCAATCCGTTGCTATCTTTGCATCTTCTCCTGTGCCGTTATGCTCTCAATCTTCTAGTTGTTATCCATATAGATGCAGTCCGCCCACCCTAGCGTTGCGACCCTGTCACCATGCAGTTTGATCATATCGCAGAGGAGCGGCCCCTGAACATCTTGCCGTGAAGCTGGCCGCGACTCACTTGCGCCGCCGAGCGACGCAAGCGTGTCAATGGAAGACCGGTGCCTTCAACGTGTGTTACCGTGTTCAGTTCCATGATGAAACTCCTGAGGTTATCGTTCGGTTCAGCTCCCTTGGACGGACAATCTTCCGTGCTGAAAAAGTTGCCAACGAAGTCGCCGTCCTGAGATACCTCCGGAAGCACACCTCGATCCCTGTCCCTGAGGTCTACGGCTCCGGGAAGACGTGGACGGGGCCGTATATCGTTCTAACCTATATCCACGGAACGCCTCTCGCCAGCATCCTCAAGGATCCGAAGGTGGAAGGGCAACCCGTTCTGAACCCGCATATCAGCCAGCGAGGGTTGCGGAGAGCCTACCAAGAGGTGGCCCAGCTTCTTCTTGAATTATCCAAGCCTGAGTTCCCCAGGATCGGCGCCCTGGCAGAAGAGCCGGATGGAGAATTCGGGGTATCGAGAAAGCCGTTTACATTCAATATCAACGAGCTATCTACTTCTGCAAATGTCCCGCCTTGCGTACTGCCAGATTCAAATGTCATCTTCGATTCAGCAGCCGACTACTTCAAGTCCCTCGCCACATAGCACATGTTGCATTTCCTTACTCAGCGGAACGACGCAGCCACTGACGAAGCTGACTGTCGCGGGAAATTCGTTGCTCGCTGCCTGTTTAGCAAAGTCGTCGAACGCATTCAGTTCCATGAAGGGGCATTTCAGCTCTACTGCGACGATTTCCGCCCCTCAAATATACTTGTGGACATCGAAAATATCCGCATTGCGGCAGCCATGGATTGGGAGTTTACCTATGTAGCCCCCGCCGAGTTTAGTTACGTGGCCCCATGGTGGCTTCTGCTTCAGTCCCCCGAGGACTGGGAATCAGACCTCACCGAGTTTCTGACTCGCTATACCCCTCGCTTTCATCTTTTCTTGGACGCCCTACGAGCTGCTGAGTCTGACATGGTGTCTACTGGTAGGCTGCAGGAATCTCAGAGGCTATCGCCGCGCATGGAGAATTCTTTGGATACTCAGTTATTCTGGGTGTGTCTAGCTGCACGGTACAGTTCCATGTTCGATGACATCTACTGGACGTTCATCGATGAAGTTTATCACGGCAAATTCACGTCTCTGGAAGACCGACTGCAATACCTGAGCCAGGAAGAGCGCACTAAGCTAGACACAATATACCACTTCAAGGTCAAACAGGCAGAGGATGGCACAATCGACCCCCATTACTCACTCGATGATACTATGGAGCTGTAACCGTGGTTTCCCCGGTAGCTAACTCGATCACTATGGCCCTTTTGCCTATGCCAGCATGGACAAGAGATGTGCCGCTTCTTATGACTGAGCATCTCCGCTTGATTATGCCAGACAGCGAGCTCGACTCTGAAGACAGGCTAGTACTGATCGATGAGGGGAAGAGTGAACTTTTCCGAAAGCAGAATATCATCGCAGTACAGATTCTACACTCTCTAATAATATATACTAATCATATAGCGGAGTTGGACTGCGATTGTTGTTTTTTTTTTTTTTGACTCACTTAGTTACACCAGGAATCGACAACAAGCTAATGGTTGGTTTAACTAGTCACCCATATCCCACTGTACAGCTCGCCCATGGCTATTATCCTCACCATTATGTGGCTGTTGAACAACGCCCTCGCCTTCTTAACTTCCCAAGCCGACCCGAATTAAGCGCTAGTCTCATCACGTGCTTAGACGTTAGTTATGTGGGTACGTAACTTCCACTTTCCAACGTCACGTTTGAACAACGCGACTTTCTCCTCCTTCGACATTCCAATATCAAGTCTCTATCCACTTCCAATCACGGTCTTAGCTAGACCACTCGCAGTAGGGACGGCCAAGTACACGCTATGGGCCTTTGGTCCTAACCCAGATGATACCCCTAGTAGTCCGAATATACTCCCTTGAGATTAGGCTGAATCTATTCCCTTTGATTTTGTCCCTTCCTCTCCTTGCTATATATCTTTGTCTGCCTGATGCCAGGCTTGATATCCAACCAATATATTCCCGTTAAAATATACACCAACTGTCCGAGGATATATCCTTTAACTGAAGGACGAATACGTCTAGCTCAGTATTAGCTATCGCCCTCCTTCATCTATACCCTTTAGCCATTCTAGAAAAATGAACCCGCGCCTAGACGAGTTTCCTTAGCGTATACCCTTGCTAATCTGAGGATTTCCCTCCAGGAAAGGCGTTAATCCGCAGACTTAAATATTAGCTGTTGCTCTCCTCAAAATATACCCTTAACTCAGCAAACGGAAGGGGATAACTTATCTAGGAACGTTGTCTATCTATCCCCCCTATTCCTCTACTTGCTGTTAACCCACCTCCCCCCTTAGCAATATACCAACTATCATCCTCTCGAGCCTTCAGACCTACACTGTTATTGATAGACCAATAATCTCGGCTAGGGAAGGGAGTCTACGGTAAGGATGAAGAAGAGCATGTCAGCTGCTTCTTTCTGAATTTCTCTGAATAAAATTTTTATTTATTTTCCCCGTAAAAAAAATTTAAAAAATAAAAAAAAAACAGGGGATAGGAAAGGAAAAAAAGAAGAAAAAAGAAAAAAAAAAAAGAAAAAAAGAAGAAAAAAAAAGAAGAAGAAAAAAAAAGAAGAAGAAGAAAAAGAAGAAGAAGAAGAAAAGAAAACTACTACAAAATAGAGTATCAGCTATTAGCACATCATATTTTGGACCAATATAGCGCTGATTTCGTTTCACTTACGTCACTTTTTCACAGATACAGGCTGACTACCCTTAATCTCCTTCTGGTCCGCCCATACCTCCTTTTGTACTTTTTCGGCCTCCGGCTCATTATCGGAGGGAAGCTCCTCTTCGGCGGCGGCGGCGGTGTTGGTGGTGGTGATGGTGGGAGAGGGGGAGACGGCGGTGGTGGTGGTGGTGGGAGTGCGGGAGGCGGCATTGTGGCGGTCTGCCCGTCGGCTTCTAATCGAACGTCAGCATCCTATCAGCTTTCTTTTTGGAGGGTTATAAATTACATTGCATATCCCACGGCTCTTGAAAGGTTTTGGGCCCACGGCCCGAAACACAATCCGACAGTGGCAATCATACCACATACCCCAACGGCCCCAATCTGGGCAATCGCCCCGAGGTCGGGGAGAAAGGGGGCGAGCCACCCCGCCGTTGTGTCCGCTCCGGAGGTGCAATTTTCGGCCATTGCTGCTGCTGCTGATGCTGCTGCTGATGCTGCTGCTGATACTGTTGTTGCTGCTGCTGCTGAGGACAAAAGAGAAAGGAAGAGGAACATCCAACGTGCGTTTCCTTCGTTTAAAGGCGACGCGTTTAGCCATCGCGGGTTCTGCTGCCACTCACCGCCCTCACCCCTCACTACGAAGGAGGACATACCCCCTTAAGACTAGGGATACCCATATGCTGGATGTAAGGATGGTACTCTATACCCAGCGGGCTATGCCGTTAGCTAGGGCTTTCATCTAGATAATTAGCTAACTATTGGACATTGATATCCAGACTCTACTAGTTGGATAGGGGACTGGGAGAACCGTTGGCAAGCTCGGTATATGCATGCTAGATATATGTCACTAGTATGACGGGTTTCTTATTATTGCTGTACGTGTATAGGGGGATTATTGCCTCCGAAACCAGTAGAGTGTCGGCCTTACTTCGTGCCTTTTCTGATAGATTACACATACAGGCAGCGAAACGGCTTTATCATTCGCATAGACTACTATGATCCCTAGTTGTGATAGTACAGGCAGAAGGCAAAGCTTTACCTTCCTCTCCAGTGATAGTTGGTGTGCTTGTCTCTGGATTTCTCTAGGTACAATATAATATGTATAAAAGGAGAGGGGAAAGTCTCTCTTGTCAGATTGGTACTCTACTTTTACAATTCGAGCTATACGGAGTACTTCAAGCTCTAACAGGGTTAAGTTATAGTCTTAGCACGACGCTGTTGGGTGGTTCTCTCAAAGGGACCCTTCCCTAGCATCGCAGGAAAATGGTCCGCCATCTTAGCCTCACCGGTGGCCGCCGTCCCAACATATGTAGTTGCAGTTGGAGAGACAACCGAGTCCAATACCAGGTGGACTACTGGTTCCTCGCACGAGCCGTCTTCTTTTAAGGCTAAGCTTGCCTACAATACTTTGAACCATCCAGAGCCTTCAATAGAGAAAGGCGTAGTTGAAACATCGGTGAGCCCTTCAATATCTTTGCCCTGTTCCTTATGTCGTACGAATCCTCGGCTGCGAACACAACATCCGCAGAATAGCGTGCAATGGGCGTAGTATAGTCTTTTATCTGGGTATTGCCCACGTGGTTTCATACAGCACTGGCATGCCCTCGCACAGCAACCACCTCGTGCCTCGCATGCCTCCACTAGATATCGCTGAGAAAGGTGTTTGGTCGGGTTATTTCGTAGGGTTTTATGAATCTGGGAGATACGAGCGTCACGTAGCCTTATCCCGGGGCCCTCAGGCTTGCGTTGATGAAGGTCATGCCATTCGTTCGTGAGAGCCCAGGCCTTACCTGCCTCATTCAACAACTTGTGTTGCCAGTTTCTAGGCCCCCAGTTATCCAGATCATGTATTTTGTCTAGTTTCCCTTGCATAGCGAATTCGATTATTGTTTCTCTAAGGAATATTTGTCGTTGCCTCCATTTATGGAGTCTCTGGACCAAATAGAGCCGTTCAATGAGCCATTGACAAGATTTCTCACGTTCATCCTTAGGCTGGACAGCTAGCTTTTTCAGCCGAATCTTGTTAGAAGTTCCATACATGTGTATACGGTCAAATAACTGTTCAAAATCCGCCCTGGTACTGAATAGCATCATAACGATAAGTATGATGCAGCCGCCAGCAAGGAGTAGAATGTGGTCGCGAGCAAAGCGTAACAGGCCTTCAATCTCCATTTTGGGGAGTTAAGGGAGATATGCCTAGGGTGTGAAGATTGAAGTATACGTGAAAGACAGTTGATATGTGAGGTATTGAAGAGTATATGGAACCTTTCGTAGGATATTACAATATATTCTTCTTAAATGTATCACTCAAGGAGAAGAAACAGTGCAGTTTATCCTTTTAAAATAGCCCTGGGATGAAAATCTTACGTCAGTGTATCGTCATATTCTTCTTATGTGGATGACGCAGAACGCTTTAAACACCCAACCACGGGCGGACCAACTGGCCTATGTCTGGAAGAAGTAAAGCTTCTTCATGGTTCCGTCTAATCCAGGAGGCGATAGACATAGAATCATCGTAACTTCCCTCTTGTGGTGGTATAGTGTGGTCGTATCTAACGTCAACGACGCTTCTGTGCCATGGGACGTAAAACCAACAGCGCCTAATAGGAAAAATGCCAATCGAGGTAGGGAGTAAGTCTTCACGCTTACCTCAACTTTGGCTTCCAAGCCACCGCGTCAGTAGGAAGAGCTCTATCGATTCCAATAAACTAAAGCGCCACTCCTTTTCCGTGAGCTCACTGTAGGAGGTCAATTCTTGGTCCAGGTAAGTTGTCATGGTCTATTAAAATCGATGTGATAGCTAGCTGTTAACTACTATTGGCGCACTAGTTATCATATTCCCCACCAAGATGTGTGTAGTAAAAGGACCATGTTTGTTAATTATATGCAGGCGATTTCTTTTACGATATACCTAAATATCTAACCAACGCTCGTCTTTATCCATACAGAGACTAATGCTCCAAGTCCCAGCATTCACATGATGAGGTCATCCTTGCAGCCCTATAGGATTAAGCTTTGCGGCGGAAAGTCTTAAGTCGGCTACTAAACTTTAAAACGACACCTGATCTTCTGGCGTGCCGGCGCTTCTTTCTTTCTTCTTCTTCTTGCTTCTCGCCTCTGCGGTTCCCTCTCTTCTTTTGCTTTTCCTTGCGTCTCTTATATTTGTCTACCAGCAGCTAAAGATGATATTTTGTTCATCTTAGCCTCGCTGAAACCGATTTTCACTACGTCCCAGATGCCGTTCAACATACCTTATCCGCCATCCCAGGCTGGATACTGGTCGCCTGTCACCTCGACGCTCAACTGGTGCGAAGAGGTAATACTTACCCACAACACGAGAGCTAGAGCCCGATAATAATGGACTGACTGTGATTTGCTAGGACTACTATGCCACTCGATATGCCGCTGAAGTCGTGAATGCCTTCACCAACGTCCTATTTCTATACCTGGGAGTGAAGGGCATCCGGAGTTGCCGGAAGAATGGGCATGACGCCATCTTTCAGGTCGCATTCCTTGGATATCTCCTGGTGGGGTTAGGGAGTTTTCTATTCCATTCGACGCTGAAATGTATGCTCACCACGACTCTCTTTACACTTCTGGCACACACTAGCTAACTAGTTGCTCTATGGAGTAACAGATCCTATGCAGCTCGTTGACGAGCTGTCAATGATTTACACGACATGTCTCATGTGCTATGCCACCTTCTCCTTTTCCAGGTCCCGATCCCAGTGTCTTATACTCGGAGCTGGTCTCCTGGGATTGTCGATCTTCATCACTCTCTACTATCACTACCTCCAGGATCCCGTCTTCCACCAAGTAGCATATGGAGTCCTTACTGCTATCGTGATATTCCGAAGTATGTGGGTGATGGAAGTTACCCTACGCCCATCTCTACAGCGATCGCGCAACCGCGCCAAGTCAAACGTCTCGGGACAGATCATGACTACCAGTGGGGAGACAGTAAACGACAGGGACCTCAGGATTCTAAACAGTATGTGGGTAATGGTTGCCTACGGTTTGTCGACTTTCCTTGGGGGTTTCTTTATATGGAATTTGGACAATACATATTGTTCAACACTGCGAATTTGGCGCCGTGAAATCGGACTTCCATGGGGCATCGTGCTGGAGGGACATGGTTGGTGGTAAGCTCGCACTCTTTATCATTTACCCCAAACCGGTCCATGTTATCCACTCGCTCACTCCGAGAATAGGCACCTACTCACAGGAATCGGCGCCTACATGTATATCATCTGGGGAATATGGCTGCGCCATTGTCTCCACGGCCATCAGGATGAATACACGTTAGATTGGCCCCGGTTCTATAACGCCGCTGATATTGTCCGTGTCCAAGATATACCTAAGCTCACAGCTCCTGAAGGCTATGCTGAGAAACTGAATTGAGGTTACTGAGATCGGCACTACATTCAACAGCATCCCGAAAAACATTCTATAGACAAGTTGATTCTAGAGTTTCAGGGATACCTCTTTTTCCAATTCCGTTTCAAATTGTCTGAAATGTGGCCTGAATCCATCATACTCATATAGAAGACCAGCACTATCTAGTTATGATCTAGTTAAGAAAATATCACTCTGGCTTGTGATTAACGGCCTAGCGCAAACATATTAAATTCACGAACGATTCTCAAATCTAGCTTTAAGACAACATGCCGTCGTTTATAGCTTCGTCCCAGTATTCCTTTTCTTGCCTATATTCCGTACCGAGAGTAGATCAACCCGTCTAACCCACTCCTGATCGATGGTCATTTTATCTGTCAAAAGTTTATTTTTCCACTCAGACATCAGTAGGTCCTCCTCCCTGCGCCAACGATGCATTTCCGCGTCTATTTGGCCAGCGCACAGTTCGGCCGCTTGGCTCACGGCTTCCATGGCAATCAAATGGCCCACATTCTTCATAACGATGCCCTTGACCTTCCCCTCAGCCGCACCACCGCTACCACCAACAGCGACACCAGTACGATCAATCTTTTCCCGATTTAACCCTGGGCCGCTGACTTCTGAGTGTTCTGCGAATATATATAAAACACTTGGTCGAACAAAGGGAAGTAGTTCAAATGTCCTAGCAACTTCGTGTCGGTAGAATGGAAATGTAGATTTATATATATTGGGGTCAAGATCCGGATGAGTGAGGCGATTCAATGTTTGGTCGTCTTCGGAAGTAGAACCGTAAGCAGCCCTAAAGAATGAAAATACTTCCTGGTGCCGAGTTGTAGTAAGTGTTACTGGCCTTTCACCTATTGGCTTCTTGATAGAGTTCTCATCTAACGGGTATATAGCAGTGGGTAGTTCACGGAGTCCATACTTGAAGAAGCGCCGGAGTACGCGAGGGTCCCAGTTTTGATAGAATTTGCTTCCTTCAAGGGCCTTCTCTGCATCTCTGCGAGACGGCCAAAGATCTCTCCTATACGTCGATGCAAGGGTCGCAACCGGTATTTTCACGTTGGTCGGTTTGGAGTATTCATTATCAAGAACCTCCACCTTGTTCATCACAGGGTCCAGGAGAATAAGCGAGGTAAGAAGTCGGGGATGCAGAATTGAAAGGGCTATTCTGAACGCCGTTACGGGCTCAATTAGTGTTGTCGTTGTATTTGTCTGTCTAGGGGAGCTCTTACAGATTGTTACCGCCCATGCTGTGGCCAATTCCAAAAACAGGTCGGGGCATTTCGATTCGCTTTTGGTTAATCAGGTTAAGAAGGTCTCGTGGATGATCGTACCATGACGCTAAGGAACTTGTCAATGGTGAGACGATGGATGATACTCAAGGTCAATACCCATAAAAACGTACGGTCGTTGCCTAGCGAGCTCTCGTTGAGCACACCACTTTGGCCCTGATGTGCAACATCTGCAATCCAGATACCCCGAATACGAAAACCAGCCTGTTTTGAACACGCATATATCTCCTCCCAGAGGGGTTCATATAGCTCCTAGTGGGCGGATAATAGTTAGATATACCAGATATATTTGAAGGGAGTTTCTATGAAGTACAGGGGTATAAATCCAGGATGGTCCTCACTTTCGGAAACCCATTAGCATGTGCACCTATTATGGTGACATCACCTGGTTGCGGGTTCGGGTTATCCACTGGTATATACTGCTTGACTGCTAAGCTGAGCGGCTCTTCTTGACTGGTAGCCGTCGCATGGGGGTATTCCCTGATATGCTGGCAGGGAACGACGTGCTCAACGACCCGAAAGCAGCCGGCCATCTTATTATATGGTTAACTGGGCGGCGGTGCCCTGACTTTTGCCCGTTCTGGTCTGATCCTCAAGTACTCTGGTGTCTCTCTATTCAGCCATAGGGTAAAACTCGAGACAATGGAATGTTGTTATTCTGATTAATCATTATGCGACAAATATCATCATCGTCTCTTTCGGTCCAGAGTCGAACCGGGGTGGGTGGCTTGCAAGGGCATCCACGGATCGGCCACTGGTTACCGGTGGGCCGAGGTTCCATGACACACCCCTGATCAGCTGCGACTTTGCAGGGCAAAAGGACTGCATATTCTTCTTCTTTTGTTTGTACTCTGTAGGGTATATACATCAGGGGTCCTAAGGGACTCTCTGCTCTGTACCTATCTATGTGTGAAAATCGATTACCCAGTAGCTACTCGAAAGCTACTCAAGGAGACGAAGAAAAACCAGGAACTTTTTCCTTTTTCCTTTTTCTAGTTTTATTTTTCGCGCAAAGACGTGACAGTTACTGAGTAAGACAGCCACGGGACTCTTTCTTGTCTATATATTACGATCACCTGATATTAGATGCTTGACCATTACTCTTCAAGGCGTAAAGTCAGCAATTATATCGATGACAAATGACATTACGGGTTAAAACAGATATAACAGGTCTCGGCCAATAAGAGAATGCGATGCCTCCTGTAATTTATTTCCAGTACAAGATTTGAGGCACGTGACTACGCATACATAAGCTTCGGGCAGACGCGTTTGCGAAAAAGCTAAAACTAGCGCGTTTCCCCCATGTTCTTTTTTTTTTAATGCAAAACGTCAGCCTTTTTGTGAGACTCGCTCAACTCAAGAAACAAAAAAGAGCTCAGCGCAAGGTGGTCAAAACAGATATACTGATTGCTAAGCTTTGTGAAATTGATACAGTATTAAGTCACCCAAAACGCCGGTATTGTCCTGCTGTGGGTGGCCATCAGTATGGCGGAAGAAGGGCTATTTAGCCAGGCGCGGATCTGTATTGTCTGCTCCCCTCAGATGACTGCGGAGCAGGCTGAAGAGGTAAGTAGACGGTCAGCTCACGGTTGCGGCCCAAGGGTAACCTGCTGATATTACCGCTGTTATTGGTGTCGCAATACTAGATATCGTCCGCTCTACGAGAAAATGGAGGCGAGGTGGTCATAAATGAACCGCAGACACCACTCCCACCCGTAACCGAGTTCAGTCACATAGTTTCCCCAACAATAGACTTCCAAGGCCATGATGCAGCATGCGATGCCCTTATTCCGGTTGTCAAGCCCCAATGGGTGCAGATGTCTATATCAAAGCAGAAGCTCGCCAATCCCCGGCAGTATAACCCGGATCCGCGGCTATTCATGAACGACGTTATCGTCACCTGCGAAGACATTCCTGAAGGCGACAAAGATGCGATTATTGGTGGAGTGTTGGCTATGGGAGGCCTTTATACGGCCCGCATCACCAGCAGCACGACACATCTCGTTACTTTGACAATGAGTGAGAAATGTACCGCTGCGAAGAAGAGGGGCCTCCATACCAAGATCGTGCTACCTCACTGGTAGGTGAATAAGACTAACCTAACCTCCTCTGCTGGCTTGCTATGTCTAACTACAGCAGGTTTGATGATTGCCTCAAGCTTGGGAGAAGAATCGATGAAAGACCCTATCTACTTCCCAACCCTGAGATTCTCCGACCAGAGTATCAGAAGCCCCTGCGTATTGGCCAGAATAAAGACGTTCTCGGAGCGTCGACTCCAGAGCCCAACGCGCTCCCAGATCGGACCTCTTCTCCTGGTGGCTCAAGAAAAGAATTAGACATATTCAAAGGGAAAACTGTGATGATATCTTCAGATTTGGGCATCGGGCTGCATATGGTTAGGTCAATTGAAGAGAGAATTCTCGAAGGCGGCGGTGAAATTACGAATGAAGTGTCAAAATGCGACATATTTATCTGTCGATACCGTGAAGGTGAAGACTACAAGTCCGCATCCAGATCTGGCAAGGAGGTCGGCAATCTCTCGTGGCTATTCCACCTTATCACGCACAATGCATGGACATCTCCGCTACGAAGGCTCCTCCACTACCCTATTGCACGGGGGGGAATTCCTGGCTTCAAAGAATTCAAAATAAGTCTCTCCAATTACGCAGGGGAAGCAAGGATTTACTTGGAAAATCTAATAGCTGCTGCTGGCGCCGAGTCAACAAAAACTTTGAAGCAGGATAATACCCATTTATTGACGGCCCATCAAAACAGTGAGAAGTGCACTGCTGCCAAAGAGTGGAACTTACATATTGTCAACCACCTTTGGCTTGAAGAGAGCTATGCTAAATGGCAGCAACAAAGCGTCACCGACCCTCGATATACCCACTTTCCTCGACGGACGAATTTAACTGAGGTTGTAGGTCAAACACGAATAGATAGATATACTGTCGAGGAGCACTTCTTCCCTCCTGAACCAGCTCCAAGCGTGAAGAAGCCGGGCCACCGTACCGCAGAAAGATAATAATGGTACTCTTAATAGGCCATCCACCGCATACAAAGACGCCGAAATCAGGAGACAAAGCTAGTATTGAGGGTGGAGTGATGCCAGGGGCCGAGCTTGACAGCACTACAAAGACAACAAAGAAACTGAGGGGAAAGCCCTTGCAGACACCGGTAACTCCTAGATTTGCGGACCTTGGAAAGGAAAATGAGACACCGTCTACCACCGGAAGCCGGAAATCAAAAGATCTCGCGGCTGCTAGATTACATAGTCTTGCTCCCGACATATCGCTATTCGAAAGGGAGTCAAAGCGAGTTGGTGGTGTTATATATGGAGGCCGAAGAAAAAGCACCGGCGAGCCGGATGCGGGCAGGAAGAGATCTGCTGAGCCTGGCAATGCGTCCGATTCAGAGAACGCCGTCGATACGAAGAGAATAAAGACGTCCCGGCCGCCAATAGCAATCCGTCTGGTTATTACTGGTTTCCACAGATGGGTTGAGAAACCCAACATGGAAGATTCGGAAATAGTAAGCCAGCCCCTCTGTCTAAGAAGGTTAGTATGGTAGGGCTAACTAGTATTTTCATCGTACAGTCTCAACTCAGAGACCTTGGGATCTTGGTTATCACTGATCCGTTAAGGTGCACTCATCTGGCAGCACCGTCTATCCTACGAACCCAGAAATTCCTCAATGCCCTAGCACACGCACCAGTTATTATAAACTCTGATTTCATTACAGATTGCCTTGACCAAAAACAGCTCCTAGATCCCAACGACTATATCCTTGAAGACAAGGCCTCTGAGAAAAAGTACAATTTCAAGCTGGAAAAAGCGAGGCGGAGAGCAGAAGAAAACAAACAAAGACTGCTAAGTGGACACACCATTTACTGTACGGACAAGGTCAAAGGTGGGCTTGAAGCTTTCCAGGCAATAATTGAGGCGAACGGAGGCCAATGTGTACCGTATCGAGGTCGTGCGGGGATGATGATCAGTAGCCGGCGTTTGGCAGCCGACGACCCTGACCAGGCCGGAGTGGACGATGTATTTTTGATCAGTGGCCCCGACAAGAGCTGTGCCAAACTGCGGAGCAAGTTCCGGACGATGGCTCGCAATGCCAAACGAGTGCCCAGGACTGTCAACACTGACTGGTTATTGGATATTGCCTTATCTCAGGAATGGCGGGGCGGTGATGCATATGAGTATCCTAGCGAAGATGCCTCGTAAGGGACATGCCCGAAGCCAGCTATATATGGAGGCTTTCAACTCACGATCCCTTCTAATGTTACATACTTTTTGCATTCACATAAGCGATCCATGGTTAATGAATTCTGAGGTACCGGGAGCAGGTAGGGTAGCAACAAGACCTCTCTTATCCCTTAATTCATGTTTCCAAGCACATTTACCGTGTGATGCGGTTATGATGCCTGCTGGTTGATGACATCTATGCTCAGGACCTAGAAGAACTTGACACCCTGCTGGTCTTCACTCCCAAACACCTGGGCTTTGCCCTGTTTGGCCAGGACCTGGAGAGCTTTCTGCATAACTTCGGGATCCATCTTATGGAATTCTAGGCAGCAGGTTAATGGTGGAGCGGAAAAGGCAAAGTAATAGAGTGCAGCTTGGAAGAGGCTGCTACGCACCCTGGGAAACTGTTGCTTCTCCCTCCATGAGCTCATAGAGCGTGAGGACTGTGTTTTTCTGAGCTGTTTCTTCAACCTGTAGGTAGGCGTCAGCAAGAGCTTGTATACTATATTCGATCCGCCTACCCAGCCCGCAAGCACACTGGCCCATTCCTCTGGCCGTTTCCACCATATCCATGCTATTGTCTTCTCACCTCCAATCCATTCTGCGCGTTTCCCCCCGCTTGTGCCAGCCATCCAGTCGACGATATTCACTGCGTCCGCCAGGCCCAGTCCCTTTTTCAGCTCCGCATTGTAGAACAGAGGCGCAGATATCGTATCTATTAGTGAAAGACGGTATATGCGGTGGTGTCGGCAGTACGCTTGGATAAAGGACGACCATTTCTGGAACTGTTTCTCGCGAGTTGTAAGGTTGGGTTGGATGGTGTAAAACGGCGGAAACGAGTAGTCTCGAGGGAAGACGAAATCGGTAGGGTCGTACATGTTCCTGGCATTTTCTAGGCTCCTGTTATTTGCCATCTCCGGAAAGACATGTAATATAGAAACGCTGGCTGGAGAGACGTTGAAGTCGAGGTTGTCCTCGTCGTGAGTTCAATTTAGACCTGATAAGATAAATATTCAATCAAACCTAAGATCGCGTGGGGCGGGAAAGGGAAGAAAAAGAAAGTAAAAAAAAAAAAAAAATGACATCCAAAAATCATCAAGCGGTTAGCAACTACGGCCATGTACAGCGAACCCGGCAGCAATCAGCATTTAGGCAACGCAATGGCGGCTCCGGATCGAGAGAGGCAACGGCGCTCAGAGCCACCGAAACCACCGAAGGAAAAAGCCGACGAGCATGGACAGATAAAGCTGCCGAAAAAGAAGCTCTACCGCCAACGAGCGCATGCAAATCCATTCTCTGACCACCAATTGGACTAGTATGTCTATTGCAAATGCCCATTGTGTTTCATTAGCCCTTGCTTCAAATAACTCAAGGCCAGGCTGTCGTGCTAACTGGCTTCCAGTCCTATCAGCCCAGACCATATGGATTGGTCCGACATGTTCCCTGCGTACATTAACCCGGAGCCAACGGCTGTCAACCTTTCGGGATTTAGGAAGCTGGTCAAAGATGTGGAAATAGCTGATATTGGCTGCGGGTTTGGAGGATTATTGGTAGCGCTGGCGCCGCTAATGCCCGACACCTTGATGGTTGGTATGCTGCATTTTTCCAGGCCATAGATCCTGTTAGGAAGCAGATTGATTGACTAGTTATTGGTAGGCATGGAAATTCGGTCCCAAGTGCTCGAGTATGTGACGGAGCGCATAAGGGCGCTTCGGTCCAGGCAGCCTCCTCCCGCGGCACCTGATGCCGCTGCCCATTCTGCCTTGGGAGATGGAGATGCGCTGGAATCAGTATCATCACCGTCAGCTCCATCAGATTTACCCGGACAGTCTAATTTTCAAAACATATCTGCCATCCGCTCGAACACTATGAAATTTCTACCGAATTTCTTCTCTCGCCATCAGCTTTCAAAAATATTCATATGTTTTCCTGACCCGCATTTTAAGGCAAGGAAACACAAGGCGCGGATTGTCTCGACATCCCTTAATGCCGAATACGCATATGTCCTACGGCCCGGCGGAATGCTATATACAATTACAGATGTGGAGGATTTACACTTGTGGATGGTTTCACACTTTGATAGCAAACCTGCAGACAACGATCTGAACTCCCATGGCATTGCCGAGCTGTGGGAACGTGTGAGTGATGAGGAGCTCGCCGCAGATGACTGTGTCCGAGTGATGAGGGAGGAAACAGAAGAAGGCAAAAAGGTGACAAGAAACAATGGGCAGAAATTTGTGGCAGTTTGGAGGAGGAAGGCCGACCCTGAGTGGCCATCCTAGCCAGGTCTTCCTTTCCTCAAAAAAGATACAAATGGTTAAAGGCCCAAAAAGATAATGATATTTCTGTCAAGCTATCGCCTACTCTGCTGCGCTATGGATCAAACCAAAATACAAATTCAATGAATATTCAATCCCAAGAGGAAGAAGAAAAAAAGAGACAAAAGGAAAAATCAAACAAACTGGAGGGATATGCAAAAATGGCTGCGCTTATGAAACTTATGCCTTCAATCGCCTCGATTCACACGCCTCGCAGACCGGCAGCTCAACCGGGCCGCCGATCTGTCTGCCTCTAGCATTTACCTTCGGCTTGCCCTGTCTCACAAAGAAACGTCCGTCTGGCCCGAACGATCCCTTGCATTCATCGCACCGGAAACACTCGTCGTGCCACTGCCCACCAAGCGCAGATACAACTACATCATCCAACACCGGCTTCTTACAAGCTTTACATTTGGACGCGGTACGCCGTGAATGGCACCGGACACACCATGCAAAGCCCTCCTTTTCAATGAATGGTGTTGTAGGAGTGAACGGGTCGCCACACTCTGCGCAGAAGAAATGCCCAGCATGCCAGGTTGAACCGCATGCAACGATGACCTCGCCTTCGATTGGGGTCTTGCAGCTTTTGCATCGAGGGCTGAAAAGTTCGTGGAAATCTAGGTGGCAGTAGAACCGCGGTGTGTCGAATGCTAGCCCCCGATGAGCATCTAGCTGTGACAGCCTTTCTCGGCGCTTTTCTTCTGGCTCTGGGTAAAAGGCGACACATTCAAGAGGAGTCCGGCAGTGGAAGCAGCTGAAACACTCTGGGTGTAGCCGGTAAGAGCTTGCGATGACTACACGCCCGGATATTGACAGACCACAAACAACGCAACTTGCTGTTGGTATCCCCGCTTTGGAAAGGGACTGGTACCTTTCAATTCCCATTGAACCTGAATGGCGGTTGGACTGATGCTGCCCAGGGCTCGGTAGTTCTCTTCTCTGCTGCACTTGACTTGCCTGTTCCATCTCAGATATGGTAGGACCTAAGGGCGAGACGCGAATCTCCGGTGCAGCAGGGGCTTCATTCTCGATACTGATGCTAGGAATTTTTGGAGCACTGACACTGACTTCTGGTATGGCTTGGGGAGCAGGGGTATTGTTATTGGAGTTTATGGATTGGCTTGGAGTGCCATTCCCGCTACTGGTGGGGGGTTCATTGCTCGATAAGCTAGCAGGCTCCTCTTGTTCCGTCTCCTTCCAGTGGGGGTCAAAACTGACAATTGGGCGACCCGGTCGATCACTCACAGCCGAAGGCATTGGAAGTTTTGTGCTTCGATCCTTCAGCTTCATGCTTGTGGCTGCACGAATTTCATCGTCACGTATTTCGATCCCATTTTTTGTCAGCGTGCTCTGTTCATTCTCCGACTCCGGTGTCTGTTCTCGTGGAGTGTAAGTGTTTGTAGTGTAAAGGGGGTTCCTGGTTTGAGACGGAGGGTTTTTATGTATATCAAATCGATTCAGTTTGCCACCAGCTGATGAACCACTCCATCTATTCGGGAACGGGCGAGCTCCCCGGAGAACAGAGTTGTGGGGTTTGGCGGTTAAAGCAGATGTTGGAGCAGTATTTTGAGCCGTGGTGGGCTCCTCGTGGGTACCAGTCTCCTCGGGTTCTTCATAAATAGAATCTTCAGGGTTCCTGAATATCCCCTTTGAAGAACCACCGCTGACAGACCTCCTTCGGCTCTGGCTATCTTCTTTCCTTTTCTCAGAGCTCACTTTAGGCACGGCAAAGTTGACCCTTCGTAGTGGCCGTACCATTCCGTCAGATGTTTTATCAGATGCCGATTGACCCCCGCTCGAGCACTCAGAGGATGATCGGATGCTGTCTGTTATGGACTGGCTCCGCACAGCAGTATCTCCTCCATACCCTAGACTTGAGGTCCTCGAGTGGCTGCCTTTCTCTAGATGCTGTCGTAGCCTGCTTATGGTCTTCAGGTCTGGGTTTCTGTACGCTGCATGGGTGTCCTTTTCTTTAAACCCATGAGTCTGGTGCTGCAAAACGAGCTCTGTTGCCTCCTCCTGGGCTGCCTCGAACAGTCTGTTCTCGTCATCCTGGACATCCATCTCTTCTAGTGCAGACCTTAAAGATCTAACTTCTTGTCTTTCCATCCATCTCTGGCCACGCTCTATGTACGGTATTGGTGTTGATGAAGTTGCTGATGACAGGCTGCTCCCACAATGAGAAACATTTCTTCCGCCGTTGAAAACCTCGCATTCGGGTATTGTTGGCGTTCCGCTGGAGCTACTAGTTGGTGTAGACACCTCGGAGGTTGTCCGTCGATGGGAGAAGGCACTGGACGAGCGGGGAATTATGTCCTTGGAGTTTGGTCGAGAATGCACAGTTTCGGACGGCCGCGTAGAAAACGACGAAGCCGGTCTTACCGGTATGTCCTTTAAATTGGGGAGTGCTGCTGGGCCCGACACCTTAGACGGGAGTGGCCGTGAGCCATTCGGGCGTGGTGGACGTGCTGTTCGAAGATCTCGCAGGTAGCTCCCTATTTGTTTGCAATCAAGACATCAGCTCTCTTTTCCGCTACCGGGCGCTAATAACAGGGCCAGAAAGAGCCACCTACCCAGCTCCTCATCGTTCATGAACGTAGGTCCTGGGGGAGAGACCTTCCTCGGGCTGCTCTTTAGCTTGACTCCGTGCATTGTTACCGTAGCTCTGGGGGCAAGCAGACGAAGAAGCCTGGCGTAGCAGCACCGCAACACCAAGCAAGCAGCCGTGTGTCCCTGTTTATATGGGCTAGCAGACAGGCAGAGATAAGAAGAGGACGCAGATCAAGGTCGTACATCCGTGGCGAGTTATATTCCAGGCAGCACGGAGCCAATGTTTGTTGCACTAGACGACCCGGGGGCGGCGCCTCGCTTCGTCCTCTTGTCAGGATAAGCGCGAGGTCTGGCTTGTTTTCGTCTCCGCGTATCAACAACCGCCAAGTCAGCCGGTTGCGAGGACAACACATTGCTGACTAAGCGTGTCTTAGCCGAGGCTAAGCTTTCAGTAGTCTGGATGACTCAGCACAACCCAACACCAACCCCAACACCGTGAGGAAGTCGTGAATACTTAACTCTTCACTACCGCGTACCCCGTACCCCAGACGCGTACGGCTCTCGATATGACACACGGCTTGTTGGCGGACAAGGAAGTACAGCAAGCAAGCTACAGCGGGAGGGCAGGCTTCACCGGTCGCTCTCCACCCAGTTTTATGCGGTGAGGTGATCGTTCATCTCTGGCCTTGTAGTTACCTGGGTACTCCCGTACCTACTGTAGCTGCAGCTCGCATCCTTGCTATTCTCGCCAAATCACTTATGAGAACGTATCTGCTCAGCATGTTGACAACCATTGCCCCTCTTCTACTCTCGTATCACGACCTGACCTTCTTCGAATCTGCGGGTTGGCATTGCTCTATCTTTCATAACTGACTCGTTAACTAGTTGACTAAGGTAACTAATATGGATAACGACCAAGAGGCCCGTCCATTAGGACAGGAAGCTAGTGCTACATCATCGGAGGACAGCCCACACCGCAGGGACCATTGTGATGACACAGGAGTTCGGCTCGGCAATAGGTATTTATTAAGTACTGGAACAGAACCTGATCTCGATGAGTCTATAGCGCGAATGCGAGAAGCGATTGATCCACTGTCACCAGACAACCAAACCCAGGCAAGGTACAAAAGCATTCTCGGTAAACTACTGATCGAAAAATTTTACCTCACAGGAGAAGCGTTTCCTCTTAACGATTCCATTAGCCTTGGACGTGAAGTGATTAATATAACACCACTAGGCCATCCAAATCGCGCAGAATATTTAAATACTCTAGCAATTACTCTCAATCTTCGGTTTTCCAAGTCAAATGCTACAGCCGACTTGGAAGGTGCAATCCAGCTAGGTCGGGAAACAATAACCATCACATCCCCAGGCGCTACAAACCGGGAAAAGTACCTAAATGACCTTGGAACTTGGCTTCATGACAGATACGTTAGAACAGGAGTGGTATCCGACCTCGAAGAAGCCATTCGGCTTGAAAGAGAGGCTGTTACTACAACTCCTAATGAGCTTGACACGGCTAAATACCTAAACATTTTGGGAAATCTCCTCATTGCAAAGTATGACAGAGCAGGAGACGGAGCAGATCTCGAAGAAGCTCTCGCAATTGGGCAGAAAGTTGTCAAGTTAACTCCAAAGGGCCACCCAAACTGGCCGGAACGTTTGAGCAACCTTGCAAGTACTCTCCGCCACAAATACTTAAGAACAAAGACCCTGCCTAATCTTGAACGAGCCTTCCGGATGGGAAAACTCGCTGTGGCTATTATGCCAGAGGGATATCAAGAGCAGGCAACCTGTTTAAGTGTTCTCGGAAATGTGCTCTATGACAAGTATCTCAGAACTGGCGCTATATCTGACCTCGAGGAAGCTATCCGGATTGGGCAGAAAGCTCTGGATTTGACCACAAAGCATCATCGTGACAGGGAATCATACCTGAGCAATCTTGCTATTATGTTCGACGTAAAATACCTTAGAATTGGGATGATATCTGACCTCGACGTTGCTATCCAGCTTGGACGCGAAGCTGTTGATACATCACCAGAAACCCATATATGCTATCCTGGGCGTTTAAATAACCTTGGAAACCGATATAGGGAAAAGTATTTAAGGCTAGCGCTGATGTCTGAGCTTGAAGAAGCCATCCGCCTTATACAGATGGCTGTGGATCTAACAGAAGACTGTCCAGATTATGCCATGTATTTGAGTAATTTATCAGCCACATTTGGTGACAAATACCTGAGAACCAGAGAAGACTGTGATATTGAGAATGCTATTCAGTTTGGACGTAAGGCCCTCGATATAAGTCCAGCAAGCTCTATTGACTGTGCAAGACGCTTAAACAACCTTGGGATCCTGTTCGGATACAGATATGAAAAGAGAGGAGCTATATCAGACCTCGAAGAGGCTATCCGGCTCGGGCGAGATGCTATCAATAAGATGCCAGAGGAGCTTCCAGAACGAGCAGGCGTTTTGAATGATCTTGGAATGCGACTTGGGAGAAAGTACATAAAAACAGAAGACAGGGTCCACTTACAGGATGCTCTTTCATGCCATCAATTGGCTCTGCGCCAACTTACTGCTTCAATAATGACACGGATAACGGCTGGGAGGGAGATTCTTCATCATTGTGCACTAATTTTAGACTGGGATGGAGCTTACGAGGCTGCTGAGGTTGCTCTTCGCCTAATTCCCACGCTTACCACGCGGTCTCTCACAAACGCTGATAAGCAGTATATACTTAGCCAAGTGGTGGGCCTTGCGTCCGATGCGGCAGCGGCATCGTTGAATGCAGGTAACGGACCATTCGTTACCCTTGGCCTGCTCGAACAAGGTCGAGATGTTCTCGCATCATCTCTCGAAGAAATACGGATAGACGTTTTGGAGCTACAGCAGAGGTACCCAGAACTGGCCCAACGGTTTTTGCAATTACAGAACGAGCTAGATTTACCCGATCCTGGCAGCTTTCCTTTTCAGGCAGACAGTGGGGAAACTCTTATGCAGAAGGCGAGTCGCCGATACGAGGCAGGAAAGGAATTTGACTCCCTTATTTGTGAAATCCGCGAGCAGCCTGGTTTCAAAGAGTTCTTGCTTCCACCTACCGACACAGAAATTTTAGCTACCGCGAAACATGGTCCCATTGTCGTTATAAATGTGAGTCAATATCGGTGCGACGCAATACTCATCGAGCATCATCAGATACGATCCCTAGGCTTGCCTCACCTCCGCAGCAAGGATGTCATTAAAAGGGCAGAAGCCGCGAACCTTGCAACCTTTGAACATTTGGTTTGGCTATGGGATAATGTTATGGACCCAATTCTAAATGCTCTAGGCTTTACGGAACCCCCGTCCGATGCGAATTGGCCCCGTGTATGGTGGATTCCCACTGGTACACTTAGCAAGTTTCCTGTCCACGCGGCTGGTCGTCATATCGAAGGTTCCTCGTCAACTGTGCTTGATAGAGTCATGTCCTCATACAGTCTATCCGTCAAAGGAATGATATCTGGCCGACGCCGTCAATTAGATATCTTGGCCCCATTTCAGGCGCTTCTTGTTGCTATGGATCATACACCTGGAAGTTCTAGACTTCCGTTTGCAATGAAGGAGGTGGAAGCATTGCGTGGCATTCTCGCTGAAATGGCGATCAACACTATTGAGCCAGGTCGAACCAAAGAGAGCATCACTTCCTATCTGCAGCAATGTAAGATATTCCATTTTGCTGGCCACGGCTACACAGATAGAATTAACCCATCTAGAAGTTATCTACTTCTAGATGATGGGAAGGAAAACCCGCTCACAGTTGCCTCACTCTTGGAAATGAATTTGAGAGAGCACTCACCATTTCTTGCTTATCTCTCCGCCTGTGGTACCGGACGGATCAAAAACGAGAAATTTACTGACCAGGGCATTCATCTCATTTCTGCATTCCAACTTGCGGGGTTTCGACATGTAATTGGCACGCTGTGGGAAGTTAACGATGCAGTGTGTGTGGACATTGCAAGAATTGTATACGAAGCACTGAGAGATGGTGTGAGAGCGATCACAGATAAGACTGTGTGTCAAGGGCTTCATAATGCAAGCCGAGTACTTCGGGACCGTTGTTTAACCATGCCAATAACCGCAACTATCACCAGGGCAGTAGGAGAGCCTAGTTTAGATGCCGACCTCCGCGATATTGTTTTATGTGATGACGACGACGATGACGACAACAACGGTCAAACATTGACACTGCCTTGGGTTGCGTATGTTCACTATGGTGTTTGATAGCTGTAAAATCTCACGACTGATGATATGCCTCTACTTCAACGCAACTCACTTCACCCAATAGTATATCCAATGGATTCAACAGCCCGAGGGGTTTTTTTTATGCCTAACAATGTCACGTTCATAATCTAATACAATCCCTCCTTGAGCCCTTGAACAGGGTCAGGCTTAGATTTATAGAATTTGAACACTAAGATTTAGTTAAACGAAGCAACAGGGGAGGACGAATTGTGCGAGGAAAGGAAAGACTGTAGTTATCTTTACCCCGCCCCCTGCTAATACATAGATCTCATTTGATCTCATCGGTTTTGCATGCAAACTCCTCTTCAGAGACTATGCTCTGTTTCCTAATCTTATCCTTTGAAAGGTCCAGTCGTCTTCTCTAATCGTGGCTCTTGGTGGTAACTCTTTCGCACCATGGCTACACCAACAGACGTTTCAGTGCATTGGGCAATCTTGGTAGGAGTGAATTTCTATAGAAATCACCGTTGTCTTGAAGGAGCCGTCCGGGATGTCAGGCGCATCAAAGAGTATTTGGAGTCTGGGCAAAATCCAGTCCGAGTGCGTACGCTCACAGCAGATAGTCCCGGTGAATCAGACAGAAATAGCCCTGCTGGAGATGAGTTATCCTGGCCAACCAGTGATAATCTGAAGTTGAGCTTCAGAGAGGTCCTGGATAACGCGAAGCCGGGAGATTATCTGTATATTCACTACTCAGGACACGGTGCATTGACTCCCCCCACTAGACCGCCGAATGGAAACGAGGATACCGGTGACGTAGCACTGGTTTTATTCGACAATTTCTGTGGGAGTAGCTTATTCAGAGGCTACCTATTAGCTAAATGGATGAGCAAATTCGTGGATAACCAGATAAATGTGACTCTCGTCCTAGACTGCTGTTTTTCAGGGAGTGTAGTGCGAAACAGCTATCCCCCTGATTCTGGAATTCGATGCATTGACGTTTGCTCCGCAATGGAAAGGACTGATGAGACGAACTAGACTACTCCTGAGCAAGCTGAAACCCATATAGGAACAAGGTCTGCCTGGCGTGATACCTACGCATTGCCGGATTGGCTAATCAACCCAGATGGTTATACGATTCTCAGTGCCTGTGGCCCACATGAAGTCGCTAAGGAACTCAGGCTTGGTGATGATAAAGACGGACGCAGGGAGAAATACGGGGCATTATCCTTCTTCCTGATCGATGCCCTTACTACACTAAGGAAGCACGGCGTAGTGCCTTCCCATTATTCCCTCTACCAACAGCTATGCGTTACATTTCATGCTGCCTGGCCTAGTCAACATCCTATGCGATATGGAGCGAAAAATTTTGGTTTCTTCGAGAAACTGGGCTCGAAGGAACGGGGATTCTATTCAATTTTACAGGAGAATAACCGTTTGTGGCTGATGGCAGGACGCGCCCATGGTGTACATCTGGGCGACGAGTACGCTTTGTACCCCCCTTACGTGCGAGAAGACAGCTTCATGGATACCTCACAAGCATCGGCCAGAGCACGGATAAGCGTCGTTCATGGCCTTCGATCAGAGCTTGAGGAACGGACCGGATCGCCTTCCCATTCCCACAAAGCGGATACTGGATGGAAGGCAAAGCCACTCCCGAGGATGATCTCCCGAAACGTAAATGTTAATGTGCAGGTAACAGCGGATATCCTTAATGGCAACTCTAAATGTGGGGCAAAAAACGATCGGGGGGACCTGTTACAGCTCTCCGCAGAGGAGGACGAAAGCCAACCCTATATGTTTTATGTCGCCAGAGACGAAGGCAATTACCAAATCCTAGGTTCCTCGTACCAAGTGGTTCTCGGCATCCCCCCCGTGTCCTTTGATAATGAAAGGGCAATAGAAATCATCATGGGGTATTTAGAACACCTCGCGGCATTCAAATATTTTGAAGGAATAGAAAACCATAATGTGAATACAGCATTTACCCAGTCCTTTTCTCTGGATCTCCTTAACACAGCCAGTGAGAATGTGTCATCGCGAGCCCAAGTCAAACATAAAGATCAATTGACCCTTAGGATCAATAACTTTAGCGACATACCACTGTATATTGCGATATTTGCCATGGGGCCCTCCTGGGATATACAAAATCTCCTTCAACAGTCGGGAATGGAGTATATTGTGGTCCAGCCGAAAGGTAGTAAAAAGAAAAGCTTTATAGCGAGCGTGCCATCATATTTTCAGGCCCAAGGCTGGTTAAACTGCGAGGATATAATCAAAGTCTTTGTGACTGTTCAGCCCACTTCATTTGAGCCGCATATCTTACGAAAAATATATGAGACTGAGGAAAGCATGAGGCTCCCTTCCTCTGGGCTTACATCCTCAGACTTTCTATCTTCACTTATGCAATTTAGGGAATCTGACTTCGATGACTGCTGGGTAACAAAAAATTTTATTATACACACTGCTTCTAAATGATGTAGTTGGTTTGGAAGATAGTGTCATTGTTATATTAAGCCTAACTCAATGGATCAAAGTTATCGAACAATGATCAGAGGTCGTCATCGGCAAGTTTCAGGTCTTTCTCTTCTATAGGCATTCCTTCCTTCACCAGCTGTCCATTTTTGTGGCATAGCTTATACTTTTTCAAGCTGGGCGTCGAGGAAACTAAATATGGGCCTTCGCGGACTTTCGTCGTAGGGTCGGTATAATATACCTCGTCTCCAGGCATAAACTTATTTTCCTATAATAACTTATTAGCAGACTATCATCATCACAAAAAATAAGAAGCCATGCTTACCGCTGAATATGCAACTATCTTAGCACGGCCATCATCCTCCTCGATTGTAATGTTTGATCTGTTTCCAAAAATATCAGCACTATCATTTTATGGAGATTTCTCGCCAACAAACCCGTTGATATTCATTTTTCGGGTCCTTTGATCGCAGTTTGGGTACTTTTATGTTTCTATAGCTTGTGGCAGTCAGCAAGTTTATTATTATGCCACTACGTTGAAGAAGATAGTATTTAAGAAGTTGCAGGCTGCCCTCCGCTGCTACCCATCAGGAGTGAACCCCAGGTGCTTGTCATTTTAAGTACCTCCTTGGGTCTGGTTTTACTGTTTGGTGCAATAACATATGTTCAGCCGCAATTGATCAACTCAAAAGGATTTATGAGAACCTTTCCCTGCATTCCTATTGAAAGCCTCGCATGCAAGGTAGTATATCAAAATTTTACTAACCCCTGCAACCTCAGGCATAGAAACGTCTTGGATGATATTTGGGGCCTTTCCTGACCCATGAAAGAACATAACCAAACCATCGGTCATTGTTTACAAAGACATTCGACATATCCTAGTCTAGAGTAAATATTGAATACCAAAGAAGCATCTGGCCCAAGTATGGCAGTATGGAAAGATAAAAACAATGTTCTACCCAGGTTTTTTGCGGTTGGGCACAAGAATACGGCCACATGTGACTTGTATACGTTGGGTACGCACGCAGCACCACAGCCCCTTATGCAAAGGGTAACGTGGACACATTCCGATAGAATCCGTGAAGGCTAGGGCTTGATGCAGGAAGATTAATCAATGGATGTCACTCTGGATGCCGATTAGGCCATATTAGAGATGAATACAACCAATACGGTAGCATACCTACACATGTGTTTCGCTGTCAGTATATAATGCATTGAAATGTTCCTGTCAATGATTGGAAACGTACGTTGAGCCTGCGACAAATAGCTCTATTGACCTTGCCCTAGTCAAGGTTGAGAGAGTCGCGATGAAAAACGTCGTGGAAATCGCAACGATTACGGCTCGTGAGGTTATGGATTCGACAGCCAAGCATATAAGCATAGGAACCAACAGGATAAAAGTGACAATGAGTAGCAATATGACTTGTGACATAGCTGCTAGTAGGCGATTTGAATATATAAATACGTTTGGATCGCTCGAAATACTGGGGTATGGTCGCTATATGAAGGTGTGAGCTGAGAGCCGGGTATCGAAGCTGGTTTCTGATCAGACCTTATCAAATGCCGCTGAAAATCGGACGAGATTATCTTCAATCCAAGCCTCCAGCTGTGATATAGACTTATCTTCGGTGCAATATATGCAAAGCAACTCGTTCTCCTTCTGTAAATAGGCGATCTCGCTCCTTGATACGCAAGCATTCCCGCGGAGCCAGTTTCGAAGACTCTGTACATCTCGCGATTTCGCTGGTTCATAGCGGAATATTCGTCGAGTCCTTTCGATGAATGCGTCTGAATATAACTGTCAGTGATTAAGTATTCAAAGAATGCAGGCGCGTACTTGAATTTTACCATAATCAGCTAAAGCAGCATTGATATTAGAGATGACGGATTGTCGTTCCTGGTTGACGTCATGCCTCCGACTCCCAAGGAACAAGTCTGAATTCTCCTCCTTATCGATTTTCTCAAGCCGCTTTTCAAGCACCGATAGTTCGTCTTGCTTGAAAAGGAGGAGGCGAGCCCGTAGATTAGCAAACCGGCGGCATATATGAAAGGACGGCTGTGCGGCAACTAGAGCAGAGAACCGGGGGTATCCAGCTGGATGTTCCTCGACTGCTTTGAATTAGGGCTGGTCTCTTCCATAATGTGAACTATGCTATACCTTGCTCCATTTGGCTTTCACAATCCCCCCTTTTGGGTCTATATTTTGGAAGCCAAGGATGCATATATTTGAGCTGCTTCCCAGAGGGTATCGAAAATAGGCCTTAAGTAGTCCCTTGATGATAGATAACTGGCACCTAGATATTCAAGCTAAAGCGAGCTCCAGAGTATAGATAGCAGTTTAGTACAATATTGTCAGAAAAGAGTACCTATCCTCATCATCCGCTGCCGTTAACAAAGCAGTTAATTCCCAAGGCCACATATCAGCCGCAAGGCTGAAGCCCAGATTAGTTAAACGAGATTTAAAAAAAAAAAAAAAAAAAGACTCAATGGGCCAATGATAACTAGGTAACTAGTTCACTAGTTAGTTAGCTAGTTGGTTGACTCTAGCAAACCGAGAAGGGGTCGCAACCTCGGCAACCTAATAGATATTGAATACGGAGTATATGGCTCATAAATGCTCGGCTTTGGTTATCAGTATTGTGACTGTGCATTGATCTATAAAATCCTGTTAACTAATTTACTAGTTATGGTAACATAAAACGACCGGTTCATCAACATCAAGCAGGCTAATGACCAGGGATTGTGTTTCCCTCGGCACAAATGACTGTTTCCGACATTCATCAAGCATGAACCGCATCAACTAACTACCTACCAATGATCGGTGCATTGAGCAATTTCGCAGTGTTAACTATTATTTAATATAATGGCCATAATGGTCCTATCCTGGCAGTGTAGGGCGTGTTGGCCTGGCCAATTCAATCCCCCTCCTCTTAGTTGGTTGATCAGCTTGCGATAACTAGCAGCCAGGAGGATGAATACGAAACTGCCCCCACTGTTCCGCTTAAACGGCACTGAAGGCCCTTTTTCGGGCTTTGGCATTGCCGGACAGTCATCCCGGGACGAGTAGCAAAGGAAATATGACTGCTTTTTATACTGAGCTGATGGCCGCATCTCGGGAAAGGGTTCATACCTCCCCTAACAATTCGTCATATACGTCTACGGAGTAGTTATAACTTCTGCAGTTTCTCGCCTCTGGCCCGACAAGGAACCGAGAAAAGAGGACCCTGGCCTCGATCAAGACTTTCGGCTAACAGGGCTCCCAAAGCCGTTTGCCTGAGGATGGTGGATAGTTCGGAAGCCCATCAAAGTAGCGGAAATGCTTCCCATCAGGTAGAAGTTAGTACACCTCAGCCAGGAGAAAAAAGACCAGGCTGCAATTCCATCACCAGATCAGATGAAGGCCTAAGCGAAAAGGTAGCAGGTGATATTCCCCCAGAGGGAGGATATGGATGGGTCTGTGTTGCCTGCGCTGGTCTGATCAACGCCAACACTTGGGGCGTGAATAGTGTAAGCTCCTCTCCACTCGTTATACACTCCCCAAGGCGTCGGGTATACTGACTTTTCACACAGTCGTATGGGGTCTTTCTCTCGTATTACCTAGAGAACGATATATTCCCAAATACAAGCCCAATAGAATATGCCTTCACTGGCGGCTTGAGCATGTCATGCTGCCTGCTCATCTCCCCCCTTGTCACTCATATGGTGCATTTATATGGCAACCGAGCGGTCCTTAACTTCGGTGTCATACTTCAGACGCTTTCGTTCATCGGAGCGTCGTTCGCAACACAAAAATGGCACATATTTCTCTCACAGGGTGTATGCTTTGGTCTTGGAATAGGTGTTATCTTCGTCACATCAGTGAGCATAATACCTCAGTGGTTCCGGCGCAAAAGAAGCATTGCCAATTCCATCGCTGCTGCTGGCTCCGGCATAGGAGGCCTTGCGTATTCCCTTGCGGCGGGCTCACTCATTCCTAAGGTAGGGCTAGGGTGGACTTTTCGTGTATTGGGGCTATGCTCATTCGCAATAAACTTGGTTGCCTCCAACCTGATGCGCGATCGGAATAAAGCTGTGGGCAGCAGGTACCGTGCCTTTCACTTCCCACTGCTAAAACGGCCGGAGTTCCTCTTTCTTCAGGCATGGGGTATGCTCTCGCTGCTGGGATATGTTGTTGTCCTTTTCAGTTTACCAAACTTTGCTCTTTCGATTGGCCTATCCCAAAAGCAAGGCAGCATTGCTGGTGCCCTGCTGAACTTGGGTCAAGCCATCGGGCGTCCCATTGTTGGCCTTTTCAGCGACAGGTACGGCCGACTCAACATGGCTGTCCTGTTTACCATCTTTTGTGGCCTTCTCTGCCTAGCTGTCTGGATACCGGCATCGAATATGGGTGTGCTTTCCTTCTTTGCCGTCATAGTAGGCACCGTGGCCGGCACCTTTTGGACAACTATTGTCCCGGTCTGTGCAGAAGTAGTCGGTATGCGAGAACTCCCCGGCGGCTTAAGCATTACCTGGGTCGCTATGGTGCCTGCGACTACTGTGGCCGAGCCCATTGCTCTCGTTCTCAGAAGCGGATCCGGCTCGACGGGCTCTTATACATATGCACAGGTTTTTGCTGGGCTTGTATATGTTGCTGCAGGGCTATTTTTGCTGGTCGTTCGGGGCTGGAAGATTGGAGATAACGAGCAGATCGAAAAGGCTGCGGCAGTCAAGATGAAGACGCCTAGCAATGCGGCATCAAGTCAAGTTCTCACAACTCTTCAGAGCGCTAAGATGGATGATCCTCTCACTGACAGTGCAACTGTTGAATGCAGGATGAGCCATCCAGAAAACAACACTAACCGTCTACCTACCAGCGTGGATGAGAAAATTTGGTCGCTTCTGCCACTTACTCGGAGAATGGTGGCTTGGAAAGTGGTGTAAACATAAAAAGAAAGTAGAGCTTTTTATCCTACATATCGGTTTTTTTCAGTGAATGGCTTAAAAAAAAAGGCTTGCACGGCGTACTCCGTATATATCTATTCTATTTTGACCGCGTCCGACCTTATTTTATGACGTGTAACTGATGAATGATAGAATGAATGGCCGATAATTCAATTGCATCAAAAGCTGTGGTAAATTGGCAGGGCAGTCCGACACAATGAAAGCAAGACACATCACACTTTCTCTAGGATCAACACTCGTACTCTTCTTTTGCCTGCTCCACGCCCCTTTTCTTCCTTGACGGACCTAACGTTTACCTTGACCTTATCAAACAACTCGACACCCATGCTGTTGGAGCTTGGTTGTGACGGTGTCTTTTCATCTCCGTCAGCTCCTTTGTCCCATACCTTGAGAGAATATTGTTCATTGTCAAACTCGCTTTCTCTCCGGGCGGCAATTTGCTTGCTTGCGCTTGGATCAAAGGCCTTTGCCTGTTGGCCATCCAGAACAAAATCTTCCAACCGGACAACCCCTTCAATACCGAACCGTGGAATAAAGACAACAACGCCATTATCAAATACACGCATCACGTAGCCCTCTTCATCGACACCAGGAGCGACTTCGGACCCAAGGCGCCTAGCTTCTATCTCACCCCTTGCTTTAAGCGCTTGACCAACATAGTACTCTATACTGGCTCGACCGGCAAACTGGGCATTCCGATGTCTATGGTTGATATTTTTGCAAATGTCATCTAGTTTACTTCGGGTAGTTAGTCCCTCACCGGCAGAGGCTCCTGGGCCCTCATAGCCGATGGCGGCAGCCAGTTGTCGATGAACAACAAGATCAGCATAACGTCGAATTGGCGATGTGAAATGGGTATATATCGGCGATGCAAGCCCGTAATGCCTGAATTCGGACTCTGAATGTGCCCCAGCGCAGAAATATTCGGCAGAAGTCATGCACCGCGTGGCTAGAATACGAATGAGAGTGTTGAAGAAAGGGTTTCTCTCGTCAACGCATTTGTCTAGGGAGTTGGCTAGAGCCAGCGAGCTGGATACATCTAGTGTGAGGTTGCGCTTTTTCGAGAGTTGAGTTATCAGTTCCTCGAAATTTGAAGGTGGTGGCGTAGCATGTCTCCGCAGAAGCGCGGTCTGGGGGAATGATTCGTAGATTCTGGCAGCAACCGAAATATTGGCGAGTAGCATGAACTCCTCAACCAGGCTGTTTGTGTCCAAAAGAGCCTTTGTCTTGACATCCGCAACAGGGTCGGAGAGTTCTGAGTCTGTTTCAATTCGGACCTCCGGAGACGCAAGGTTCAATGCTCCTGCATCCATTCTCTTCTGTCGAAGAAGTTTAGACAGCCGGAGGAGAGTGCGCATGCTTGCTGTCAAATCGTCTGTTTTCGACTGATCATCAATGCGCAGTTGAGCCTGCTCGTAGCTGAAAGCTTCGCGAGAAAAAATGACAGACTTGGTAAAACTAGAAGACACAATCTCAGCCTCAGGAGTTATTTCCCACAATACAGAGAATGCGTAGCGTTCAACATGAGGTTTAAGAGAGCAGAGATCAGTTCCAAGTAGCATTGGAAGCATGTCGATCCGCTTGTCCACTAGATAGACTGTTGTTCCTCGCATGCTAGCCTCCGTATCCATGGCGTTATTCGGCCTTACAAAGTTGGAAACGTCTGCAATATGAACACCAACTTCAAAGTTACCGTTCGTTAACGGCCGTGAATGAAGGGCATCATCAATATCCTGGCAACCGGGCGGGTCGATACTGCAGACAAGTAGCTCTCTTAAGTCTTTTCTATCTTTCCATCCAGGGTCGGACTTGTCCGCTGGAACTTTCCAATCGTGGCCTTCCGGCGGCAGGCAATCCAAAACAGTCTGGGGAAACGGTTTATATTGCACATCGTACTCTAACAATAGCGCCTCTGTCTCGGCGCCTTTGGTTTCTACTTCTCCTAGGGAGCGCACAAAATGACCCACAGGGTATCGAGAATCCCTATCCCAGGAGTCTATTGTGATTAATATTCTCTGTCCCATAAGCTCATTTCCTTGTCGCGTTCGTATCCTTATCTTTGGCACTCGTTTGTCCATGGGAATGACGAAGACTGTCTGCTGACGTCGACCAGCCGACGAAGCATGTGAGCTAGATGATCCGTCGATGTGCCCAACGTATTGTCGCCAATTCCTTTTGATGATACCAACCACCTTTGCAGTTGGTTGCGGACGGCTTTCAGTTACTGTTCCATGAGCTTTTCGGACTTCTTCCTGTAGAGCTTTTCTCTCGCGCTCCGTCACTACGGCCTCGTTTTCTTCTGCCTCCGGATTGTCATCTTTTGTTAAAGCTTCCTCGTCGATAATTTTCGAGGAAGGCGTTTTCCACTGGTCCTTGGGCAACACTTCCACGACGACAATATCACCAGAAATTGCCCGGTTGCTATTATCCCGTCCGAGAATTAGGAGTGATTTCTCAAAAGCAGGGACATTCACGCTTCCCTCAAGATAGTTGTAAGGAGAGACATTGAATATCCCTTGGTGAAGGGTACCAGCTCTTATCATCGTCATAATCTTTGACATGGAATAATAGGCAGAGTACAACATCTCTCCCTTCTTTGGCTTAGATTCATGTGCCAATTTTGACTCGTTGACCATGTCCAGTAGTCTGTCTGCATCTTCAAGTCCAGATATATAGTCTGTCAACGACAGTGCGGTCACGCCTTCTTCGTCTGCCTTGGCGGCGTTCCCCTTATCATCTGTAAGCACCACGATAGCAGGGATATTTTGTTCCTTCTGGCCAGCCCTTTTGGCCTCTTGGAGGTGATTGGTGTACCACTTCGCAGCTGTTCTGACAGCCCGGTCGTTGCGGTCATTTATACTCTCGTGTGCACCCCTTCTGACATGAGTTTCCAGCCGAAATTCGTTAAAAAACAGATAGTACCGTTTCTCTTCGCTCCGTATCAGGGATATCAACCTGTTGTATAGGGGTAAAGACTGGTTCTTGAGCTCCTCTAACACAGTCTGCAGAATTATGACATCGTAGAAAGCGCTTGTCTGTTCAAAGAGATCCATCGCATTGAGTAATGCATTCGTGTCAGGAAGCAAGTAATGGCCCTTTGGGAACCGTTTTGTACCAGCGGGCTTCTCCGAGAGAACGAATGGTGTAACTAGATAAAAATTCAGTCAATAAATTGGCACTTGACGCCGGCAGCTGAGCAATCTTACCAAAACCATTAGCATCTGTCGGGGCGTATGAGAGGCATGCGGTGCATAATCTTGACGAGCACGGGATATCTTGTCTGAGGTATAGCTCGCGCACTATTTTCTGGACTTTGCCGCTCTTTGTGGAGCGTACAAAGATCTTGCTGGAGACATTCGAGGCATGAGGATTCGAGGAATGGTTTCTTCGTAGACTCTTCATTTTGGCCGTGTAGCTAGGTGGTCTCTGATATCAAAAATCAAGGGCCCAAGTGGCATGAATTTCGTATCTGTGAAATTAGCTACACAGGGAAATCACACCGAGCTATCGCTAAGACTTGGACATACCGACATAAATTGGTTATATCCTACTCCGCGCTCACCCTTCAAGCTAATTGAAATGCTTGACAAAAGAGCTCTGAGATGGTTGATAGCCGATTTTTTGTTATCGTACATCACGTGATATGGGTTAGGTCGGGCCGGCCCAGCTAATGAGGAGTCTGATATCGCTGTCCCTTATTAAATGTAGAGCATAGATATAAACAGACAGATGTGCTGCAGGAGGCTAATGAATCTAGCTATGCGAGTAGAGTGGCTTCCCATTAGCCTGTCTATATAAGGAAGAAGTATCAAAACAGTAGAAAGGATAATGTGGATGCTCTGTTCCAGGCAAAAAGAAAGGACGATTAGACAGGATAGTATTTCCCAGTGCATGGAGAAACCGAAAGATAATAGAAAAGTAGATAAGTGAAAAGAGGATGGGGAGGGGGCGTCTAGTTCCGTTCTAAAACTCTTGAAGCCATCATCTGGTGTACCGTGTTTTCCTCGAGGCCTTTTCTCGCTTTCGACTGTTTCACTACTCCCAACCAACTTTGTGCTGACGAACGACGCGCAAATTCCACTTTCCTCCATGACAAAGAAACAGGCATATATACAGCAAGAGTAGTAGCAGCAACAACAACAACAATAACAACAACGACAATCGAACAAAGTCTAGAAGCAGGAAGATTCATATCCGGTGTGGAGGGAGAGAATCATTGTTTCTGGACTTTGTCGGGATCTTCTAGGATGCCTTCTTTTTCAAGTCTTCTTCGTGCCTCTTCAAGAGCCCATGTTTGTATCCTAAAGATCAATTGGTGTTAGTAACGTTGGCTAAGGAAAGGGATGTAAGAGTTTGTAGGTGGGCATACGAGGTATCTGGCTTGAAGACGTAGGCAATGCCGGCAACGAGGAAGCTTCCGAAGAAACCATAGTAGAAGATGGTCTCCCAGCCTTCCTTGACGTATTTGTGACCTGGCTTAACACCAAAGAGCCATCCAGTCGGTGGATCGTAGTGACCTCCAGCACCAAGCAGAGACGTCCGGGTTGAGAACCGAGCATGTTGTGGAGTCCGGAAGAGGCACCGCGAACGGACGGGAAGGGAGAGGGCACGCGCAGACATGATCGTCGCCTTTGATTGTCTGTGCAATGTTGGGTAGATGACCTTATCACGATGCAACGGGCTGCAAAAAAGCCTGGGCGAGGTAAGCGGCCAGTAGTGGGGAGTAGCTAGTTTAGATGAGGTCGGGATTTTGACGCCGATTTTTTATCCCCCGTTCGGGCCCAATTGATGGACGCCAGGTAGCGAGCCGATGCCGTTTTGGAACAGAGCAGCCTTTAAGAGACCATCCAAGGGGGAAAGAGGTTGAAATATAGCTGCGACGTCAGCTTGCTTGTGGACCGAAAGTTGATGATTGCAGGCAAAACAACGAAATATATCGAAATGAATTGTTGGACGTTGTCGCTTTTTTGCGCTTTTCCTTTTCTGGCGGATTTGCTTGGCGGGCAGTCGGAACGGGGAATAGATAATCCGGGGAAATAAGCAGCCCTGGAGGGAAGGTAGAGCGCGGCCAAGGGGCATTGACGCGGAAGGTTAGCCGATATCAGATCATCAACCTTGAGACCAGCAGTAACAGCAGCAAAAGCAACAGCAGTAATAAAGATAAGAAAGACGTGATTGTTAACTGCAGGCAACCCGTATCCCTATATCCCTATATTCTGTGTATACGATTCCGCTGTAGAAAATCTGCCTGCTCTCTGCTCCGTACACCCTAAGTGTGTAAACCAACGCGGCGGAGATCTGACGAACGTCATGCATGCGAAGCTCGGTGCAGGGAAGAAGCTCGTGACGAAGAAGCAGCTATGGGAGGCTTCCTTGCGCCTAAAATCTCGCCGGGCGGCCTCTTCCTTGCGTCCGTCCCCTGCAGGCGGCTTCAGTCGTTCGCTCCTCGATGAAAGAAAAAGAAATATAGGGGGGGCGCTTACGCTTAGATAAGCCACTCTCTACCTCGGCATCTTTTTTTTTTCTCTTCCTGGAGCTTCCGCTTATCGTGAAATCCCAAAGACTCGCTCTGGAGACGCAGAAGAAAAGCCGACATCTTGTGATCAAAAAGGCGTTGCTCGTCTCTTATCTGTAGTTCTTATATCTGGCTCATCCCCCGGTTTCTCCTTTCTGTGTACTCCAGCTCCCCAGCTTTTCCCTCACTCCCTCCGCTCAGCCCCCTTCGCCGTTTGTACTCCTTATTATCTTATTATTATCATATATATCTTGTCACCATGGTCTCTTCTCCGGATTGGGTGAAGAAGCTGGTCCCCTCCGGGCCTCAGGGCTCAGAGCTTCTCAAGCATGAACGGGATCAGTCCAATGTCTCGGTTGATAAGCTGGCGGAGCTACTGCATACCAAAGAAGTGCTAGAGAGACAGGACCGTATCCTCTCCCTCATCCAGCATGAAGAAGTCTTTGATAAGTCCCAGAACCACTCGCTCGGCCGCGTTGAACGGGTTCAGAGATCGCTTGCAAAGGCAAAGCGTCTGGAACAGCTGAAGAAGCAGCATAACTGGTCCGAGGATGACTTTCTCATGGCCAACAACTTGATCAGCGAACCAACTCCATACGGCCTCCATGCCACCATGTTCTTGGTAAGAGGATATCAATTACTTATGTGCATCCCTACTGTCAAGTGTGCATTTCTAACTGCATGTATAGGTCACTCTCAGAAATCAAGGCACTCCAGAGCAGCACAAGCTCTTCCTAGAGCCAGCTGAGAGATATGAGATCATTGGATGCTATGCTCAGACGGAGCTCGGCCATGGCTCGAATGTCAGAGGTCTCGAGACCACCGCTACTTGGAATCCGGAGGACAAGACCTTCACTATACACTCCCCATCCCTGACTGCATCCAAGTGGTGGATTGGCTCTCTCGGAAGAACCGCTAACCACGCCGTTGTCATGGCCCAGCTTTATCTCAACGGGAAGAACTACGGGCCTCACCCATTCGTGGTCCAAATCAGGAACCTCAAAACTCACAAGCCTCTTGAGAACGTCCATGTTGGTGACATTGGTCCCAAGTTCGGCTATAAGTGAGTATACTTTTCTTTCTTGCCACCGTACGTTCCTGGCTGGGCTAACCTTTCCCAGCACCATGGACAATGGATTCCTGCTCTTCAACAAGGTCAAGATTCCTCACGCCAATATGTTGGCTCGCTTCTCTGGCGTTGACCCTAACACCAACAAATACGTCCGACCTGCCTCCCCATCTCTGATCTACGGTACCCTCACCTGGGTTCGATCGACCATCGTCCTCCAATCTGGCGGCGTACTTGCCCGCGGCGTCACCATTGCTACTAGATACTGTGCTGTCCGAAGACAGTTCCAGGACCGTGATGCTCCTGCTAACGAACCTGGCGAGAACCAGGTCCTTAACTACAAGATGGTGCAGATTCGCCTTCTCCCCTTGCTCGCCGCCACTTTCGCTCTGCACTTCACTGGCCGTGGCATGATGGCGCTATACGACCACAACCAGGCCATCATGAAGAAGTCTGCCAGCAAACAGGCAAGTAGCAGGGGTGCTGGTCCCGAGGAGCTAAACCCTGGTGCCGATCTCTTGGCTGACCTCCATGCTACTTCATGCGGTCTTAAGGCTCTGGGAAGCACAATCGCCGCCGAAGGACTGGAAGTGTGCCGTCGTGCTTGTGGCGGTCATGGCTACAGCAGCTATAGTGGAATTGGTCCCTGGTACTCTGATTACCTGCCCACCACCACCTGGGAAGGTGACAACTATATGTTGACCCAGCAGGTTGCCCGATATGTGAGTTACTTCTTACACTGTTGTTGAATCTAGACCCAAATAGCTAACGTCTACATAGCTCCTTAAATCTGCTCGATCCGTCTTTGTCGGCAAACCAGCCAACAACGATACCTGCACTATCCTTCAATCCTACCTCTCTCGCCGTGAGACTGGTGCTGCCTTCGATATCCTTGAAAACGACGCTGACATCGTTGCCGCGTTTGCCTGGAGAACAGCATACCTGACTTTCGAGGCTCTCAAGCACCGTGACGTCGAGAAGCGATCATGGAACAGCCTCCTCGTCGACTTCTGGAGACTATCCACCGCTCACTCCCAGTACCTCGTTGTCAAGAACTTTTACGAAGCTGTCTTCCCATCTGGCTCTTCTGCCGAGGCTGCTGCCTCTCTAGGAATCGACGAGCCGACCCTCGACGTCCTTCGAAAGCTCTTCCGGCTTCACTCTCTGCACACCCTCGAGCGTGAGTCGGCTGACTTCTTTACCTCTGGAGCCGTTACTACGAGACAGATCATCCTTACCCGCACTAAGGCTGTCATGAGGCTACTCGATGAGATCCGCCCTCATGCCATCCGTCTTGTTGATTCATGGAAGTTCCCTGACTGGCAACTTGACAGCTCTCTCGGCAAATATGACGGAAAAGTCTACGAAGACCTGTTCCTCCGTGCAAGTGAGCAAAACCCTCTTAACGAGTTAACCTTTGATCCTTACCCATGGAGCAACACCCTTGTGAAGAATGACAAGAGCAAGCTTTGATTGTCTTGCGAAAAGTTACTCCTCTGCTCTCAACTTCTCTATTTTTCTCTTCTCGGTTATTATACTTTTATATATATTATGGGCCTGGTGTTGTATTTGAAGTTCATTCTTTTGTTTGCGCAGCACTTGAGGGTGTTTAGAATCTTCATGATAGACAAACCCTTGTCATAGAGTTGGGGGCGGCCACTTTAGATTTGATAGAAGATACGTTCTAGATAGTGTTTCGTTCATTTTACTGTTACCTGTTACTTCAGATATGTCAAATTTATTCCTATAAGTTTGTGTAGTCCATTGTCATTCTCGTCATGGCATCTCTGGGCGCGTACATTCGTATAAGCATAATGTCGAAGTAAAATGTGCGAATATAAAAAGGCCAACTCCGAAATCCTAGCCAAGTAAACAAAATAATATGTCAAGTCCTCGTTAGATGTCCACCCACAGCAAAAAGCCAAAGATCATCAGGCCTATATTCCATGCATACATCATCGGCGCAAGCCGATTACCAGAATTACCTGGCTGCGCTTTACCGATCACTGCAGTCCCAATGTTTGTAGCCGATGCAGTGCAGCTAACCTGGCCGCATTGATATCCATTCGGGCAACACCCTCCACTATCACTTGGTGCGCAACTCATCCATCCCTCCGCACACCTCCGGGTGGGCGTAGCAGGGGCTGAGGTAGGGGTAGTTTCAACGGGAATCACAACAGTGACTCCATTGCTTTCAACTGTGGTCAGAGATGCAGTAACCGGACAAGAGGTTGTTTCGCAGTTCCGCCCTGTTTGGCAACATCCACCGCCATATACAGCACTACATGCATAAAACCCAATGGGACATAGATCCGGGATGCTAGCGGTAGAAGTCGATGGGTTCGAAGTGGGACGGCCAGGCGGCAAAATTGTCGGTGCTGTTGCAGTTGGCGACGGAGGCGGTACTGGTGGAGCAACAGTAGTTTGGCTGATAGTTGATACCGTCGTTATCGTGGATGATGACAGCGTAACTATAATCGTAGTAGTTGAGACGAGCAGACAACCTTCAGCCACACAGGTATATCCCGGTGTGCAACAACCACCGCCCAGGTTGGCCGGACAAGTAGCGTATCCCTTAGGACATGAGATTAGTTGACCTGAACAGTCCTGGCCCTTGGGACAGCAGCCAACATCGCCTAATCCAGTGTCCTTTACGATTAGACAGACATCTCCCGTTTGACAACAGCTCTTTGGTCGGTTTATTGATGTACACGGAGCACTTCCGGCCGGACACTCAAAGCCTCGTTTCCCAAGCACTGATCGCCCAACTCCAGGTAGCGGATGATGACGCAGGAGAAGAGGCGATCTAGCATTCAACGATGTCCCGTCTGTGGAATGTTCCGCCTCTTCACCTGAAGAAACGATGTTGCTGTCCGAGTTACCCAGCCGCCAGTAATGAGCGAAGAACTTCTGTCCAGGGTTGTCTGACATCTTTCGCACCAAGAAAGGGTATTCCCCATCGTTGTCACCATGCCTCGCTGGTATCAAGCCATCGGCTGCTGAGCAGTTGTTGCTGTTGAAAACCCGGTCATCAAGGCTGTTCCCAGCCACCGCTGCTTGCGTCGAAGGAAAAGAAACAAAAACAACGAAAATAACCAAGAGATGCGATATATCAAACATATGGCCTAATATCGATAAACTAATTCGTCTTCTCTGTGCGACGCAGCTGCTGAGTCTCTGCATACTGAGTGTGATGTGGTTTTAACTCGACTGTGACACCGTAAATCGACCAAAATGCATGGTTTCTTCCGTTCGTTAGTTACGGTGCTTGGTGACGAAGGCCAGGGCAACAGCAAAAAAACGCCACCAAGGCCTAGCTCGCCTTTAATAAAACATCTACTTATTTAGCTGGCCAACCAGCTTTTTAAAAAGGGACCTTTTACTCGCTGTAGACGAGTTGGATGAAACAGCAGTGCGGAGATGGATGAACCCTTGTTCAAATCCCTAAATAGTTAGTGAAGCCTAATTTGACAGCTTCTTGGCCGTTAGTAAAGAGTGACGTCAGACGAATCTTAGTATTTACATCATCTTAGGCAGCCAAAAACTATTTGCGAACAATATCTACCAAAAGGTGAATAAGTATATATGCAGAAAAGGGCCGGTTGTGAGTAAATAAGCAAGGAGGGTTAATTAATCGCTTCCCCTTTCGAGGGCCGCCAATACGACAATTAATTATCCAGACCAGAATTTCCAAAGCGAAGCGACATGTATATCAACGAAGAAAAACAAGTATAAATGAAGAAAAGCAAGCAAACAGTAAAAGATGAAATTGGGTATCGGGCATGGGCACAGAATCGTCTCGTAAAGATAAACACGTACAATATGATAAACATGCGAGGAATTGTGGTTTAGAGCATATATAATCGGTAGGAAGAAGGACAGGAAATGAGTGCGGGTTGGTGAGTGAATGAGTGAATGAATGAATGAATCAATCAATCAATCAATCATCAGGCTGAAGAAAGATGGAGAAGAACTAGAGCAAAAAGAGAGAAATCCAACGGGACGATGGTACCCCTGATATATGTATGGGAGAGAGGCGTGGGTGCGTTGCTGGCTAAGTGTATGTTGTGGGTTAACAAACAAAAGGAACAGCGAGGTCAAGCGACGGCCGGGCGTAAAGGTGAATTCATGGATGGATGGATGGATGAAAGGTGGAGGGTGGAGGATGCAGATGGTTTAGGAGGAGAAGATGGCCGTGAGCCATGACGAGCGCTTTTTTCCTGGTGAAACTGAAGTCGTACAACAAAATTATATCAGAAACATAGCACTGTATATAGAACAACGAAGAGAGATACCGTATTGCTTTGTCTTCTTTGATTGGTTATGCAGTTTGATCCGACATACCAGGTGTATCGGATGATCGATGGCCTGAGGACCGTCTATCAGACTGATTGCCCGTGGAGTCACGGTTGCCGCCAGCATCAGCATTAGCGCCTGGCGCATCTTTGTCCTCTTCGGTGTCACGGCCGGGCGAGGTAGGCTGGTCGTCTGCAGAGTTGGCTTCGAGGTGCTCATCTTCTTGGTCTTCGCCGTTGGTGGGTAGCATCTCTGGCTCAGCTGGGAGGAGGCCCTGCATGCGCTCCCAGACCTCTCTTCGGATGCTTTCTTCTTTTTCCTTGCGGACACGTTCGAGCTCTTCAAAGCCGCCGGTATTCTTAAGCTTATTGGCGCCTACGAAACTGCTCAGTTCCTTTTGAAACTCGCCTCCTCGCCGGCTCTCCAGCTCCCTCTGGCGTGCCTTTTCGGCTCGCTCAATGGCCTCCAGGCGCGACTCGTGGTTGGGCTGCAAGGCACGGACTTCACCTAGCACGCTGTCCTTTGCATCGGCCGGGTCGATGTTCGGGTTATGAGTGCGAGATACATTCCGTACCGCGATGTTGTTGGGGTTAGCTCCCACACTTTCAAGGGCCTGCTGTTTGGTAGCCTGTTCAACGAGGGCAAAAGTCTGCGTGGCCTTCTCGAGGTCGTCTTCCAGGTCGACGGCTAGATCCTCCTGCATGGTCAACTGGTCTCGCTCTTCACAGACGAGCTGGAGTTCCTTCTCCCAGATCTTAGTCCAGATGGGCTTCTCGCGTTTCAGGAAGTCTTGCATCTTCTTGAGTTCCTTGGTCACGGCACTGATGTCTCGACCGACGGCCTCGAGCTGGCGTGGTAGCGGTCTAACTCCACGAGTGACGACATCCTTGCGTAGGTCTTCGACCAAGTCCTGCAGGTCATCCACACGAGCGACCAGTTTCTCGGATTCGTCAGCGAGCTCTTTCTTGCCTGCTTGGACACGAGCGTGGCCGGCGCCGGAACCACCTTCGAAGGATGGGACAACGGCGTCTACAGCTGCAGACTTGACCTGTTTGGCTTTGGCTCGGATATTGGCCATGGATGAGGCGATGTCTGACGAGAAGGCTGAGTAGGTCTGGCGAAGGGAGGCGAGGTCTTCACGCAGGCCCTGCATCTCAGCGGTCTTGCCTCCCGCGCCGACAACAGACGGTCTCGAGCCAGAGAGGGCGCCGCCAGAAATGCCTCCGGGACCAACAGCGGCTAGGCGTGATATCTCCTTTGATGTTTCCTGCTGGCGGTCGATGAGGCGTTGGATGGAGGTTCCATGTCCGTCGATGACATCCCTGACACTCTCGACAACACTCCGAATGCCTCCAACACTCTCGTCAAAATGCTTTCTGACTTCGTCCAAGACTTCAACATTAAGCACAAGGACAGATCTATCTTTGACATCCCGCAGGTCTTCGAGTTCATGGCGGATACCGGAGACGGGATCTTGTATATATATCTCGGGCAGGTCTGCACCGTTGCTATGTGTGTTCCAAGCGAATTTCTCGATAAAGGCGAGCTGGAGGCGAGCTATGGTCAGGCCGGAGTATCCCTCGGGGAGAACGTACTTTTTTATTTTGCTCTTGTACTGCAGGAACAGGGTGAGATCCTTGGTTGGAGGCGGAGAGTGTTCAGGAGTGTAGTCCGGTCTGTGAGACTGCAGTGGCGTGGAGGGAGACGGGAGCGGCTTATCGAGGTGGCTTCGAGGTATGGAGGAGGAAGCATGGCCACCATCGGGCTTCCTGCTGTGCTCAATCGATGCCGCCGACTCCTGCTCTGCAATCTGTGGCAGTCCTCCTCCCGGCAACGAAGAACCTGGAGGAGCATCAAACTCTCTTTGGGAGGACCGAAGCTTATCCGTTGGCGTCCTTGCTAAGGGGCTACTACTGGACGCCACAGAATCAGCCGCATTTGGATCTAGTTTACTTAGTGCTGCGGCATCGTGGCTGGTTGGTGATGCTGCAGTCTTGTCCGACGATGCGGCAGCGGCGGCGGCGCCAGCGCCAGCGACCCGGTTCCTCGATCTCTGGCGTTCATGCAGGTGGGGTCCTCGTAGACGGACGGCGTTCATGGACTCACGGACATCCTGGCCGCGGTTGGGGATGGGAGAGTTCTGGGCTGGAGGGAGGACGGGGATGCCGCTGGGAGAGCCGCCGAGGTGTTTCTGGATCTGGTAGGCAGAGAACCTGCGAGACGCTCTCCTTTCGAGCTCGCCGCTTCGCTGCAGCATGCCTATGGCGTCGTTTTGCTTGGAAGTGGGAGGCAAGGGAGGCGGCGGGTGGGGGAAGTTATGAGCATTGTAAGAAGGGGACTCTGGTCGTTTTTGGTGGTGCTGGTGGTGCTGCAAGTCTGAGTCGCCATGTGGAGGCACAACGGGCATGTTCTGCATTGTGAAGCTGGAGAGTGAAGAAGAAGTAGTGGCTGAGGACTGGACGAGTGACCGTTGGGCCTCCTGTCTGCTGGCTTCACGCTCCGAGAAGCTGGCACCTCCCGCATTGCGGTCACCACCTGGCCAGGGAGATGGAGACTTTGTCCTCGACGAGACGGAGGCCTGGTCTTCATCGTAGGACGACCCTCCAACCTGACGCTGGCTGCCTATGGACCGTTTCTGGGGTGACTGCGTGGTGGTAGAAGGGGTATGCTCTAGGCTTTGTTGTTGTTGTTGAGAGGCTCCGTCACCGAGCTCGAAGCTGCCAGAGCTCCCCTGACGCGGCGGCATGACTTTCCCTTCCTTTGCCTGTCTCGACCGCAGCTTAGCCTGCTTCCTCTTGAGGCCGTGGAGGAGGTTGATGATGATGTCTCTGATCCGGGGCAGGTATCGGTCTAGGCTCTGCGGCGAGGCATCCTGGCTGAGGGTGTCCTCGAGGATGGTGCGTAGCAGGTCCGGCACGGGTCCCAGGTCCGCGGTGTCCATGCCAATGGCGCTGAAGGCGCGACAGGCGAGGTTGAACTCGTACCCGAGGCGCACGTAGACGTCTGAGACTTCGGTCTCCTTGGCCTGCTTGCGCGACCACTGGGTCAGCATCTCGAGCAGCTGCTTCGTCGCGACCAGGAGATGCGTCACGCTTTTTTCTATCTGCGAGAGCTGCTTGTCCGCCTGCATAACACCAGTCAGTCAGCCACTCTGTCTGCCACTCTATCTGCCACTCTTCACTGCAGCAACCTGTTCCCAGCCACCTAGCGAGAACTTACATTGCTTCTGCTGGTCGACGAGGCCTTAGACGCCGACGAGACTCTGGCGCCCACGGCCTGGCTGGCAGCCTCTCCCGAAGCCATGACAGAGCCGGTCGACGAAGGCGAGGTCTTGGGGTAGTGGTGGCCCTGCTCCGAGCCGGGCGAGCGTCTGGGAGTAGCTCCTCGAGCCATGGCGGAGGAGTATGTGTCCATCTCTCGGGGGGGGGGGGAGAGCGAGGAGAGGGAGGCGGGAAAGGCGATGTCGCTATATAAGCGGGAGCGACAAGGGGAGGCTGGGGGAGGACGAGGGGCCTGTCTATGATGGACTCATGGGACCGTCAAGCGCAGGACTCCCGTGGACGGCTGTGAAAGGCCTCTCGGTGATGCTGTTGGATTGTGATGTCCGCCGCAGTTGGTCGGTGGTGATGCTGGCCCGGGGAGAGTTGGCGATGGTCGGTGGTGATGGATATGGATGGACAAGTCAGGCCGCAAAGAGAAGTCAGGAATGGTTACAACTAGTCAAGATCTAGCCTTGGGCTGGTGCAAAAAGCAACAAGCACGACAAGAAGTGCTCCGTAAGGCTGCTTCAGCTTCGGCTCCAGCTCGTCGCCCTCGTCACTCGCTCTTCTTCTATTATTTATTCCTCTTCTCTTCCTCTTCCTTTTCTTCTTCTTCCTTCTTCTTCTTCTTCTTCGCTTGTTTTTTAGCAAAGTTGAAGATGAAAATTATGTAAGAGATTATATAATATATCACATGATGTGTAACATGACGGTATCAAAGTTACGCCATTTTAAGGAGAAGCTGAAGCAGACATGCGAGGACAAAATAGGGAAAGGAGCATGGCGGGCAGTGGCCACTTGACTGCTGGCTCCTGCTAGTGATCGTGATGGCACAAAAGGTTTATAAAAAACTACGGTTTACATAGTGGTCAATAAACGGACAGGCCCGTAGCTATCCACTAACTAGTATATTCTGCGCCGTAGTTAACTAGTTATAAACTGCGTATAACCATACACTGGAATGTCATTTTATATACTCAAACTCCTTCACTCCTTGACAGGAAATCAAATAGAACATTAACGATCAGACTTTGTAACCAAACTAAGGAACGGAATGGCTTACTGGCTTGCTTCAATGACCTCTGCTGAAGAAGCCTCCTCTCTTGGGTTTCTTGTCCTTGTCATCCCCTTGGTTTTCGTCGTGGGAAGCGCCTTGCCCATACCATCCCTTGCCACCATCTTCAGGCTCATAATCGAAGGCGACTCTTCCTTTCCCCTTGAACTTCTGCTCACTCCCGCGCCCAAAGTCGGAAGCTTTGCCTTTATCCGTTGCTTTGGCCGGGCGGTAAGGGATCCCCTGCTGCTGAGAGAGCTGGTAGGCGGGATCGGATGCCTTGGCCTTGCCTTTGGACGGGCTATCGTCAGAGTATGCCCCTTGGGATGATGAGGACATAGTTGGATCTTCCCATTCCTGGCCGATACCACGGGCCTGGTCTCTTCTCGCTGCACGTAGGCTTCGGTCTGTAATCTGACCTTCGCCAGCAACCCTTTCAAGCTTCTCTTGTAGAGCGTTCGGTTGCTTCCTAGTGTGGCCCCCGAGTATGGGTCTGGTTCCAGTACTGGGATCATGGGTCCGTGGCTGCTGGAGGCCGTAAGCAGAAGCTGTTAGAGCCGGGAGTGCTGATCTACCACCGACATCCTTCTTGGAGCTATCTCTAACATCGTCACCCTTGTGTCGTTTGATATTAACCCTTACTTGCTGGTCATCGAGTAGAACACATAGTCCCTTGCGCGTGTCAATGATATCGTCTAGGTTGAATTGAAGAATCGCCGTGTAGACTTCCATGTGAGGGTAGGAATGCAAGTCAATCGACCCTGAGGTAGAAGCCACTCTTGCCACTGCGGGGCTCATATGTTTGACAACCTGCTCTGGAGTGTCAAGTCGGCTAGAAAAGGGCGTGTTAGGGTTGTTGCCCGGCTTTGGAGCCGTGCTAGTTACCCACCCGGCCCGTGAATACGTATTGTCGGCGATATAACTGTCGGGGTTTCTGGCGACGTATAGGAGGTAGTAGAGGCATTGGCGAACAGAAACAACGCCGCGGCTAGCATCTGCAGAGGTACAGTCGAGAATAGGGCTGCTGACGTACAAAACAGAGCCAGAATCTAATATCGATTGCATTAGAAATATGGTATAATCATAGGTTGTGAGGAAGCCATATTTCATGCTAAATCGATGCATGTATTCCGCAATTTATCCTTAAAAATGCAAGTCAGCCAAGGTATCCTATGCCTAGAAAGGAAACAAGGTATCCTATGCCTAGAAAGGAAATAAAAGGTAATGTAAAGACCTACCAAGAGCATGCCGAAGAGGGCCTTCCTTTTTCTTTTTACCAAAACAATCCTTATATACCGCAAACAGATTATGTTTCCAAGGCGTCTTTGCTTCCCCGACTATCTTCAGATTAGGGGTTTCGGTGAGCCCTTTTAGACCTTCAAGGTCCAAGGCCGAACATGACACCCCGACAAAGTCTGGAATGAGAGATTTTTCTTTTCTTGCTTCATCACAGACTTTGAAATCGCCGAATCGGGTTTGGATGCCGTTCAAAAACGCAACTGCAGTCGCAGGGCCAAGCGCATTTTGCGCAAATCTTCCACAGACCGATTGTTCATCGCCACAAAGGTATTGCTCGCGATGTAAACTGTACGGATGCCGTGGGGTTTCGGATTCCTGGGAAAATATTCGGTGTTGATTTTCTCGGGATCTCGAAGCCGCACGCAGGACGTCCTTTTCGAAATTCCATTTGGCCAACCCCCCTTTATAGAAGACCTTATGGTAGGCAGAGGAGTTTGTTTGATAATACCTCCGAGTAAGAACAGGAGGCAGTGGTTTCGCGAGAACATCGAAACCTGTCAGGGGTTCCATTGAGAAGGAACGTAAAGTAGGGTAATAATCTGATAATAAGAAGGATGATATAAAGTATAAAGGTAGGGCTAACAGGAAACTATACAGAGAGCAGTATTGTAACGCAAAGGTAAAATAGAGATTCGTAAGGAGAAGAGTGAGGGAAAATAACAAGGCAATACGAAGGGCAGAATGGGAGGTGTGGCCGATAGTGGAAAGGTGAATATAGTCAAAAGAACCAAGTGAAGACAATGGAGAGATCAAGCCCATCTTTATAACCTTTAGTGACGCGCCTTCAATATCTCGGGTATATGGTAATCGTGGATGCCGGCGCGTATCAATTGGGCAAAAGGCACTCGGGTAGATTTTGAGACCGAATGCTCCATCGCATGAACGGCGTAGCGCCCTCCTTTCTAAGGGCGGGCGGTAAAGAGTCCAAAAATAAAACCGGCAGAGCCAGTCATCTTGCATTAACAGGGTATTGTTTGAAACACATTGCATCAAATTATCAATTTCGCCCCCAGGAAATGCTAGGGAAAGATGCCCCTGCTCCAACGCTAGCTAAGACAGCCATCCAAGCATTTTGTTATGGCCAATTGAACGAGAGATGTTGGTTGTGGAAAACGAGGGAAGGCCCTTCTGTTAGCTACAAGCACCACCACCACTTCTTTCTACATGAGCACAGCTCACAGTGGATAGATAAACGGTGAAAACAAATGGTAACTGTCGGATTTGAATGGGCTTTTTATCTGATGTCTTGATAAACTCATGGCGTCTAGGGGCTATACCGGAGAGATGAAGTTGCATAGAGTTTCATGTGTGCGGGAATAATGGAAAGTTACTTAAGCGCCGGCGCTAGTTAGCAAACTCTATATGTAACTAGTCCTAGCACTAAGGAGTTAACTCGTTACCCGCCTTACGTAGCCTGCTAACAAACACCGTTCTAACTGGTTGGCGCTAAAGCTCCCAAATAAATAAACCGCTCGTGTCGGCCTGTGCCATCTACCATCTGCCATCCTGCCATCTTCTCTGCTATTACCCACTTCTAACTCTCCACGTCGCTCTTTTACTACTCAAGTTCTTTAAATTATATGCATGCGCCATGGGTCGCCGCAACCACTATAGGCCGGAACCTTGGATAGGTGATTAATGCGAGAACTGGAAGATGACCTGCCCCGATGGAAGCATATGGAGCTTTGGCAAGAAGATCAAGGAGAGTTCATTTTTGCTTGATTATGACGAAGATGAGCCAAGTGTTGCTGAATCCAAAGCGGTATACCACTGCCACCAGGTCAAGGGACCGAATGTTGGTATGGAAGCCATCGCCAAGGTCCGCATGCAGTAAGCTTGCACCGTGCCTTGAAGAAAAGAAGAATATACATATACACTTGCGGTCGGGACTCTAATAACCAATAATGTATGATAATTAGGGTCCCAACCACATATCCAGCAAGCCCTATCCCTCAGGTCCGAGCCTGTGAGGCCTTTATGGACAAGGTCGCATATCCAACAGCTCAGGAGATACAGGTCAACATGCATCTCAACGAAAAGAACTGCACCGTGGCCCCTCGCCTTCTACATTACCTGAAGCATACGCAGACCAATCCATCAATGCCTGTCCCAGGAGGCTACATCGTTATTCTAATCATGGAGAAGTGTCCTGGAGTACCCCTGATCGACTTTTGGCAGTACGACGAAGCGAAAAAAAGAGAAGATACGGAAAGCGTTTCGTAGGGATTTGACGTATGATTCATCTCTTTTCGTTCCTTTTGCAAAGCCCAAGTTAACTAACTCTTACTTGGAAGTAAATTTTTATCATGCTTCGTCGACCCGGAAGACCCAGGTCTGCAGAATATTATCTATGATGAGCAGGAGGATAAATGGTGAGTGTTTGCATGCGCCATAGAAGATACCTACTCCATACTCCGTACTAATAATAACGGATAGCTGGTTCATCGACCACGAGCAGACGTTCATAACAGAAAGCAAGTATCCAACCGAGTTCCGTGAAAGCTACTTCAGGATGTGGGGGCTTAAGGATTAGTTATCAGTCTGGTGCAAATCTGGTAAATGAATATAGCGTAGTAGTTCAGGGGAGTCTACTGGCTCCAGCAAGCTTGTATTGTAATACTTAGTACATTCATGTAGCTATGGCGTATATTTCTATAAAGAAGACTAATATTAAGGGTTGAACCCTAGGTTAACCTCGGGCCTCTAGCCCTTAGTGTTGTATTAACTGCGTGATAGTATAATATCAAAGCCTTAGCGTAGAGCTCTAGCTTCTCCTTCTCCTTGAAGTAAGCTCTACTCCCTTCCCCCGTCCTCCCCTTCTTCCCTTCTATCTCTAAGAATCTTCCAGAGTCCATCATCTAGTGCAATTTACATCGGTTTGGAACCCTAACAACTAATAAGTTACGAGTTATCTCGATGATTAGGCTATATGGTTAGAATCAGCTGGAAATTCGAGACATCCTTGGCTGACTACCTGCTTATAGGTATTCTAGAGGAGTATTCGGTCTAGTAGTTATCATATGTATCAAGCAAAAATTTTACTATTCCAAAAATAGGCCCTTACTTTCCTTGCCACGGCGCTGATAGTCAACCTACTTTGTCACATCATGCACCTAGTTACATGTAACAGGCAGATCTCTATTGAGAATTTCTCTCCTGTCTACGGTTTTCAAGCCAAACAAAGAGAAATATATCATGCGAGGTATAGTAATCAGACGTACAACCCCTGCCTGGTATCCGTGGCGCGTATGGATTGGTGCGTCCAAACAGCCTGCATGGGATAACTGACCATGGCTTAGTACTTACGCTATTTATATAGCATGCTTGATGTAAAGGATATTCTTATATCTCCAACATCGCTCAGACTCATGCTCTGCATGCTATACTCCTGTTTCTCACTCAAATTCAACGCAAGTAGAAGAAAAATGGCAGCTCCAGAGTTTCTCTGCGCAAACTGGCCCTCCGACTGCACTGATTGCAAGAGAGGGGGCAAGTATACTTGCAAGGGCTGTCTGCTCGTCACTGTAAGTTTATCCGCGCTCTGAACCCATAACTATTTATGTGGAGGATATGATTCGAGAGGTTAATCTGAAATATATGGTAACTACATAGTACTGCAGCGCAACATGCCAAAAGTCTCACTGGCCTCAACACAAGTCTGAATGTAGGTCTCCTTTAGGTAAAAAGACATGGCAGCCTGCCTGGATCCTGGAGAACCGAACTCCATCCTTTATCGGAAATGGGATAGGAGAACAGTTTGGAGCTCCAAAGTACCTCTGGGGTAATGTTCCTGCCGTCGATGTCCTTCGACTTGGATCAAACGAGGGAGATGGATACCAAGAAGACCTGCACATCTTGTTCGCTGGTATGTAACTACTTGGCTCAGTGAACTCGTAGTTAAGTTTGACGATTATAGTTAATCCTATTGACATACCTTCTCCTATAGCCTCAGGGGATCTTCGAAATGTTATCAAGACGGTCGCCCAACTTCCGAGCAGCTATAGCCGCTCCCTCCACGTCATAATAAATGACCGGGATTTTGATAACGTGGCTCGCAATTTTACCCTGCTTCTTATTGCCCTAGTAGTTGAGGACGCTAACAAGGCAACCGACCACATTGTTCATCTCTGGTACTCGGCTCTCGTACGCGAGTCAGACATCGACCTCCTCCATCAGCGGATCAGTCCCCTCATCGAAGAAATTTGTGGAAAGATCAAAGACAAGGCCCCTAAAAGCCTTTTAGGAAAGACATGGACATTTGGGAAGCGCTCTCTCCGTATTGTCCTCGAAAAGTCCTCGTGGGACCGTCTTTTGTCCTTTGTCACTGCGCCTGTTACCCTGACAGCTGAACGAGCACACGAGATTCGCGCAGCTGTCACTCTAGCCGAGTCAAGGAAGGACTACCGTGACCGATACATGTATTGCCTGTCTCCTGCCCATCGAGTTGCGTTTAACAAGTTCCGGGGAGACGGCCTCCTACTTCCATTTGGGTCCACGCGACAGGAATTTCGAGTACCAAACCCGTGAGTCGGTAGTTATCATTTAGTTAAATATCTGCAATCGCAACAACTAGTTGACTAGTTATTAACAGGACTTTCTTTCAGGCTGAAGATACCTGGCCAATGAAGGATAGTGCTGATCCTCTTCAGGGGTGGTCTTCAGAGGATGTTGCCAATACATCAAGCGGAGCCGCAGCAGCTGATATCTATGGCAAGCTCTTCTACCACATCCGTGGAATGCTTCGATCGTTTCTCAGTCAGCTCTCAAGGCGATGTCTCTCTTTTGAACTCCTTCACGTTGACGCTGCTTTGCTTCCTGACTTTCTTGAGGAAAACACTTTTAGTAGAATCGAGGTGAGAAATTCTAACTACCTTAACCGCAAGTTCCTACCTTATCGGGGTCTTCCCGATCCGTATAACGTTTAACTATAGTGGATTCCAAAGTTCTTAGCTTGCAATAGGGGTAATCCAGAACAGAATACTAATCAATCACTCCAACTTAGGTGTCCAACATCTCGGATGGTGGATGGCTGGGGATACATCGAACACTAGGATCGATGGTGCCCTTGCTACAAACTCCCCTCGAGAACCCACATGCATGCCTGATTACCCTTTTCCTTAACGCCGTTGACGAGACCTTAACCGACCAAGACAAACTACGTGACATGACTGTAGATAGTCCAACAACCAAAGCCCTCTTGAAATATCTTCCCCCCACGAGAAAACTATCCTCCACATTTGATCCCGAGCTTATTAAGTTTAATTCTGGCCGGAATTTTCTCACTCCTTTTGACCACATATTCGATCGGTGAGTAGAAACATAGTTAATCAAATAATAACGGGATTTAGTATACCTAAGTGAGGATTTATGCTAACGCTGAAAGTTTAGATATTCGAAGGAGCTCGGGTTCTGTGAGGTTGCTGACCTTCTGGGCGCTGCGATGAAAGATAACCACTCTATTATCGAAAAGTGGCCCTTCAGATTGAAGCTCCGGCCTGGCCAGCCGGGAGCACAGGAAGAATTTGACCGGTCCGTTAGCGGAGGGATGTCAGGGAAGGAGCGCTACGTCGAGTGGAAGAGAATTTAACAGGGTATATGATATGAAGAGAGGCCATAATAATGAAAATGTACGGCATTTTTAACTTCTACCAAAGAAAGCCCATGCTGAGACCATTACTTCGTAAACTCGTTAGAGCGGAACTTATTCTAGGTTAGTTACGTAGTTAACTAACTAATCTGGTGAGAGTAACTTGTAACTAAGCTTTCTAAAACGATTGAAGACATAGTTAACCCTTGGAAAATCTCCCAGAACACAGTAGTTACTGTAGATTGACCAACCCACTGAACGATGGCACAGAGCCGTCATTTAAACCTATACAGTGAAATATTAATATATATATATATAGCATTATATGAATCAAAAAGGTGACAAGATGCGATTGCGAGGCGAGTTCGAAGTAGAAATGGATGACTAATAACAACAAATCACATAAGCAATTACAAAATATATCACATGATGTGTATTATTACGGTACCATAATTACACCGCCTTAAAGATAGAAGATAGAAGTAGGTAGACAGGATAAGAGATAGGCAGTAAGTGGTAAGTGGATGGTAGAAAGGGGAGAGGGGAGATCTCCAGGGAGGAACAGGGAAAGATACATGGCAAGCAGCGGCCACTTGACGGCAGATTTCCTCTTGTGTATGTATGTAGGCACCTAGGTAACTACGGGATGACGGCGACGACCTGCAAAAGTGTATGTAACGTAGAGCGTATGGTACTGTCACGCCCTCTCTCTCCTTCTTGTCTTTTTACACCAACTTCTTTTCTTCTTCCTCCTCGTCTTCCTCAACCTCCAGAAAAAAAAAACACACACACGAAACAAGCAAAAAGGACAGCGGAAGAAGAAGAAGAAGACTGCAGAAGCAGAAGAAGCCTGCATACACACATCTCCTTCGCACTCGCAAGCTGGCCTCGTCGGACCCTGACTGGCTGACTGGGGCTGTTCTGCTTGCTGCCAACCGTCCTGAGACCCGCAGGACCGCAGACCCTACAACGACCACCCCATACATCTAACGACGGACGACGGACGACGGACAGACGACAGACGATATTGAAGACATAGAAGGAGACACGGGAAGAGACACAGGAGACATCGTGTGGGTGTCTGCCTTCTCCGCGCAGGCCGCTGTGCCTTTCTCCAGCTGCTGCTGGTGCTGCTTTGCCGCTGGCTTCGTCCCTGTCTTTGCTGTGCGCTTCCTCCTCTCTCCCTTTTGAGGCATGGCGTCCACCGTCAACCTCAACGCCAACAACAGTAATGTCAACAACAGCAGCTCCCTGGCCTCGAACGGAGCTACTGCGTCTGCTCCTGCGCCCCTAAACTCCGCCGTCTCTCCCAATACCATGGCCTCGAGGGCGGCCGGGCGTTCCTCAGCCAATATCAAGGGGGGTCACGACCTCGGTCGTCGCCAGTCTGGCAGTCCCGTCGATGGCGGTCAAAGGTGTGTCTTTCTTTCTTCCCCTTTTGATTTATTATTTTTGTTTATTCACCTCATTATTCGTTTTATTTATTTTAAGATATTCGCTTGTGATCAGTGTTTAGTGCATGGCTAACTTTGTGATTTCCATAGACGCCCCAGTTCGCAGAAAGCCTGGACGCAGAACATCAATCCAGCTACTCAGAAACAGCCCAACACATATACACAGCAAAACGGAGCCGCCTCGGGGAGGAAGTCCGTCATCTCTCCCAGCCCGGCCTCCAAGGAGTCCTCCACTCCCGACCAGCACGCACACGACCGTCTCATCTTCCTCCTTACGGCCGCCATCGTACGTGACCTTTTTCCTTGTTTATGTATTTGACCACGCTAACAGAGAAAGTAGGGGAGCAATGTATCCCTTACCATGAAAGATGGCGAAAAGTTCGCTGGCATCTTCTCCGGCTCAACCCTAGAGTCCAATGAAACCATACTAATCCTCAAGATGGCCCGCCACCCGCCCTCAGTGTCAGATTCCTCTTCTTCTCCTTCTACCGCTGCTACTACACAATCGAACGGCGTCAGCCAAAGTGAATCTCCCTACGTTGGCTCCGGCCCAGACCACCAATTTTCCGTCATGTCCAGGATATCACCTGTTTGGACATCCAATCCCTATCAACGGCCGGAGTGGCAGCCAAGGACCAGAAATGGTGAGTAAACAAGATGCCTCTTTTCAAAGCTTGTCATTAGCTTTTTAAATTAATAAGATACAGGTGCATCCTCTGGATTCCGTACAGATACAGACATCTCCGGCAACCAGCCAGGCCGTGAGAGACAGCTGCAACGCTGGGAACCAAGTGGCTCTGATGCAACCCTCGACTGGGCTCCAGAGAGCTCTGGAACGGCTGGCTGGGACCAGTTCGAGACCAATGCTCGACTCTTCGGGGCCACCTCTAGCTACGACGAAAACATCTATACCACTCGCATCGACCGTTCAGATCCATCCTACAAGCGCAAGGAAGCCGAAGCCGCCAGAATCGCCCGTGAGATCGAATCCACCGACACCGATAACGCCCACATGCGCGAGGAGCGAGGCCATACCCACCAACACGATGACGCCGATGAAGAAGCAAAGTACTCCGGTGTCAGACGTGACGTCGTTGCTCCCTTGCCCACCGGACAGCCCAACAAGTACATGCCTCCCGCTCGACGACCTCCTACCGGCCAGCCAACGGTTCCCAGTGCTCCCGTCGACCCTGCCATCATCTCCGCCCAGCTTGCTCGCCCGGACAGCCATGCCAAAGCTTCTACCCCTGCTTCTCAGCCAAAGGAGGCTCCCTCAGGCAAGGCTGCCGCCCAGCCGGAGAAAGAAAAGGAGAAGGCGTCCACAGCTGTCCCCAAGGCTACTGCTGAGGCTCTCAAGACCGTTGCAAGTAACGGCGCAATTGAGGCTGAGCGCAAGGCCGCCGCGGCTGCGGGCGCTTCTTCTCAGCCGTCTGCCGCCTCATCCACTCCACGCACCGGCGCCGAGAATGCTGCCTCCAACGTTGAAACTGAAGTACTCGATCATTTCCGGCGATTTGCCAACGACGAAAAGATGAAACTTCAAGAACGGCGACGCAACCAGGCATCATACGACCGAACGATCAAACTCAACGAACTAATGAAATTTTCCAAGAACTTCAAGCTGGGCACCCCCGTCCCCAAGGATTTGGTTCCCATCCTTGCCAAGGATCCTAGCAAACAGGAGGAGATCATCGAGCGCGCAAAGAGACAACACGAAGAAAAGAATGCTGCCATGCCAAACAAACCGTCCACTGCCACCCCCGCTACCTCGTCCGTCTCCAGTAACGCTACCGCAGATGCAAAGCCAGCTACCCGCAACTCCGCAACTCCTCGTTACGAAGGCGGCAACGGTCTCCCTGGAGCTGCTCCTGACCGTCAAGGAGGTTACGGCCGTGGTGGCCGTCAGGGTTACCCTCCCATGGGCCCCCACGCCGGACGCCAGCTTCAGCACCCAGGAGGCCACCCAGGACGCGGCGGACCAGGTTTGCTCAGCCATCGTTTGGTCGAGATCCAGCAGCAGCGCAAAGGCGCAAACATGGGGCCTTCCCCGGCACCGTTGCCCACCCAAGACGCCCGCATGCAACAGCACCACCAGCAACAACCACAACAACCATCATCACAGCATCAACAACCACCAGCTAGCTCTGCAGGTGACCAAGGACCAAGCAACGGCCCTCCAAAGGCTGCCACTCATACCCCTACATCTTCCTCTGCATCAACCAAATTCAACGTTCGTGCTATGGAGTTCAAGCCCAACCCAGCCGCAAGTACCTTCACCCCTGCTAGTGCCGCAGGTAGCTCGTCCGCCGCTACGCCTGTAAACACCCGTCCCCAGTCTGTCCCCAGAGCAACGAGCCCCACGGCCTTTTTTGGCTCCAAGAAGCCTCTCCCAGCGTCTGAACGGCCCCTGATTGTCAACGGCTTCAACCCTGTAAAGCGCATGAAGAAAGAAGCCACTGATGCCGGATCTAAGGATTACGCCTTTAACGGAGGTATTCCGCCAGCTTACAGAACTGCTCCCACCTGGGACGTCTCCGCCATCAACGAAAAGAAGACATATGCGGACATGTTCAAGCCTCCAGTAGTCGCTGCATCTGCCTCTCCGCAATCCCGAGCATTGAATGCTCAGATCCCTCACCAGCAGCAACTGCCGTACCATATCCAGCATGCAGGCCATAACATGCCGCCACAAAATGCTCCACCAACTCATCTTATCCCTCCACAGCAGCCTCCTATGCATTATGACGACCACCATCGCATGCAAATGTCTGCATCTTCTTCTCAAGTGTTCCCTTCCCCGCGACTGCAACACAGCACCCCCATGGCATACCAGCACTCTGTTGGCCCACATAATCAAATGGCCATGCATGGTGTACCCCCGTACTACCCTCAGCCCGGCCATGTGCGTCATTACCCCAACGGACCGCAATTCTCGAACCCGCCCACCGCTGCTCCCATGATGGCCCAGACTTCAAACGGACCGTATATGAATATGCCACCGCAGAGCATGACCCCGTACAACCCTCCTATGCAGATGTTCTCCCCAAACCCAAGCCACGTCTACCCACAGCATGCTCCTCCAATGCAAACACATAGCGGGTACCCAAGCCCTAGCCGTGGCGCGCCCATGATGATGCACCAGGGCTCTCAGCAAGGACCTCCTCCCCAGCCTATGATGGCCATGAACGGACAGCAAGGGCAAGGCTATTACCCCCCCCAACAACCCGGCCATATGCCACCAATGCGTCCCGGTCACCACCAGCAGCACCCTCACTTTGCCTCTAGCCCGCATCAAGCACACAACTACCCGCACCACCAATACCGCAATCAAGCCCAAAACAATAATAACAATAACAACAACTTCAATCAAATGCCCCATGGGCCTCCACCACCCATGCAACCACAAGGCGGTCCACCTCCCGCCGCTACCCCAAGTACCCACCCAACCGAAGCACCCGAAGAGGTGAAGTGAAAAGTCTAACGGTTCTCCACCACGCTACCTTCTTCTTATGTCGAGGCTTGAAACCTGACGCTGTAACACACGATATGTGTTCGTTAAACTTCCATGACTCTCTAATTCCGGACAAACTCTGGCTTGTGACAAGTGAAAATATGAACCACTTGATTTCTATCCCTTTTTTACATACATACGCCTTACATATGTGTATGGTCATTCAATCTGTCGCACCACCCATCATCCGACTAGCCGCGGTCGCTTGCCGCCTGTTTGTACCGCGCGGTACTGCACATATCGCAATTTTACTATCGCAATACCGCCTACTTGAATAGGCGTCTTATTCGCTTGTTGGGGCTCACACAATCGACTTCATAGGTATGCCTTCCATCTCTCCGCCTTCAGCAACCTAATCTTTATACTAACGGGCTTATAGGTATCTGTGGTCAATTCTACATTTATCATGTATGAAGAGAGATCGTCGGATACAACCACTCGGACTTTACTTTGTGTCTGATACGCATACATTGACCAAACTTTTGTCACGAAGCAGCCCAGTATGCTACAGCAACCATTATATGTATGAGTTACATCAATATTGCAATACCTGAAAATATGGAAGACAACCGAAGCACCAGTATAATGGCTTAGCTACAGCCTCAATCTTTTACCAGCTACCACGCCAGGTAATAAGAAATCAGTCATACGACCAGCGAAGGACAATGAAGAAAAGCTGAAGATGGTGAGGGATGTGGAGGATAAAAGTTTCACGGGAGGAAGGGAAGTTGATAAACAATATTCCCCATGCTTTTCTTTTTTCATTTTCCTTTTTTTCTACTTCTTTTTTTCATTATTTCTTTAGTAACATGACCTTGACGTTTTTCGGAAGAGAGGAGGTAAGATGATGTGAATGTGAATGTGAAATTTGAGAGGCTCTCGAGCGAAGGGATGAGGTTGAAGTTAAAGGAGATGAAGCAGACGTAGCGAGTCCACCAGTTTGATTTTGGGATTATTCATATTCTCATGGATGCCATGATTTGACGGTGACTGAATGAAGAGAACGGTAGTTTCTTGAATGGTCATGGTTTCTTTTGTCTATCTACTATCCATAAGTGATCATCATCCTCACAATTGTAAACCCGTGCTTCCGATGGAAAGTAAAGAGTAAATCCCTGTCGAATAAGTCTGTCAGCGACTTGATTGAGAATAGGAGAAAATGTGAAATAAGGATAAGAATCTCCTCAGGTCTTTTCAGTTATAAGTGCACATCACTCTTGCAAAGACATAGCTATCACCTCCCAGTGAAACCCTCCAGAACTGTGAATACAAACGCAAGCCAGGCTGCAAGGGGCCATCTCAAACCAACGCGTTTCTCCTTCTAGACACGCCCTCCACTGTCCCAGGTATCCGAGGGCAGCAAGCTGTATCGGAGACAAGCTAAGGGCCAAAGTCCGGTTGCATGAGCATATGTCGGATTTTTTTCTAGAGAATGAATAAATCCTCTGTGTCAACCGCTGCCATTAGCTCCTATATCCTCACGGCGGAAAAGCGGACTAGGAACTCCAGATAGCGGTAATTTATTTATGTATGCTATATTTCAAGCACCGTACTCAGGAAGGGGAATCTTTGGATTACAGCTAAGGATAGCAGGTTGCGCAGCCTCCCTCATTTGGACTAATTTGCCAGGATATCAGGGATGAGAGGGTGCGGGGGACGTGTCTGAGATACAGCTGCTTGGTATTAAGTTGGTTTCCAGTCTGGTTGTTCGCAAACACGTTTCCAGAGGCCGCCGGAAGCTGACAACGCGTCTGCCTTTGTTGTTCAAGTCTGACCTTTTACCAGGTTCGCATCATAGGAGGTTGGGTCGTATATATAGTATGAAGATGAATGTATTAAGGGGTATGGGTGTGTGGGTGGTGATCTTACCTGGATGACCTCATATCAACGTGACATCGCCTTCGTGTTAGGGTTGTCTGCATAGTTAACAAAGGCGTATATTTCATAAAAGGGAAGACTAATATCTCATAGTCCCTTTGAGTAGACATCGGTCTCGCCGTAGGTACGATCCTCTGAAGTTGTTTGAAGCTGGTGAGAAGTTGAAGTTGAAGTTGAAGTTATTTTAGACAAACACGCTAGACCGAGTTGGGAAGGGCACCGGATAACTACCTAAACTATCAAATCTTGGGAGGTTTTTAAGTGAGGACAACGGAACTTCTAGATAACGATCAATAGAACAGCTCACGGCACGGTCTTGAGGCGTCCTGGGTAGTTTTGCTGGCTACTGCTAGTATCACTCTGGCCTAGTTACCACCCCTCCATTTTCTCACTATTCTCTGTGCGAGGGGTTGGTTGTTTCGCTAGTTCTCTTATCGCGGTTCCTTCACCCCTTGAACAGCGCGTCAGAGAAAAGATACGGTACAATATCAGGCTGCATATTGACCAGAAACAATGGATTTCCTAAAATCCGCGGTGGCCTCCGCGATTGCGAAGAGCAGCTCATTCCCTTACACTATCGGAGACAGGGTCGACAATGGCGATTCGATCTGGAGCCTTCACAACGGCACGAAGAAGGTACCTGGACAATTCCTACCTCCTTAGGCACTTGACGGATTATTTACTGATTGTTATTTATTACAATATAGGAAGATGGCTCTGCGTGTAGTATCTTCACTTTCGAAATCGCTCAGAATAAATCATATTTCCCCCTTGCAAAGAATGCGCTGCGGAAGTTACGGACATTAAGACATCCGGGTGTGATAAAAGTTCTGGAAACCATCGAGGTACGATACATTGTTTGACAGCATCCCTTCCTGGATGTTGATGCTGGGTTGTGTCCGAATTGACATGGGCAACAGACGGAAACACAAATCTACATCGTTGTAGAGCGAGTTATCCCCTTATCATGGCCAGTTAAGAGGCGGAGTATGTCAGAGGAAACGATAAAATGGGGACTATACACTATTGCCGTGAGTACCGGTCTTACCTATGGACCGTTTTGGAAACATTTCTCATGCGGTTGTTCTAGTCTACTCTTAAATTTATAAACGAAGACGCCTCGTCTGTCCATGGTGCCATTAGAGTATCATCTATATATACTGGCGAGAGCGGGGAATGGAAATTAGCCGGCTTTGATATATTAAGCTCGCTGAAGGAGGACTCCCCGGTGATATATGTATGACCCCCTTTCCTCTCATAGAATTTTTCAGGTTGTACGTTTGCTAACTTTTATATAGACATATGGCAGTATACTGCCAGAGTCACGGCGGTACAATCCTCCAGAAATACTAAAAAGTGGATGGGATGTCATCAAAAGCAACCCACTCTTTGCTGTAGATGCATACAATTTCGGAGTACTTATTTTTGAGGCTTCAATGGGTCTTTTCATGGCCCTGAACAGGCAGGCCAGACTTCGAACATTCCTCCCAGCATGCGGCCGAGCTATAAGAAACTAATGAACACTAACCCAAAACTACGACTAAGCGTAGCGCATTTTCTTGATCAAGGGAAACGCTCAGGAGGGTTCTTCCAAACACCATTAATCCGTCTGTCTCAAGATATCGAAAGTTTAGGCCTTAAGAGTAACGAGGAAAGAGAACAATTCATTAAGTAAGTTTTTTGAAACTGTGCCACCCCTTTTATCTAATAGTACTAATCCGAACAGTGAACTTGATGAACTTTCCGATGACTACCCAGAAGAGTTCTTTAAAATGAAGGTCTTGCCCGAACTCCTCAAATCCGTTGAATTTGGTGGAGGAGGCCCAAAAGTTCTCTCAACTATTTTGAAAGTTGGAGCCAAACTTAGCGATGATGAATACACCCAGAAGCTTACACCTGTCATCGTTCGGTTATTTGCAAATCCAGACCGAGCCATACGTGTGTGTTTACTCGACAATCTTCATCTCATGATCGACAGGCTTCCTCAGAGAACTGTGAATGACAAGATATTCCCTCAAATGGTCACGGGATTCACAGATCTTGCGCCGGTAGTTCGAGAACAGACGGTCAAAGCTGTTCTACCAATTATAGGGAAACTATCTGATCGCACTATTAACGGCGAACTGGTTCGATACCTTGCAAAAACTGCCAATGATGAACAGCCTGGGATCCGTACAAATACCACCATATGTCTAGGTAAAATTGCTAAGAACTTGTCCGCAAGCGTAAGTGTGATGCGTGTTATCTGTAATCGCTAGCATTCATTAACTTTTGGACAATAGTCCCGGCCAAAAATCCTTGTTGCAGCCTTTTCTCGATCGCTAAGGGATCCCTTTGTCCATGCACGAAATGCTGGTCTTCTTGCTTTGGCGGCAACGTTTGACCTCTTTTCTGAAGAGGATTGTGCCGTCAAAGTCCTACCCGTAATTACCCCAGCGCTCATAGACAAGGAGAAGTATGTTACAGCGCCGCCTTACCAAAAAAAGTGAATACCAAGATGGACTAACAGAACTTTCTAGGCTTGTTCGTGACCAGGCAAATAAATGTGTAGACATATACTTGCAACGGATTCGTAAATTTTCTTCAACCATGGCAGAAACAGCGCTCCCACCCCAAGAACGAGCAGACTCGTCTGTAGCAGCGGCCAGACTACCTAGCCCAGGGAACACAGCAGCATCCTGGGCCGGATGGGCCATCTCCTCATTTGCGAGCAAAGCAGGAGAAACCAAAGGGGTTATTGAACCAATTCAACCAGCCCTGTCAAAGTCCAACGGGAGGCCAGTCGACAATTCTCTACCACCGTCACGAGCCAGTACCGCAACTCCTACTCTTGCACAAAATGTTGCACAGTTCTCACAGCCACCGACCGGTGCTGTTAGTCAAGGTGTTCCTGACTTGCTAGAAGACGAGGAGAGCAATGCTTTTGACGATTGGGGCGCCATGGATGAAGCCATTGATGATGAACCTGACACGCAGGGCCAAGAACCTATTGTCTTTGAAAAAGCAGCGTCTCCTAGTCCAGCCTTATCTCCACGCCCTCAGGCGTTTGCGGATGATGGGGAGCCTGATTTTGCAGGATGGCTAGCCAGTCAATCAAAGTCCAAGGCAAAGAATCCATTACCAAAGGGACTGAAGAAATCCTCCACATCAGGGAGCTCCAGCACCATACAAACTAAACGGACAGAGGTCAAATCTAAGGCCCCTATCAAACCAGCAAAGAAAATCGATACAAAACCTAAAGATGAGCCGCTAGATGATGACGGATGGGGAGACGCTTGGGACTAGATTTTTTTGATGAGCTTCATATTGCTATCTATACCCAGTCTCTTTTATACATTGATAATGTTTTAGGCAAAAAGTTAGCTACCACGGTGTTGTCATGGTTTACTGAGCATTGGCGTTTTTGGCTGGGGATTTATAATGTAGATGAGCTCCTCAGCACGCTACTTTTGTGTGCAATCTCTCTATTGATGGTGTATCTATGCGATTTTTCTTACTGCTAGTTGAGACCAACTAGCAACTCCACTCGACCAGTATCTAATATCTTAACCAGCAGCTGCTATCTATGGAATACTCTTTCCAAAACGCGTACACAGAACAATACCGCCTTTAACAGCCTTGTGAACCCGATAGCAGCAATTCTGACTTGCACACATACTCTTCGATCACTGGAACCCAGTGTTATGACAGATAGTTCCATAGGTTTGCCCGTTCTAGCTACATCTTGTATCTCTGGGATACTGAACTAATATAATATCTTAACACAAAGAATTAGGCAGCCATTTGCAGGAAACTTAGCCTCGACATGATTCCTATTTCTATTCAATTAATTTTTTCTGGAACCTTACTTATCACGTAGGCTGAGAAATTGCCAGCCTGTCCAGCATTAACTAGCGCGAGCCTCTCATCCACAGGCAAGAGCGCCTATATGGCGACAAAAGGCGTATTTGAGGTAATGACTTCGATATTGGCCCGAGAGGCAAAGGCCGGAACATGCTCTTCGCTGTTAATGATCATTTATGAGGAAAAGTGCAGAAATAATAGTATAAAACTCCTGATATCGATAACTATTAACGCCGAGGACAGGAACAAACACGGGGAGTATAGACATCCCGCCTTTTACGGGCGAGAAGGCTGAAGTCAGTCTGCTCCGCCGCAGGTGGTGGCTGGTATCCTTAGGAGTGTTACTCAGGCCAACAGACGCACGCGAACGAGCCCCATGAAATCCAGGCAACAGCATTAATATGCACGCTAACTGCGGGCTAGATTGGGTGTGGCTGAAGAATGCTGGTGCCTTCAGCGAGCCTCGTATTTGGACGGACTAACATGTTCTATTTAAATATCGGGCACAACTAGTGATTCCTTAAAATGACCCCTCGTCCCTTTGTTGCTGCCTTTGACGAGTTATTCTCTTGAAAACTATAACTGCCCTTTACGGAGTACGGAGTACAGCTTGATATTCAATTACCGGAGTCAGAGTCGGGTTTGGTTGAACTAGTTTGAGTATCGACCGCCAGCATGTCGCTCACACATATGCATCCGGAGGACGATGCACCTCCACCTTACACTCCAACCGACCCTCTGACTCCAGCTTCCACGATCAATGACGCCGCAAGCCAGGTGTCAGCAGAGAACGTTCCATCATATACCCATGCCGTAGAGGCCCCAAATTTTGTTTCTGCAGTACCATATTTTAGCGAGCGCGGCCTGCCGTCGAATGTGCAGCCTGGCGCCCAAATCCTGGAGCATGCGCTAGTTTTCTACAAACGAAGCCAGGCCAAAGACTTTTCGAGATATCCTCGCTGCTGGCGCCCCAAGACCGAAGATATCACTCAGCATGACTGGGATACGTTTCTAAACTACCTTCTACCGCCGCATCTTGGGCCGGCGTCGAATCACCCTCAGTTGCCGCAAAAGCTGCGGGCTGAGATCGAACGTGATCGTAAAGACAGGCCGCAGGAGACAGAGGACGAGCGGCAATGGAGGATTACTGCGGTTGTTACAGAATGGAATGTCAACTTTTTCCAGCCTCGCGGAGCCATGGTAGTCTATTGTTTTGTTCGTGAAGATGGAACCCAGCCCGAGTCTCCGTTATGTCCGTCGTGCTATCCAAACACTACCTCATCCAGATCTCGCAATGATAACCCCCAGCCTGTGGCTGAAGTGCCTACGGGCACTGCCTCGAGAGAAGTACATGAGCTACCTCAGCCACCGACTATGGTACCAAGTGGCCAGCAGAACGTGCAGACGACGGAAATCCCAGCAGCAGCAGCAGCAGCTACAGCAGCAAGCGGAGGGAGCTCGGATAATCAATATCAATATAGATCCGGACATGCAGGGGGCCCAGGAGTGTGGATTTTTAACCCTGGTGCGGCAGTGAATAACATTGCCTCGATGATTTCAGACCAAGTTCAACGATATAGCCAGTATGTATCAGAGCAAGCCATGGAGCACAGCAGAAAGGTGAGCGAGCAGGTCCAAGCAGCTAGCCGGGAAGTGGAAAGAAATGCTCAGACACATGCATTTTATGTTCAGCAGCAGGCTGTGGATGCTAGAAACAAGGCTATCAACAACTTTACCACTTACAGGGACCAAGCTCAGTCATCATGGAGTGGTCACCATGGACCCCACGGCTGGTTTGGGGCCCATGGTCACTGTCAACCTCACCATGGCGGATGGGGAGGAAGAGGTTACGGGGGGTGGGGGCAAGGTAGAAGCACTTGGGGTCCGGGAGGATGTCAACCAGGGAGTTCTGGCTGGGGATTTTGGCAGCAGAAAGCCGAGCCAGCAGGCCAGCGAGGACGCGAATGGGGCCACATTGAACAGAAAGGGAGAAGAGCGAGAAGTGCTTCTGTCTCCTCGTCATCATCATCGTCCTCTTCGTCAAGCAGCTCCTCTGAGTCACTGGATTCTGCTTCATCCGACTCCGATTTGAAAAAGAGTGAACTTGCCGCTCTTAAAACCGCGCTCCGCAATCTCAAAGAGCAACAGGAGCAAAGAAAGCTCTCTACAGCCGACTACAGGGCACGCAGAAAGGAGCTACGGCGAGACTGTAGAGCGTTGAGATCAGCTCGAAGGGAATTCCGCTCGGCTGGGCGGCGATGCCGTGGTACAAGCTCCAGCGGCCACGGCGGCTGCGGCCCTCGTGCAGGCGGCCAACCGCCTGCTGCTCGAGGAGAGTTCAGCTCTGACATTGACGAGATCAAGAAGGATATGCAGGAGATCAAGGACCACTATGTTAATTTGATTCGCAGCCTGCAAGGTGAGAAACGAGAGCTGAAGCAAGCGGAGAAGAACCACAAACGAGAAGAGAAACTGGCCAGAAAGGAGGAGAAACTGGCCAGGAAACATGAGAAGGCAGCGAGGAAGGAAGAGAAGAGGAGAGCCAAAGAGAAGGGCAAGGGGAAAGCCAAAGGTTCGTTTACTTGTTGATTAACCCCCTGTTTTCTTCCGTCGGATGGAGTGGTGCTAACTAGCATAACTATTGGTAGCAGAGTCGGATGCTCCCCTAGAGAGACAGATGGAGAATATTAATGTATCGAGTACGCCTCTTCCAGAGTACCCTCAGACTCCCCAGATGGCCGGAACGGTGGTGAAAGATGTCAAGCAGTAAATGCTGAACATGGCACACACCAAAAAGGCAGGGCTCGCTGCTTATTTCTTGTATTGTATACTGATAATAATAGTTATCTAATTTGAACCCTACTCCAATGAATGGTGATTTTTTATTATTATTCTTTTCTCCAGAGTAGTTATAGGTGCTATGATTGGTAGCTACTCCCTAGAAGCAAGCATACCATCAGATAGCCAGAGCTTCATTTTTACTTATTTACTTATTTCTTCCTTCTTTTCGTGAAATCTACCGCCTGGCGGCAACCGATCTTAAGCCTGCGCTCGACTCTCGTTCCGCTCCACGAGGTCACCTACGCCCAAGCTTCGGCCGACCTTGACTCTGATCTTCTTCTCTTCGTTGTCGGCCTCGTCACCAGCCTTGCCCACGTCACCCACTTCGTCGCCCTCGTCGACATCTTCATCCGTATTCTTGACTGACTTGCCATCGAGACCGACGCTGAATCCCTCGTCGTCCTTTAACCAAAGGCCGGTCAGGTCCATCTTCATGGCGTATGCGTTCTCTCCGTCAGCATAGTATTTGGGCTCGATCTTCTCGACTTCAAAGCCTAGCGTGTCACGATAGAGGCGGAGAGCAGCTGTGTTGGAGACGCGGACGTGGAGGGAGACGTAGTGCGCTTTGTGAGACTCTGCCATTGCTCGTTCTGTTGTTCACATTGTAGTTATTAGCGTGGATTGATCGTTTATTCCGCTTTCTGGGAGACGTACGACTCATGCGCATCAGACGCTCAGCGATGCCCAGCCGTCTGTGTGTCCTCATGACGCTTAAGCTTGTAATATGGCCGTGTGGCAGCCCGTCCGAGGGCTCTTCCTCCATCTTCGCCAGCACATATCCGACGACCTTGGGGTTTGCGGCGGGCGCGAAGGGATCCTTGGACTTGCTGGAGCGGTCTCGGACGACGGCGACGAAGCTCAGCTGCGGCCACGAGAGGGCATGGTAGAGATAGTACTTGAGGAAGTAGTTCTCGGGGAGGTTGGTGATGTTGCAGGTCTGCACCGCGGGCAGCAGCGAGATGTAGGACGGGTATGAGCAGAGCGGGACGATGTCCACCATTGTGATTCAGATCGGCGTCAGTTATGTACGATGCAAAGCTGCGTCTTGGAGAAATTCTTTATCCTCCTCCTTCTGCTTCTGCTTCTTCCTGTCGCTGTCTCGCAGTTGTCCTGTAGCTGTAGTTATTTAGTTGTAGTTGGCGATGTTTTTTTATTTTGGTCTGTGGTGGGAACCAAAAACGGACAAAGCGAAGTTTCGACTTTCAACGTCGACCTTTGGCTTTTTCTTTGGCCAGCAGCAATTCAGCGGCTCAACGGGACAATAGACGATAGACAATAGGAGGAGACAACAAAGGACGCGCAGACGACAATAAGGAAGCGGGAGAAAGCTGCCTGGGGTGTGACCATGCGCCAGGCAAGCGGCCGCCGCCGGTCTGGACGCCATTGACGGTGCCCTCGTTACCGAGTACAAGCTACGAGACGGCTTCAACGGCGGCACAGAAGCCAGCAGGGACGGGCCACGGAGCGCGACAGTGTTACGGGAACTACGGGCGGATAAGACGATGTCTCAGTGATCGAGGGAATCCACCTGCCAGGGACACCAGAGTCAGGAGGCTGGCTTGATCACCAGGCTGTGCAGGCAGGCATCAAAACAAGCAAGCGGGCAAGCGAAGAAGAAAGCAAAGGCACAGGCAGATGACCGGCAGAGACGGTGGCCAGACAGAGAGACAGCAAGAAGAGCCTCCAGCTTCACCCTCAGCTTCTACTCTCTTACCAGGGACAGACGGTGATCCTCTGTTCTCCACCGGTTACGTTGCTCGGCGCGCTGTTGGTAGCTGAAAACGAACAAGTACGGAGTAGTTAAAGAAATAAATAGTTACGGAGAGAGAGAGAGAGAGAGAGAGACACGGCTAGAGATAGCACCGGTTCTCTGTTTGTTCCAGCATGGAGGCCCTTCTGCTCGTTCTTTGCGCCGTGGTGGCTGGCCTGCTTTGCCCTGCGAGGACGGCGGCAGAGCCCACCACCACCCTGACAGGCTCAGATATCCCTACGTCCATCTCGATACACACTGGAACACCCACCGGTTCGAGTGTGCCGTCCCTGTCGAGCTTCTCGAGCAGCTCGGCGAACTCGTCGGACAGCTTCTATACCACTACCTCGGACAGCTACACCTTGCTGGTCGGCAGCCACACCACGAGCACCGTGACTGCAAACGAGACCACGCTCTCTGGAAACGCTACGGCGACAGAGACGTCGAGAGAGCCCCAGCCGACGAACACTCGGCCGTGCAACGGGTATGCAGAGTTCTGTGCCCGCAGCTACGGCAACATCACCCAGGTGGTTGCTCACAACAGCCCCTTTGTGCGGCCGGGCAACATCGCCAGCAACCAGGAGCTGGACGTCGTCACCCAGCTCAACGATGGGATCCGGATGCGTACGTTTTTATCTTTTTCTTCTTCTTCTCCCTTTTCCTTGTCCTTTACCGATGATGCTGGCTAACTTCTACCAGTCCAGTTCCAGACGCACATGTTGAATGGGACCCTCTATCTCTGCCACAGCTCGTGCGATCTGCTCAACGCCGGCACCCTGGAGAGCTACCTGAAAAAAGTGACAGACTGGCTCAAAGCCAACCCTTACGATGTAGTCTCCCTTCTCATCGGCAACGGGGACTTCGTCAAGGTGACAGACTTCACCAAACCGATCCAGAGCTCAGGCCTGATAGACCTTGTCTACACGCCCAAGCAGCCATCCCCAGACCGGGACGACTGGCCTACGCTGTCCGAGATCATCCTGTCCGGTAAGAGGGCGGTGGTCTTTATGGACTACGAAGCCAACCATAACGAGGTCCCTTATATCCTGGACGAGTTCACGTACATCTGGGAGACCCCCTTCTCGCCGACAGACCGGAATTTCCCCTGCGTGGTCCAACGGCCGCCCGGCCTCAACGAAGCTGACGCCAGAAAACGCATGTACATGGCCAACCACAACCTCAATCTCGAGATCAGTATTGCCGGGGCCACCATCCTCGTGCCCAACACTGTCCTCCTGAACGAGACCAACGCTGTCTCTGGCTACGGCAGCCTGGGAGCCATGGCCGGTAACTGCACAGGTATGCCTTTCTTTCCCTCCGTTCTGCTTCTTCTTCCTACCACTACTGCTGCTGCTGCTGCTGCTGCTGTCTAACATCCTCTAGAGAAATGGGATCGTCCGCCCAACTTCCTCCTGGTCGACTATTACAACGTAGGCAACGTCAACGGCTCCGTCTTGCAGGTCGCTGCCGAGCTCAACAACGTTACGTACAACGGCAAGTGCTGCGGCCGAGCCACGTCTCTCGCCTCGGGGTCTCTCCTTGCTCGTCTATCTGGCAGCCTCGAGACGATGTACGCGGTGATCATGATCAACATCCTCGTCATGGCGATACTATGAGCTCCACTCCACTCCGTACTCTTCTGCAGCTTCCATGTAACGAGCTCTTCAGCAGGCTCTTAAATCATTAACACAAATAGTTAGCTAATAGCGAATAGAAACCACTGTAATGGCCTTCTTTTTTCTCACCCTTTCTCTCGTTTTGTCAAGCCAAGTCAGGCAGTTGTCCGTAAGACGAGCAGCAAGAGCGACAGCGTAACACGCAAGCAGCTCCGTCCAAGCCACTTTTTCCTGCTCCACCGCAAGGCGATCCTTGTCTCGAGACCCAGAGCTACAGCCATGGCAGCTCCAGCGCCAGCTCCATCGCCAGCTTGAGACGGGGAAACCAGTCAGTCGGCGGTTTGTTTGCCTGCACCGCGTGATGGCGTCACCAGAAGCTGGTTCTGCGTCCGCTGATGATATACAAACCTACCACCTACAGCTCCGTACAGCCACACCCACCCACCCGCCTCCTGCTATCCAGCTCCCCATGGCTGTCAAACCTCCAGAAGGGCGTCTCACTGTCTGTTCTCGGCCTCCCTCGTTTGTCCCTTCACTCTATTGACCAGGCAGGCTCGTCGGTCTCGCCCTGTGAATCGGGTCTAGCCAGTCTCTGGGCAAATGACCTGCGGGCTCAGGAGGATCGTCTCTTGATCCTCTGCCCGTCCCTGGGGGGAGGCCGCTGAAACGTTGCTGTGATGGTCCAACGCCCTGCAGCTTCATTATATCCTTGTTCTCCAGCCCGGGATCCGTCTTGCTCGTGGAAAGCTGTTGCTGTTGGTACCGCCGCATAACTAACAGAACATCACTACCCGCGAAGTACACAGAGAATAAAGCCACGGCGATATCAACATGTCGCCTCCCATTCTTTCAAAGCTGTGGCCAGGTCCTCCGGAGTCGAGCGAGAAGGCTCCCGGCCAGGGCTTCCTGGCTCGCCGGCCAGCTATACCGCACCGTATCATGCACTCGCTCATATACTTGGTTGCGTTTGTTATGCTGCTGCTCGTGCAGATAGGCAATCTATCAGACCGACTTGTCCTGCGCGACATCTACTTTCTCAAGATTGATCTCTCCAATATCATTCCTTTGACCGTGCCTAACGCCGTCCTCATCAACAGTATTGCTCGAACCATAGGACTGCACGATTTCTACCAGGTTGGCCTCTGGGGATTCTGCGAAGGGTACGAAGACGGCTCTGGCATCACTCGCTGCTCCAAGCCAAAGGCGATGTATGCCTTTAACCCAGTCGAGATTATCACCAGCGAGCTACTCGCCGGCGCCACAAGTAAGCATACCAGCATACAAAACTACTACTTTATTTATCCTTATAATGCACACCCCTGTAGCTACTTCTTTACTCAGACACCATGCTAACAATCCTAGTTGTCCTACCTAGTGGAATCACCCGTGCCTTGAACATCGCCCGAGTAGCTTCAAACTGGATGTTTGGCTTCTTCATCACCGCTACCATCCTCACGTTCCTCTGCATGATCCTTACTCCCTTCTCCATACCCTCATCGGCAACCATCCTATCGGCACCAAACTATTCCTCCTACTACCGCGCAAAGAGAAGAGCTGCCCCGAGCAAGATAGCTATCCCCATTGCCATCCTTGCGTGGGGCGCCTGGTTCACTGCCTCTGCCGGAGCCGCCGTTGCAACAGTCATGTTCGTCATCTTCCAGATCGTCTTCGAGAATAACGCCGCAGACCTTAACATTCATGCCGAGCTGGGCATCGTCATGATGGCGCTCATGTGGATCCCCGTTGCGCTCGTTACTATTGGATTTCTCCTACAACTTCGCAAGCTGGTTGGCTCATGTCGCAACTGCTGCTTTTACTGCTGCTGTTGCTGTCTTTTCCCGTCTGCCAGGAAAGCCCATCAAGAAGCGAAGTTCACGAGGTAGTTAGTGGAACTGGCTGTCTATTTGAAACTACGAAGTTTTGAACTGCCTCCTGCATAGTTATAAGAAAGCTACGGCGATTGCCCCAGGTGCCTGCCACCCGGTACAAGGCATAGAAATATTCTCTGCCATCCCAGCGTCGCTATTGCTGCCCGTCACTCCTTGGCTCCAACATATGGGTCAACCTGTCCGCTTGAGGGTTTCCCAGGAGGATTCATCTTATAGAAGGAAGCGAAAGGAGTTATCTGCGGATAAACGGAAAAAGCAAGTCTGGGGTAAGTTGAATCTTGCTTATAGATACTCCTTAGACGACACCTAGACGCAAATCTATATAACCATACTTATCCCTCACCAGCTCTTATTTTCTTGTACCTTCTTTGCACTGCCTGGGTAGCAAGTTGTACGTAAGAGCTACATTACTAGCCATTGAACCAAGCTACTTTATGGCTTAGGCAAATGGTAGGACACACGCAATAGTGCATCGTACACGAAAATGTCATCCCACCTGCCAATAACTAGTGTTTGCTGCCTGTTGAACACAATGAATGGGATAACGATCGCTAGTTATAAACCTTGTGTTCTGCGCCTCCTCGGGCCGTGCCGTCGCTAGTTGAACCTTAGGGCCAGAAGTAGTGAAAAGCCATCCACGAGTTCAAGAAAATCTGCTTAGGGGCCTTATTGGTGAGAGATGAGGAATGCAATGAAGAGATATAATATGGGTAGTTACAGAAGCTTGCGGTCCCGCGTCATAATATGCTGACGGGTTAACTAACCATGCAAGTGTCATTAGTTATTAGTTAATATGGTCAGCATTGAAATCTACCTTGCCTCAAACGATAACATCTTTCATAACATTTCCTCACAGCCTTGCACCCCTCGCCCAGGTAGTTAAACCTTCGGTCGACGTTTATTGTCCATATACTCCGTACCTATTATCGTGAAAATGGATGCCTCTACCCTTATAGTTGCTGGCTTCAATTTCACTCGGGCAGAGACCTTCGGCACCGCGGTTTATCGGTTTGTAGCCGACCGTTCCTTGGTCGTATACGGAATAGACAAGTTCGCCTGGTGCCAGAGTCAGTGGTGTACGTCAATCTTGGAGTGGCTTTTACGTCCTGGTACGGGTTTCCTTCGAATCCTTCTACAATCCTTCTATTTCGAGAGTTATATCTAAGTTTAGACTCTTAGATGTCCTCGCGGTCATCACCGCATGGTGGATAACCTTCGCCATCATCACGACGCTCCTACTGACGATTGGGTTTGGGCCGGCTGGGATAGGGTTAGGTAGCTATGGCTCTTGATCCCAACCTTTCAACTCCTCTGCAAGTTTAAACAACTAAGCTCTCCATCGTCAAGGTACCGCCGCGGCCGCATTCCAATCGTATATGTACGGCGGGTTTACTCCAGCTGGCGGGATATTCGCTACCTTAACAAGCATGGCGATGCTGGGTACCTTTGCTTTACCGGTCGTGCTGTTTGCTTCGATATGTGCAACTGGTGTGGCATGCCTTGTATGGAGCCTTGGAGTTGGAATATAGTTAAAGACCAGGATGAAATCTTGGACATTCGCTTAATATCCCCTCCTTATCTGAGATACGATACAAGATACTAGGTGGGATCTGGTCGGTTAGGTGGATTTGAGTAGAAAGAAAAAATCAGAACGTTATTTAGATAACTAATGCAGTGAATATGTGGTTCTACTCTGGCTTGATGTAGTACTCGCTATCAACATCGCACTGAACATGGGTGTCCGGCAATACACCTCTCTGCAAGAAGTTCCTAATATGTTTTGTCGCGCAGGCTGACTGGACCGCCTGGGAACAGTGTCCATATCCCTTTACCTCGACTAGCCTTGATCCCCTGAAGGATTGAGTAGCAACCTTGGCCGATGCAAGCGGACAGACAGGGTCAAAAGTCATTGAAAGCACCAGCAGAGGGTGGGCAGTTTCGACATCATCGCGTGGGGTAAACTTGTGAGTTCGAGGGATACGCCATTGCTGCTTTGCGTAGTATAACTTGTTCTGTGAAAAGGCAAACGAGCTGTTCGCATACCAGGGAAGAAGCTGGTCGAGCAGTTCTGTACGCTCTTGCGGCCAGTGCTTTTCTCCCGATAGCCCATCGTTAAGGTGGATGACGATGTCTCCGTCGCCGGTGCGCATAAAGGGGTCTCCGAACCCGTATGCCAGGAATGCCTCGGTGGCATCTCCTTGCATCAGCTTTGCCAGGCGATCGGCAAAGGAATACCACCCACTTGGCCTATATAGAGCCCTGTACACCCCATTGAACCACAGGCTATGGTAGTCAAGAACGCCATACAGGGTGTTATTGACGTACACGCTCCTCGGCTCGGCCTTGATCTCCTTCACGGTGTCCATAAACTTTTGGTACAGATCTTGCGAACTATCTGCGAGAGCGGCTAACGGACATTTGGAGCCAGCTTTGATACATTCATCGAAGATGCCAAAAAGGACATTTTCAGAGTCGATAAAGTCTTTATCCTCAATTAACGCATTGTACCAGTCGAAATGGTTGGCGATGCCGTCGATGATAACCCGCTTGGACCGATCAGGGAACATTGTCGCATAGGTCTGGCCGAGGATGCTACCGTAGCTAAACCCCCAGTATACCATATCATCCTGTCCAACCGCATCCAAAATACTATTCATGTCGGCCGCCGTTTGGGGAGTGTTGATATATTTACCCATATCGCCCATCGTGTCAGAGCAGGCACGGGCGAAGTTCGTCGTCCAGGCATAGACATCTGGGCTATCTGCAGAAGGATCTGTCGCTCTGACCTCTGACAGATGCTTCCGGGTTTCCTGGTCCGGGTAGCAGGTCGCTAGGGGCTGCGATGAATTGACGCCTCGCGGGTCGAAGGAGAGGAGATGATGGCTTTCGTCAATTACAGCCATGAGACTTATAGCATCACCATATATGAAGGCAAACCCGCTGCCGCCAGGCCCACCGGGGTTAACAAGCAGATTCTGGGTCGCATTCTTCCCACGCATTCGAACTAAGGGAATGCTGAACGTCTCGTTGTTGTTGGCATTGTTCGTATTGAAATGTTCCTTTGGAACAGTGATGGAACTGCATTCTAGTGGACGGTCCTCAACTTGGCCACATGGCTCCCACTTGACCTTCTCGCCAGGGTATGTGAGCTTGTCACCCTTCGAAGGCTGTCTCGACTGGATAATCGAAGCCTGTCCTTGCCCAAAAACGAAACCGGTAGTTTCTATTAGAAACCCGCAGAAAATCGTAGTCCCTACAACGAGAAGTGCATAGTAAACGCTCCGGCTTGATTGCCGATGATGTGTTAATTCATGCATACCGTGCTGCTGCATGTCTCCATAAAGTGGCTGAGAAAAAGTTCCAATCGTTGCCCACAAGCTGGCCTGGAGGGTGATGGTTGATTGGCGTGGTTTCCAGCCACATCATATTTATAAACTGCGATTTCTCTGCTGCGTCATGCTGCTGCCTGGTATAATAATAATTGAGTTGAGTTGAGTTGATACGGGAGACAAGACTTGACCTTGCAAGTGACCGCAATCAAACAATGTGGGGAGCCGCGGGTATAGTGCGCACATCACCGTATCTATACGAGATGTAGCCTGGAGGAGGTTGGAGCAAGCTGTCAAGACGCTTATAGACGGGCCGGTCCGGTATCCTTAGGTATCATTAGGAGCCATGTAGTGAAACATGCATACTTACAGAATCGATGTCCACGATGGAAATGCAAGAATCTCCCGCAACATCTGCCTCATAGTATCAACATATATACCTAACCTGTTCCTCAGCCATATTCACAAATACTTAAATGCCCCAAACACGTAGTCAAATAACTAGCTTCATTCCTGTTCCGCTTGCCGAGCAAAATACCCGTCTTCGGCAACAGTATTCTTTCGCCCCAGGGCCGAATTCCTGCCTGGATACCTTCCGAACAGTTCCATGAAGTAGATATTCTCACGTACAATCTCAACGCCCATATCAGCCCACTTCTTCTCTTCCTCAGTCACACATCGTTTTCTCAGTCTTTCAAACAGGCAGCGCGCAGCTAGCAGCGAGACCAGGCTCTCGTTGTGTAGGAGCGGCAGATAGAAAGCCGACGCCTGGATGACAGGAAGATCTGTATCAAACCCACGTATGATTGCTCTTGTCGCTATCTCATGGGCCTTTGAGTCGGCACTAAATGCATCAGGCGAGCCGCGGAATAGGTTGCGGGAGAACTGGTCAAGCAAGACAAGGAGGGCAAGACAGCGTTCGGAGTTTGCTGTCCAGTGGTCGAGCTTATTTTGACGGGCTTTGAGGACGAGGTCGCCAAAGTCGGATTTTATCTCCTCATCGATACCTGCAGGAGCATCGATCCATTCAAAGGGAGAGCGGCTGAACCAGAAGGCATTGATACGCTTGACGTCTGCGTCCGCGCTCATGGCAAGTTGTCTCGGGTTTTTTCTTTGCTTGGAGCCTATCTCTGGTCGATGGATGGTCTGCCGCAGCGGAAAGTGGTTGATATTCGATGTTCGATATCAATTGATAGTTGGTAGTTGGTAATTGATAACTTGTGTTACTAGGGGTAGTGGATGGCTTCTCTGATAGTTAGTTCCATACTGAGATTTGGTAGGATTATTCAACCGCTAATTTACTCTCTGCGAGTCCCAAGACTTCGAATTTCAACTAGTATTAATGACTAAGCAATCATAGCCAATGGCTGTGTATTCTAATTTTTATAAGAGCCTATTGGCTAGTCTTCATCCACTTTCTTATAGATAAGTACTTAACGCGCCTGTCCTAACGCGTTATTCAATATTAATAATCATGTTACTTATAATTAGATCTGACCCACAAATTTCCTAATCAGTTTTAAAATACAGTTTAAACGTAAGAATACAAAAAAGACAAGCTCTGGCTAATAATATTGTGTTCTTTCGTGCTTAACTGGTACCAGCTTAAAGTTTAAAAGGTCTTGGGTCTCATATTGCTAGACGAGGAGATAATAATTATATAGAAGTGCACATGCTCGCCCTAAAATTTCGATCGCATGGAGCGATTACGATTCTTCGACTGCCATGCACCCAGCTGCGGGAATGACATATGACATACGAGGGTACACGCAGAACTCTCTGTATCTGCATATCTGATAACTAGTGGTTTCATGAAAACGTGTTATGCCGCAATCTCTACCCGTGGGGGCCAATATGTTGGGGTAAACCCAATTCCCGTCCGCGCATACTCCGTATACGCGTCGCAACATCAAGGCGGGCAGAGTCAAAACTAGTATACCCTGTTTACACCTGAGCCAAATGCACCTAGTAGGGACATGCTATTTAATCAGAACTCGCTGGTTGGGATGGGACCCATGGATCTAAGCTAAGCCTAGCTATAGGTCAGTTGAGTAGGAGGGAGTATCTGTATGTGTATGTAATACTCCGTATAGAGTAGCTACAATGCAATGGGTGCTTGTAGGCAGGATGTCGCGTTCCTCTTTACTCACAGGAGCCAAGGCTCTATTTTGACGGGCTTGGCGACCCACTAACTCTCGGGATGAGCCTTGCGGCCTGCGCGGATCCACGAGGTTGGAACTTAACTTAATCTCCGAATTTTATCCGGGTTTCAGAGGCCGCTCTCTCCCTTTCCCCATTGCAGTGACATATACTGATAAGTACCGTAGTACTCCGTACGGATATACATATTACACATTGGACGGCGCTGAGGATAAAGGTCTTCATCAGGATCAAGCGCCCGCTCACCACGATACAGATAGCCCACCTCTTCGTCTCCTCACCGTCTGTCCCCGACAAGACCACCGTCTGCGGACGTTCTTCCTTTTAGGGCTAGCGGACAGACCAATATGCAGCATATATACATCGAATCTGTGAAAGTGAGGGGTCTACTGGGATATTTATGCTAGTTCTTCTTTTCTGGGCCTGGCTGTTGCTATAAAGGCTCGAGAAGGGGCCGTTCTGTTAGGGAAATAACAGGTCGAGTCGCCAATCTCTCTTGTCAATCTCTCTTGTGAGAAGTTGGGCTACGGTTTGTGCGGGCGGCTAACTAGTTATCTATCACAACCTAACCCTTTGCATCCTCCGACTTTTAAGCTTCTATTACATCTGGCTAACGACCTAGCTAACTATATGGAGAGGCTCTCCACAGCTCCATCGCGCCGACGTCGTAGGCCGACGTTAGCATGCGAGCCATGCCGACGCAAAAAGGTCCGGTGAGTAGAAGCCCAAAGCGAACTGAATACCAATGAGATGAATGTGAAGAGGAAAGTCCCTAAGTTAATGTCTAGCAGATGTAATCGGAATCTTCCCTGCGAGCAATGTTCTCGCTCCAAGACGGAGTTATGCACTTATTTGACCGACGATGACTCTCTTGCTGAAGGGTTTGGCCACAGCCGTGTGACGAGCCGCATGACGCCGCCACGCTTACCTGCCGCAGGTTCTACGAGCAGAAGTCATTCCACAGCCCCCCATGAGACATCGGACCAGATCTCTATTCTCAACTCCCAAGACACCAGGCCGGCAGCTCGTGTGCCTACGAGTGGCTTTGCTTTACCTACCCTCAGCGCTTCCGACCCGATATCTAGATTTCCCACCCACTCGTTCCCTGTGAAAGACTCAGCTATCAGTCCTGATATCGGTCAAACTTTAACCTTAGATGTTGATTTTTACACTGCCCCTAAAGCTTTAAATACTGGGGCAACCTCGTCATCAACAGCCTACGATGAGAGTGCCGTAGTTCGAGGAATCTTCTCAAAGACAAGATTCTTTGGTCAGAGCCATTGGATGAACAGTATATATCAGGTACGTAACTAATCTACTAGCAGTATTTCTTCCACTGCCAATGCAATCTGGAAGGATCCCACAGGTGGTGCATCTGCCTGGGACCCGTCCAATCCATCACCTCAACTTCAAGCAATAAATACTCATTACCACAAGTTCTCTCAAGTGTACGAAGTGATCCAAAAGTTCGAACTAGACGAGACCTCCGAAGCTCGCACAGTTTACGATAAATGCAAAGGCCTGGCCAGGGCTATCAAGGCCCAAGAAATCGCCAAACAACCCCCCATTGCGGATATCCTGGATCATGTTCCTCCCAGAAATATCGCCGAACCACTTGTGCAGGCATATCTCCAAACCTTTGAGTCTATATTCCGGATCTTACACGTGCCATCATTCTTACGTGATTTTAATAACCACTGGGTTAATCCCAGCTCGTCAGGTCCGGATTTTATCATTAAGCTACTGCTTGTAATGTCCATTGGCTCTATATTTTCTCCGGATCGCAATATATCGGCCTCCAACTATTCCAGTGCATCCCGATGGATATACACAGCGCAATCATGGTTAAATTCTCCGTTTGAGAAAGGCCGAATCAATATTTCCGGGATCCAGATTTATTGTCTTCTACTCCTAGCACGCCAGGCGAATGGTGTTGAGGGAGACCTAGTTTGGATCTCAGCGGGCTCTTTACTAAGGGCTGCAATGCACATCGGACTTCACATTGGCCCGTCACGCTTGGCTGGGGTGACTTTCTTTAATCAAGAAATCCGAAGAAGGTTATGGGCGACCGTCCTTGAGATTGTAGTGCAGTCCAGCATGGATGCTGGTGGCCTTCCCCTGGTCCCTATACAAGATATAGATTATGAGCCGCCTTCTAATATTGATGACGAGCAACTGGAGGACGCCAATGAGGATATAGCTACGACACACGTGAAACCTTTAAAGGAATATACCATGACCTCCGTTCAGATTGCATTAATGAAATCATACCCCTTAAGGCTGGAGATCGCGCAATATCTAAATAACTTCCGCTCAAAACCTTTATACGAAAAAACACTCCATCTCGCTTCTCGCCTATCTTCCTTCTGTCGAGACAGTTATATCCTTTTCAATTCCTTCCCTACTAATATGCCCCATCCCACTCCGTTCCAGGTAAACATGCTGGACCTGCTATCATATCGGTTCCTACTCGCGCTTCACCACCCTTTTGCAATAAAGGCAAAAGCGAATCCTACCCTATACTTTTCTCGCAAAGTAAGTATAGAGGTAGCTGTTTCTCTTCTGTCCCGCTCCCCCCAATCGTCTGATGATAACTACACGCATCTTAAAATTACTGGTACTGGTTTATTTCGTGATGTGCCTGTGATAGCTATTAGCACAATATGCGAGGAACTTATCCACCAACTTGAAGAGGAAAAGTCCTCATTTATGCCTGTTTCGAGCTCATTTTCGCGCCAGGACCTGCGGAAAATTATCGAAGAATATGTCAACCTCCTTGATATGAGAATAAAACATCGCGAAACAAATATTAGAGGCCATATACTGTTTTCATGTGTACTCGAGCATATTAATGCTATCCAAACCGGCCTGCCAGTCAATCAATCCATTGCCGCTGCTCTAAAGAGGAGCTTGGATCAGTGTTATGGTACGCTAAAAGCCAGGGCGAAGGCATGCGAAATTGATACGCCATCAGATACCCAACCAGATAACATACTGGGAATGAATGGGGCGCATGATTGGCTTTTTGATGATGAAATGGTAAGTTTTTTACTCTCCCTGCTCTGTTGTACAAGTGAATTAACATCTCAACTCAGTTTCAGGATGCCGGGACGGATTTTGATCCTTGGCTCTCATGACCCTTACACGGAGACCTTGCAACACTGTGATCATGTTTTGGGCAACACTGAATCATTCGGCTATAACTAGTTACATGACGGAAAGCAAGATGAGAGGAAAGGAAAGAACTCTGATGCTCAGAAGTAGAGGCAACAAGAAGCCTAAAGGCACAGTTATCGATTGGACCATCTCAATTTTTCGAAAAGATTCCTTTGCCGGTCGAATACTTGGCAAGAACCACCAGAAGAGTTGCCAAAAAATTCACTGATCCACTGAAGTATGCCATTGAGGCAAACCCCCGGTCGCTAAGGAGTGCTCCGTTAATAGGGGGCCCCACGAGTGCCGATATAGCCGCGATCCCCATACCCATACCCATATATGTACCTATATTCCTGGGGTCTTTAGGGATAGAGGTAAAAGCGACTGCCATTCCCGTGGTGACTGCACCGGAGCAAAAGCCAAAGAAGCAAGCGAATATAATTAGCTCAGCTTTGGTATAGACCTCCGGCCAGCAAAATGTAAGGAGACCACTAGTAATAGTGGAAGCAAAAAACATATTAAAGCGGCCCAGTTTGTCGGCAAGGATGCCAGGGATAACTCGACCCACAAATGATGCTGCATTAAAAATAGCCGCAAGATAAAAAGCCAAAGAGACGCCCACGCCTTGGGTATAGGCATAGATAGGCAAGTAGAATAACGGTGTAAACACACCGAGAAAGCTAAAGAAGCCCGCGGCGACGAGATAGAGATATGAGGGTTCTGTAAATGATGACCAGAGGAAGAATTGTTTTTTACGCGGTGGGAGGCGAGCCTTAATAGCAATGCAGGATGGAAGAAGAAGCCCTAGACTTACGAATCCCACAATGCGTATTGTCCACCCAAAGCCTAGCTTTGTTTCATTTAGCATCTTATTAAGGGCGATGGGCCAGACGATGCCTCCTAGGGAAGACCCTGCTATCCCTATTCCCATGGCGGCGGCACGCCTCTTGTTGAAATATTGGGGTCCTGCAGACATCGCCGGGAACATAGACATGCCATTAGAGAGCCCACCAAGAATGCCTTGAGCCAGCACAAACTGATAATACTCCTTGCAGACGCTGGTCAACATAATGCTCGCAATATAGAGAGATGCCGCCGGCCAAATAACCTAACATCCTAAGATCAGCCTTATCGTCGTTTAATGGGTATACTTCAATACCACCTACCTTGGCTCCATAGAGGTCAAATAAGGGTCCTCCAATCACACCTCCCCCAAACACGAAAAAGGCCTGCGTGGACCCAATCCATGATATTTCTGATGCAGTGCGGTCCTGTAGCTGATTAACCTGGTACCAGCCCTGGAGGACTCTATAGAATGCGCTTAGTACGATGCCCCCCTAAACAGCTTAAATGGCATGATTGAACGGGGCACTCACCCAAACGAATTGATGACACCCAAGGTGCAGAACGCTATCCCAGCCGTGCCAATGGCAACGGCCCATGCTCGAGTGCCTCCTTCAGGGAAATCATCAAGGATGTGGTCATCATCTTTGCCGGCTTCGTCTGACTGATTGGGATTAACCACCTTCTCGCAATCTTCTTCGGAGTTTCTGCGGGAAAGCTCCGGCTCGGAGGGTGCCTGGGTGTGTTCGGCCATTTTGTGATATTGTAGGTTGACATTTTGAACAGACTGGAAGAGTGAGCCTTTCCGTCATTTAAAAGGATCTAATAAGGAATTGAATTGCCGGTCCAGATCTTGCAACATAAAAGTCATACCCGGAGATAATGACTCAGCCGGGCATCGGAACTGTCCGCTCGGGGATAAGGGTCCACAGCTGGACATCGAGGCTTGGCAGGGCGTGACATCTCCGGGCGGCGGAGCGGAGCGGAGCGGGAATAAACGGACTGCTCTTGTTCTCTTAGCCATACCCATTTCTTCGCTGCGCGGTGGGAGTCCTGCCTGGTCAACACAAGCGGAACATGGGCAGGCTTGAAACACAACAAAAATACTTTCGACATTCAGTGCCACACTACTCCCTCTTGTGGGTGGTTAACTCTAGTTATTGGAGAGCCTGTATAAACTGTGCTCTCGCAACACTGTGTCATCCAGTATCGTCCGGTTTCTAAGGGAGCTTGGATCAAACCACTATCATGTTGCACCTGTCAGGAGTATGTATTCAATCGAGAGAGTTCCTGCTCTGTCGGAACTGTTGGCGTGGTGGGATAAGATGGAAGAAATTGTCCAACAGCGCCTACATCTGATCGCCGCATGCGGTGCTTTGTTCTCTGTGGCTCTGGTCTTCCACCAATTGAGCAGCCATGCAGAGGCATGCATTTTTTTCGCATTCGATCACCTCCAGGCACTTGTGTGATATAGCTATCGCACCTAATCAGCCGAAAAATATCAGTAGTTTAGAAATGCAAAGGGTCAAAGGATTAAAGTACACCTCGAAACAAGACACATTCCTGCACTACCTTGTACTTGAGGCGATCCGCCATCTTTCCGGTGTCTGTAAGTGTTTCGTGTTGGTCTAGATCATAACCGCTTTCAACAAGCACCTGTCCACCTGGGGAACCGATGCCCACTGCTTTCTGTCCCAAACGGTTCCTGGAAATGATACCGCGCGAGTGGTGGTATAGTATGATACGTTTTGGCATCGCGAACGGCCAGTGCCTGGGAAAGATATGGCAGATCTGAATTTGAAATGGTTACTGTGGTGCAGGTGTATCAGCTGAAGAAGGTGCAGCAGGATAGTGAGGCGGAACAGAAGGGGTCCCGGAAGAATCCTCCTGTGATTGAGGTGGAGTTCCTAAAATACTAAAAGAGAGAATCGTGGAAACGTTGCTGGCGATCGTATAGTTTGATTTGCCTATGATAGTTAACAATATGGTTGTGTAAGTTAAAAAGCAAGTTATCGTTGATGCGATTGTTACGAGCACGGAGGCATGTCGTAATGGTCAGTAAAATAAAAATTAACTTCTAATATACCTAACTGACACAACGAGTTATCTTGTGCGTATAACTAATTGCCTTCGCTAGGGCGAAACCTGCAAGCTTTTGGGGGGGCGATGCTGTCCTTGTTTTCTTCTGCGGGCCCTGTACCCATCTTATACACATATACGGGCCTAACCAGGGGGTCCCTGACGGCGATACGAGACTGCCTGATAATGAGCACCCTCACACTCTCTAATTCTAAAAGAACCCGAAGACCTTAGAGCCGAAGTTAAAAAAGGAGAGAACTCTTGTGAGAGAAACGATGGAGCGAAGACTCGACCGACTGTTTGTTCCAGTTTATAACTATTTGTTGAAAATATATTTCTGACTGGAGACAGTCTTCTTCAATTGCACCTCAGAACTGCTAGCTACAACGATGGATGCTGGTTTAGTGTACAAGACTTTGACGTCGCCCGCCGCTGTGGCCGGCGGCATCTGCCTCGCGGCGGCCATTTACTTGTGCTACCCGTACGTCCTCCCTCGAAAGCAGGCGCTGAAGTTTCCTGTTGTGTTGGTTGAGGACGGAGGCATGGACAACCGCACTGCTGTGGAATACGGCTATTCAAAGGTACGTACACTATGCCCTGACAGCTAATTATTTAAGTTGCTTGCTTACACTGGAAACAGTACCCCGATCAGCCGTTTGTACTGCAGTCAAAAACGAGAACATTGGTTCTGCTGCCTCCCAAGTACTTTGATGAGATTCGTTCCATCCCTGAGTCGAAATGGAGCGGAAGGCTGTCAGCGAGAAACCTCTTCCAGAGCCGCTACACTCGCATTGGCGATAACAGCCACCAGGTCGTTCACACGGTCAAGACCGACCTGACCCGTCACATCGGCAAGACGCTTGATGCGCTTCAGGACGAGATGGAATATGCCGCTGAGCAGGCCATTGGTGCATGCGAAGACTGGACGCCCATCGTCCCCTATCCGGCACTCCTACGCATCGTCTCGTTGATATCGGGCCGTGTTCTAGTTGGTCTCCCCTTCAGCCGGACAGAGCAGTGGATTCAGATCTCTATCAACTTCACTATGCTCTGCTTCGGTGCGGCGCAAAAGTATGCAACCTATTCGTCGTGGCTGCGCCCATTTGTCGTCCCGTTCTTGGATGTGACTAGCAACATTCACAAACAGCGCAAAGCTGCCACAGCGCTGCTAGCACCCGTCATCACTGAGTATAAGAACTCCATGAAGTCAGATGAAGAACCGACGAACATGATCCAATGGGCGCTCGCAAGTGCCAAAGACGACTCCATGACGGCTGAAGAGCAGGCAGACATCCAGCTCACGCTTAGCATGGCTGCTATTCGTAAGTGCACAAACTGGCGTTCGTATTCGAAGGAGACAGAATTGCTAACATAGTGTTGCAGACACAACATCAACGACAGTAATGATCTACCACAACAGCGAAAACATTTTCGATGCGAAGTAAACTAACTTGTTTCCTATTAGGTCCTTTACTGCCTTTACGATCTCTGTACTCACCCCGAATGTATTGAGCCTCTGCGCGAAGAGATCAAGACTGTTCTTGCCGAAACAAATGGCCGCCTTGTTAAGCGCAACATGGCCAAGCTACGCAAGCTTGACAGTTTTATCAAGGAGTCGCAGCGCCTGAGCCCCCCTGGTCTAGGTATTTAGTTATATCGTGAAAGCAGCCGAGATCGAAAAAAAGCAGCTAATTGGAATTTCATCATAGTCGCAATGCAGCGTATCGTGGTATCTGACATTACGCTCTCCGACGGTAGCTTTCTTCCCAAAGGCACCGCCGTTGGTGTGCCAAACTGGGGCGTCACGCGCGACGATCAGCTTTGGACGAACCCTGAGACATTTGACGGCTTCCGTTTTGCCAAGTTACGTGATGAGGCCGGTGCAGAGCACAAACACCAGTTTGCAACATCCGGACCGGATTCGCTGAGCTTTGGCTACGGGCCCCAGGCGTGCCCTGGACGCTTCTTCGCCAGCAACGAGATCAAGGTGCTACTGGCTCATCTATTGCTCAACTACGACTTCAAGATGGAGGCGGACCGCCCGCAGAACATCATCCATGAACTTACTGTCATGCCTAATAGAGGCGTAAACATTCTCTTCAAGAAGCGCGTACAGGCGGAGCAGTAAAAGATATAGATACAAGAAAATAGAAAAGGGATAATAGTTTATAGACTTTATTTTACAGCTTTATACTTTATTTCTATGCAGATTTGACAAAATCTACAATAGTCGTCTCCAATGGCGTCCATGAGAGACCCAGCAATGCGTTCGTCTTGTCGTTGTTGTAGCTAATACCAAACGCTCCAGCATCGCCCTTAACGTCAGGAGCAGGAAGTTGGTCCTTGAAGGAGTACTCTCCCGCACGCATAATCTCAGCAAGCCGGAAATTGCTAAAGCGTCCACCGACAGTGAAGAGGCGCTTGCCGCCCGCATCGGAAAGCTCCATGCCGCGAATATGGGCTGCGGCGACATCGCGGACATCGACGTAGATATTGACTGGTCCAGCAGGCGGGATTTGCTCTTTCCACCTGCCAGATATGATATCTGAGAGCGCTTGGTTGGACATGTTTATCGAGCCGGGCGAGAAAAGATGGGGAAGAACAGGGCCAAACACAACTGGCGGGTTAACTGTGACGAGGTCAAAGTTGGGCTTGTGGTCTGTAGCGTAGTCCCAGGCTGCTCGCTCGGCGAGTGCTTTAGCTAACATGTATGCTCGACCGGGGCCCTGATTAAGAGCCTTCATGTCACAGGGATTCCACGTTTCTTCACTGAACGTTGCCGTCGGGTTTGTTACATCAAGCATGGCTGCAATGGAAGATGTGATGATGATGCGGCGAACCTGTGGCGCATCTCGCTGCACCGCGCGCAGCACATTTGTTGTGCCGAGTAGAGCTGGGTCAATGAGCTCCGTCTTTGCATCGGTAAACTTGAGAGTGCATGGACTGGCCGTGTGCATCACAACCTCAATGCCCGGCAGCTTAACAACTTCGTCAAAGGCCTGTTCGTGTGCAATCTCGGGCACGATAACCACCTGGAGACGTGCCGTTGCATGTTTGTAACCGGACACGACTGTGTCTGCTTTTTCCTGCGAGCGTACTGTGGTGACCACGTAATGCCCTTGGTCTAGGAGCTGCTGGATAATGTGCGCTGCGATGTTGATGCCGAATTAGTCGCTGCCGCCTGATTGTACTCTTTTAATATTCGTTTGTTTGTTAACTTACAAGCAATGAAGCCTGTGCCTCCAGTAACGAGAACCTTGGTCATGATGATAAGTAGCAGTTGGCTAACCAACACAAAGGACCTACAGTTGAGTGCAACTCTTTGATACTACCGGCTATATTAGAAGATTAGGCGTAAGTTAAAATGATAACTCAGCCAAGGTACACCTAGTGAAAGAGGGGAGTTTACCCGATCAGGAGGTCTATTTTACTCTTCAAAATTAATTTTATAGCTATAGTTATAAATAGAATAGAGTTTAAGCTCACAGAGTGGAGCACGTAAATCTTTTAGTGAAACTTAATATAAAATAAGATTAATAAGATATAAAAGTTAAAATACGAGGTGTCGGCACGTTACCGGCTTTTACAGACTCGTAACTTAAAATTTTATCGGGAAGTCTATTCAATTCCTACTTGTTTACAAGACATGCCCTATTGGTTCGCCGACAAGCCCACTTGGTGCTGTTGTTAAACTGTAATGTCAGACCCTCTTGCCTGGTTGAGGGACCGGAGTAAAAACTTTTGTTTTAGCAGTTCAGCTCCTCTGTACCAGCGCATTACCCCATACTGGGCGTGGGGGTCACAGTTCCTTCGGCAGCCTCGTACTTTGATGCATATCAGTAGGCAATGCTTACAAACGATCTTAAATTTTCGTTTTGCATCAACAGTCGCATCTGTTCGCTTTGCAGAGACAGCCAAACGTATATATCATCGCTTGATGGGGGTGACGGCACAACAACAGCGAGTGTACGAGGGTAGGCCACAGGAACAGCTAGAACAGGCGGCCCAAGACCAAAGTTGACGGAGTAGAAAGCCAGCCGGCTTTGATTTGAAAAAGCCTGGCAGATCATCAGAGAGTAGAGAACGCGTGCCTTGTTACCGAGTAGGCGGATTGACTGCATGGCGCGTTTGATGAGCTGCTCGATGGTGTTTCGATCCGCTGTATCAACGGCCTTGCGGCATTCGAGAGCCACTGTGATGAGAGATTTGTCGCAAATAGGCTCAAAAAGTTTATCTGTTGACACTGTAACGAAGAGTCCAACGGCGCAGTTGCCTACGTATGTATCTGGTATGTCTAGACGATGCCGAAAGTCGCATGGGACGATGGCCTTGACTTTGGCAGAGCCCGGTCTCGCAGATGTGCTCTGTGCATATGCCATAGTGAAGAGTGCCACGATCAGATCATTGTCGGAGATGATGTTGCCTGATTGCTTTGCTTTATCCCTGACTGCGTCCATACTGTTTCGGTTAATGGTAAACAAGTGACTAACCGAGTCACCAAATGTCAAGTTCTTCTTCAAGAAAAAAGCGAGAATGCTTAGGAGAAGAGACAGCAACAGGCACAGCGGATATAACATCCAGGGGAGCGGCGAGTGCTGTACTGCAGCTGGCAACTGCCGATACATAGCATCTCTGCTCAGTATGGCTTCTGGCTTTGGTTGTGACGTGTTGCCTGGACTCTCAAGATCTCGGCAGCAAGTTGCCCAGTAGTTGATAAAGGCTACAGCCCCCTTAGCATCGCACGCAGCATGGGCAATGCGAACCAAGATTGCGATACCGCCGTTGTTTGCAAAACGACATAACCGCACGCGAATGAGCTTTGCTGGACTTTTATCTCCAACACTAAGCAGCAAAGGATCATCCACTTTAAGATCCGAAGGCCAATGACTGTAGTGAAAGCCTCTCTGTTTGAGCTCGCCAAATGGAAGATCGCTCGTCGTTGTCTCCCAACCTGGCACGTTGGGGCTCTCTGGATTAACAACAATGCTCATTGCGTTCAAGCCGCTGAGCTGTAATTCCCCTGCAAGAATTGGAAACTGCCGTAACGCTCGGTATAAGCCCCTATGGAGGCGTTGCTCAAGCTTGAACCCATCTTCGCCTGTAGAATTGTCAAAGAAGAAACAATTGGAGATGTAAAGGTGGCTAGCGATGATATCTAGAGGCGACAGAGGGTATACTGCCTTGGGCAGGTCTTTCAAAGCCTCGTCCATGTTGTCATCTCAGTGTGGTTAACTCTGTGACTGAGATATTCAAAACCCAGCAGCAGTCAGCTGTCCATCGGCAACTCCCACAGGCAGGATGGTTTGTCACGGCGCTCGGCAAAACGTCACAATGGCTGCATAAATCCGAACGCAATTTGCAACGAAGCTGCATTCACTGCCACCACTTCGTCACTGCTTCCTCGGCGTCTACTCCGTAACTTCAGGGGGCGGAGGCTCGTATCGGTGGCGGGCTGTGGATCACGGTGGAAAAACACCCTCGTATAACTAGTTAACTTACTACGCGGGCCCTGTCCAAAGGTGACTTTCTTTTATCGGCTTGAATGTAACCATAACGAGTTATAGAAAGTTAAGTATGGGAAAAAGCAAGGCATAGTTCATTATTATCTCGCCGCATCGTCAAGTCAAGCAACAGCTGTGACTGCAGAGTCCCTTTCGTTGTCGAATCTAGTTAATACAGCAATGAACAGGCTAGCAGAATACCCAGGGACACTGCTACTGGCCGTAGCAGGCTCGTACGTGCTATGGAAGCTGCTTCAAGGCTTCGTCTTGTCGCCTCTTCGACGGATTCCTGGCCCAGTGCTCGCGCGAGTCACAATCTTGCGAGCTCTACGCAACAGGCTACCAAAAAAGGTCATTCAAACGGCTCTCGCGGACTTTGAACGCTACGGCGACATCTATGTTTCACGGCCAGACACCGTCACCATCAGCCATCCCAAAGATGTCCGCGCTGTGCTCGGCGCAAGGGACTCATGGAAGATTGACGTGTACCAGGGCCTCCAGGACCCGGTCCTGAAGAATCTCGTAACTTTCAACCACCCACAGCTTGCGAGCCAAAGGCGACGGCAAATAAGCCCCTTTCTTAACAGCAATGCATACCTTGTGCAAATGGAGGACGCCATTCTGGAGCACGGCGCTGTCGCTCTGATGGCCAAGTGGAATGCAAAGCTTAGGCAAAGTGAGGAGGAGGTCGAGATCGAGATCAATTACAGAAATGATACACAACTGGCTACTTTTAATATCATGAGCGCGCTTGCGTTTGGTCGTGATCTTTCGGGACAGGCGGACACGGACAGCTCTGTTATCGTGGACTGGATTGCAGCAACAGCACTCTACATCGGCGTCAGCATCAATTTCAAGGCGCTGCTGCACTTCCCCTTGTCTCTCATCATAGCTCCATGGCTAGCAAAATATAAAGATTTTGTCCAATTCGGCAAAGAGTCTGTCGCTCTGCGCCGTGAGATGATGGCAAACACTCCCTCCAAGGGCGACCTCCCCAAGGACGTGCTCCAAGCCTTCATCGATGCCGAAGACCCAGACTCCAAGGTGAAAATGACATCGCAGGAGATCCAAGCAGAGAGTGTGGGCATGCAGCTCGCCGGCAGCGAGACTACCTCCGCATCTCTAACCTGGGCACTTCATCTCTTCACTCTCTACCCCGATGCGCTGCGCAGAGCAACGCTCGAAATTCGCAGCCAATTCGACACCAACCACCTCATTAGATACGCTGATTGCAGGAAAGCTCTACCATTCCTAGAATCCTTCATTTATGAAACATTCCGCTATGCGCCAATAACCTCGGGCTTCATGCCACGCACATCGCCAAAGGAAATGGAGTTCCAAGGCCACTTTATTCCAGCGGGGACGAAAGTCGCCTTCAACCTACTGGCTCTAAACAACCGGAGGGACGTATGGGAGACGCCAGAAAAATTTGTTCCCGATCGATTCATTGGTAATGAGGAAGGCAAGAAGAATATATTTGCCTTTTCATATGGTCCACGAAGCTGTGTTGGTCAAAACCTGGCATGGATGGAAATCATGACCATCCTGGCCAATATGCTGCTGCATTTCGATATTGCGCTCCCCAAAGACGCAGTTTACGGGCCAGAAAATCTTGGTGAACTGGGTATCCCGCAGTTAATGGAAACACAGTGCCATATTGTATTTGCGCCGGTTCATCCTGAGCGGGATTGCAGGCTACTTCTGTCACGGAGGAAAGATCTAACTACAGCTATGTAATATAATACGGCTGACCACCTTTTGAACATATTCACCAATCCATTCTTTCTTAAAGTCATGTAGCTAATATTGCTTTTTAAGTAGGTAGTTAGTTATAGTTGTACCCTATCAATTGAAGTTGCTATTGGAGGAATCCGGTGTGGACCTTCTGGCCGACTGTTGCATCCAGGAAAGCGACAGTGCCAATTCTCGTTTCGTTGTCGATGCACTCCATAGCAGCCTCTGCAACCTGTTCGGGCTGCAATCTGGCCAGTCCCATATTTCTCATCTCCTCCTCGGGTGTGTAGCCAGGGCCTGACTTGTCGGTGGGCACGCGGAAGGACATGTTTTTGTCAAAGCCAGTGGCAATGGCAGTCGGCGCCACCGCGTTGACGCGGATTCGAGGCCCGAAAGAGCTGCAGGCAAAAGTAAACTGGGCAGCACCGGCCTTAGCAGCACCATAGGCAGCAATGCTAGCATGCGTCTTGAAGGAGGAGGACGAAGTGATGTTGACAACGTTGGCCTTGATGTCTGGGTGCTCGTTCCAGAACTTGATGGCCTGCTGTGTGGCATAGATTGGAGCAGTCAGGTTGATGGCAATCGTGTCCCTGACGTGCTCAGCTGTGATGGCAAGGAAGGGAGCGCGCAGGTAGCCGGCGTTGTTGACGAGCACGGAGAAGCGCGAGAACTTGGTGACGGTCTCAGCAATCAGCTTGTCGATATCGTCCGTCTTAGCCAGGTCGCAGGCAATGAATACTGCAGTGCCTTCGCCATGCTCCTTATTAATTGCGGCGACAGCTTCGTTGCCCTGCTCGATGGCAACATCGCTCACGACGACAGTATAGCCACGGTGGGCAAGGGTCTGGGAGATCGCAAGACCGACACCGGCGGCACCGCCAGTGACGATGGCGACTTCTTTGGCAGACATTATTTTTCTATTTTCTTGAGGGGATGATGACTTTGGAAGCTGTACGGACGGAGTAGGTGTTCGGAGACAGAGCGTGTGATGCAGTAACTATAAGTGACACACAACCAACCCTCAAGCGGCGATTGGCGTGCATCGACGGAGTGCTCCGTATCATGCCAAATACCTACCTTGGTAACGAGTAAGCCGTGGGCTGTGGCGCAAGCAAGATAAAGACCGCGATCGTGTGCTGTCCCGCTGATGATACTTCCGCCCCGCTGTATACGAGCTCGGAGCAGGGGGTAGACCAAGTATCACACCATCCCTGTAAAATATATTCGATTTAATCAACGCAAGCTTACTCCATATACTTTCCGACTGTATATCACGCAAGCTATCCCTGCCAACGGCAAATAGAAGATCATCGGCGAGTTTTTTATAGGTCAATTGCCTGTTCACAAGGTTTATATAGATATATGTACTCAGTGAACAGGGATTTCCACCTTGTTCTTCTGAAGAGATATATACAACCATAGGGCATTCGGTACGCTTTCGAGTGGAGAAAAGCCTTATTTGTAAGTATAATAAGTAAACCTGGTGATAGGTAACTATAAGGGCTGTATTCTGTGCGATACAGGTGTAGGAGAAGCCTTCTTTGTTTAGAGTGAGTACCTGGCGGCGTAATTCGCCGGTGGGATATAACTAACTAGGCCGTCGAGACATTGTAACTTAGTGATAGATTGAACTTTCTTAGAAACACACTAGAATATTAAAATAAGAAACGAGTTATATTTTTAGTGTAGATGTGTAACTATAAGCTCACTATAATAATAACAGAGTTATAGTAAGAAGCTCGTATCCAAAAGAAGCAATAAATATCACCATATTTTGCTGCTTTGAAGGGACTGGCCTTCATTAGTGCTTAGCCGTTAGTGCTTATGGTTGCAGAGCCCGAGATGGTTTGCCTGTTCACGGTTTGAGGGTGGTCAGCGTACATACTGGCAATCTAACATTCTAGCCTATAGCTGTTATGTACTCTTCGATAAGGAAATGACAGAAGAAGGTAATAAAATAGCAGAAATTTCAAATCCGTCGCTCGTCATCATTTACCAATTATCATTGTTCCTTTAAATAGAGAGCCTCGTCTCCGTAGCGCTCAATGTACCTGCCAATGGCGCTGAGGGTAAAGTGAAACTTGTAGTTGGGGTATCTCATACCCCCTGGGCAGGCAAAAATGCCCTCCAATGAGCCCGGTAGCCACTCGCCAGTGGCCTGCTGTGCGCGCATTAGCCACCGGATGCCTCTCCGCAGCGCATCCCTGTTGGAGCAATGCGCTGAAATGAGACCCATCAGCGCATATGCAGTGCACGTCACCTGGCTGCCAGCAGGATCTTGTATGTAACGCTTCTCCCGGATGCTGATAAGGTCCTCACCCCAGCCGCCGTCATCGTTCTGGTACTGCAACAGGAAGCTGCAGGCATTACGACAGGTTTCACTGTTGCTTTCCCGCAGGCCGACGGTCTCCAGTCCTTGCAGGGCAAACATGGTGGCGTACGTGAAGCACACGCCCCAAGATGCAAGCCATCCGCCGCAGGGGAACTGTGCCTTGATAAGATAGCGCGCACAGCGGGCCATAATGGACTGGATTTCCACAGGACGGTGGTGCGGGTACGCCTTTGTGAATGTATCGAGGCAAAGAAGCACGGAGCTTGTGCACTCTGGATACAGGCTCTCCGTCATGACGTTATCGTAGAGCTCGGTGATATTGAGCAGCTCCAAGGCTTTGGGGCCACGAAGGGGTTCGAACGCCGAGTAGCCATCGCATTTGTTCTCCATGCCAATGATGAGATCGACCGCCTCCGCCAGGCGTTCGTCCGAAACCAGCTTGGGCATGCTCTTGAGCGCTTGAAGCTGAATGACGGCGCGAACAGTCACGGCTGTTGTGTCAGAGACAGCGTAAGCTTGATCTCGCGTGCTGAAGGGCCACGCTCCCTTGGTCGGCTGTCTATAGCCCTGTGAGACGCCAAGCGGATTCTCCGTGATCTGCGAGACCTCGATGAACTTCAATGCTTCGAGCATCGTATTGTGGTTCTCGGGCCGCTGGGCCAATCCTCCGTCAAGCGCCGCCTGCACGGTGAGAGCCGTATCCCAGACGGAGGTGCCATTGGTCCCTGAAGCGGCCATACCCTCGCGGCACATCCACATGGGATCAATGATTCTATCTGCCATGCCCTTGACCCAGTGACTGTTGGCTCCGTGTGCGTGAAACATGACCAGCATGTTGGAAGCGAAGCTGACTGGCGCAATACATAGGTAGCTTGTATTGTGAACCTCCATCTCAACTTGGAAGAGGGCCTCATCTAGGGCTTTGCGTCGCAGGTAAGGCACCTTAACGTATTCATAGTAGCACAGGGCATTTGCTAGCCCCTTTTGTAGCATCGTGGGGGGATGGAGGCGGTCATAATCACTGATGTTGGTCTGTTGCGCGAACCAGTCGATCTTGTGGTAGGGCATATCGTAAAGCTCCTCGCGAAGCTCCTGGATGAGCGGCGTCATTGGCGCGGAGAAGCGGTGCCCAAAGAGATAGCTCATGCTCACAAAAACGTTGCGAGTGTGAACCCACCAGTTGCCAGGGTTCAACGGCAGGAAGCCTGGCGCCAGCAATGGCTCAGGCGCCAAAGGAATCATGCCATCCCACTCATAGGCCCCCAGCGCGCACATCCAGAACTTGCCCCAGGTTGGCAGGGCTCTTGCACTTCCCATTTTAAGCAGTGTATCGCGGGCATCTAGAAGAGCGGGATGTGTCGATGGCACTCCCAGGATCCGCAGCATGGTATAGTTCATAGTGGTGCCAAACACCGTGGAAGGACTGTTGATCCAGAGACCCCAACCGCCGTCCTCATTGACAAAGTTCAACAGATACCTGATCATCTCGTTCTTCATGGCATCGGGCAATGTGATGCCGCAGATATAAGACGAGATAACGATGCCGCTGGTGACGAAGAGAGGGCCATCATCATGACATCCCCAGTGGCCGTCTTGCGTTTGCAGACGCTTGAAAAATGCCCATCCGTTATCGAGTGCGTCTTGTGCAAAGATTGGTGTGCTCATCTTCGGGAGTTCGTACTCCTGGCCAAGCCAGTAGTTTTCTGCGAAAGTCTGCTGTTGTGTTTGAGCAACGTCTTCGTCAACATATTCCCACATATGGCGACCCTCGTGAACCTTGAGACGCCATCTTCTGAGGTCGGTGCCATATTCAGACGCGGCCTTGCTGTCAACGTGGCCGGCAGAACCAGTGACCATCTCAATGTCGGCAACAGGCATGATGTTGGTATATTGATATTGACTTGATTCTCATAGAAAAGTAGAAGAGAGACAGAATCGGAATTATATCCAGAATGACGTTAAAACGCGGATTATACCCGACTGCCGTTCGGGTAACTATCGGTCTCCAGCAAGCCTGCAGGCCAGTTTTCCGCTGGTGCTCGACATGAAGCGTAATATAACTATTCCGGCACCCACTCCAGGCTCAACTGGCCGGCAGTAACAGCCACAACTGGCATCCGTCAGCGTCAGCCCTCGGCTGCGGTGAGTGCATGCTGCAACACTGTTCGTTTTCCCGTGAAACGATCGACACTCTAGACTTCAATCCGTCATCGTATACAAGCTTGGCGCATATACAAACTTGCGTAGACTGCCCTCGTAACCGTGGCCTGTTTGGGGGTATTTGCCATGAAAGCGCTGCATCGCCAACCTCCATTGCCATTGGGATGCCCTCCATATACCAGCACTAATTAAGGAGGGGCCTTTCTTGGCTCAGCACTAAGCATAAGCTGACGGCTAGACTCGTACCGCGCTGAGAAAACAACGAAGAGAAAACAGCTCCTCGGAAGGGCGAAGTTTTTTGCAGCATGCGGACAAAGTAGTATGCAGACTAAAGTTCTCTTGTCTCAGGTTTCATCACGTTCGTGTACGAGGCCGTGTAAGAGTCCGTGTTTGCGGGGTTGACCCCGAGTTAAGGCATGGAAAGATGACCTTGCCACCGCAAACATACTATCATGATGTCGTTTGTAACTCAAGACGGAATGAAGTTGAAAGAGTTTCTGCCAAGACTGTTGTGGGACCTCACGGTGTTAACTAACGACGATTTCGCTCTTCTCCGTATCTTTAAGCTTTATTAGCTTATTTTAATCTTTTTAGTTTATTTTAACTTTTTATCTTATTTTAACATTTTATATTTTCTATAGTTAACTAGTTTAACTAGTTAACTATTTACTTTTCGTAATTTATTGTTTTTCTACATGATGGGGAGAATTCTTTCCAATGGGTGCATCTAGTGGCATGTGCTGCGAGCTGCATTCATTGTACAACTCCCTAGCACAGACAGGCGGTGTTAGAGAATAATAGTCACCGGTACCAACTTAGCTACTGAGAGAGTTGCCCTCAATTCGCAAAGATGCTCGCTTCAGCCATCGATATCAGGGCGTTGCTCGACGTCGTCCATAACTACGGCTATCTATCCACAGCTTGCACGATAGTCGTATTCTTCCTGGGTTATCGTCTTATTTACCAACTCTTCTTCTCCCCTCTACGCCATATTCCAGGCTCAATATGGTCTCGCCTGTTCGCATCTCACTCTGTCCTAAAGCGCGTGCTCGCCCAGGGCACCAGGTCTGTGCAGAAGGACTATGAGTCTTACGGGGATATCTACGTGCTCAAGCCCAATGGTATCAGCATCAGCAACCCCAAGGATATTAAGACTGTCTTAACATCGTACGACTTCGTCAAGACCGATGTGTACAAGATGCTTGACATCAAGGGCCGAGCCAGCATCTTCACCACACGCGTCCCTGCGCAAGCCAGCCAGCGTCGTCGCCAGATTGGGCCTTATATGAACCACGGCTACCTGAGCCGCATGGAGCCATTGATTCTACAATACAGCATTGTTGCAATCAAGAAGAAATGGGATACACAGCTGGAAAAGGCAGACGGCAAGACTATTACCATCAATTTCCGCGACGATACACAATATGCTACCTTTGACACAGTCGGTATCCTTGCATTTGGTCGAGAGTTCCGCGCGCTGGAAACGAACGACCCTACCATCATTCGTTGGATCGAGGCAACAGGATTCTACCTTGGTATGACCAAGAACTTTCCCTTCCTCAACTGGTACCCTTTCTCCCTTCTTATCAATAAGAAGAAGGATGCGTACGAAAGCTTCGTCTCATACGCTGAGAAATCTGTTGAGCAGCGCCGCACGGCTTTAGACGATGGTACAGCAGACCCCAAGCCAGTCGACCTTCTTCAGGCGTTCTTGGATGCTGAGGACCCTGAGTCCGAGAAAGCACGAATGACACCCCACGAAGTCAGTACCGAGAGCATCGCTATGCAGCTAGCCGGCAGCGAGTCTACATCATTTGTAGTGTCGTGGGTGCTGCACCTGCTTACGCTCTACCCCGAATTCTTCAATCGCGCAGTGGAGGAGGTTCGCAGCCAGTTTGATCTTGACCACCTTGTTGGTTTTGATGACTGCAATAGGAAGCTTCCGTTCTTGGCTGCGTGTATCTATGAGACACTCCGCTACTCGCCTATCACATCCGGTTTCATGCCTCGCGTTAATCACACGAACGGCATCGTCATCCAAGGCCACTACATCCCGCCTGGTACAGAGATTGCCATTAATATGATCGGGGCACACGCCAACAAGGATATCTGGGAAAAGCCTTACTTGTATGACCCGACACGATTTCTTGACAACGATGAGGCGAAGCGCAACGTGTTTGCCTTCTCCTACGGACACAGAAACTGCATTGGTAGAAATCTAGCCTGGGTGGAGATGATGGTTATCCTAGCCAACATTCTCAAGGATTACGATATTTCTCTTCCCAAGGGCAGCGTATGTGGTCCGCACAATGTCGACGAGATGGGCAGGCCACGCATCATGCCTACCAAGAGCACTCTCTTCACTACCCCCAAGTACCCTGAAAGAGATTGTCTCATTGTAGTTAGCAAAAGAGTTGAATAACTAGTAAAATCACCTTGTATTTCCCGTCAACTTTGCCACAACTAATCTCCGTCTCCAATAACACGCAAACGCAATGCAAACGCCTTGCCACAAAGTTTTCAGAGAAAAGAGTAAAAAATGGCATAAGCGCTAGGCTGCCTAAAAATGCATCTGTGGATCTCTAGCACAGGGGTTCAGGCCATGTCGTATCTTATACTCCGTACCTGGGCTTGAAAGACTTCGAGCCAGGATTCGGCCGCATGTCACTTATTTAGTTATAACTAGACGTATGGATTGGGTTTTGTGCCAACAGCAGAACTACCAAGTTTTTCTGCATGGTCTCATATTCATCACTACGCTCACAGACAATCGTATCTCACAACAAACATGGACGGACATCTGACGATTCAGCTGCGCAACATCATCGGTACACTGAGGGAGCTGCACTTCATAACAATTTTCGCCACTGGCCTTGCTGCCTTCTTCGCCTACAGACTCCTTCATGCAACATTCTTATCGCCGTTGGCGAAGGTCCCTGGCCCTCTGCTTGCCAGACTCACATCCAATAGAGGCCATATCAACAACTTCTCGGGCCAAGTTGCTACGCAGGTGCAAAGGGACCGCGAAAAGTACGGCGACGTTTATGTCTTCATGCCCAATGCCGTCTGTGTAAATGACCCTGCCGATGTGCGCGCCATTCTTGGATCGCAAGACTTCCGCAAGGCCGACTTCTTCGACGTCTTTGATGACGGATCGATCAAGAATATCGTGTCTCAGCGGGATCCCGTCCTCGCAAGCAAGCGACGACGACAGATTGGCCCGTACCTCAACTATGCCTACCTCAACAAGATGGAGCCTGTCATCCAACGACACGGCTTCCAGGCCATTCAGTCCAAATGGGACAGACTCCTCGATGAGAACAAGGGGAAGCCAACCGAGGTCAACTACCGAATCGATACCCAGCTGGTCACCTTTGATATCATGAGCGCTCTTGCATTTGGCCGTGACCCCGACACAATTGGCCATGGAAGCTCGTCTGTTACTAAGTGGTCTGCTATTATCATGGACCTGCTTGATTACACCGCAATCCTAGCTCTCCTGTCGCTTCTGCCGTTCTCGCTCATCATGCGCCCGTGGAAGTCCATGTACCAGGAGCTGGCCGACTATAGCAAAGACGCGGTCTCAACCAGAAAGGATCTTCTCAAGACTGGGGCCGAGGCTCCTGCCGATATGCTACAGGCATTCATTGAGGCTGAAGATCCCGACTCCAAGGTCAAGATGTCGCCGCCCGAGATCCAGGCAGAGTGCATTATGATGATGTTGGCAGGCAGCGAGACCACGTCCAGCGCCATCATGTGGGTGTTCCATCTGCTCCTCCTTCACCCTGACAAGCTGAAGAAGGCAGTGGACGAGGTTCGCTCTACATTTGATTCTGACCACTTGATCCTACACCGTGAGGTTCTTTCTAAGCTGCCTTTCATCGAGGCCGTTGTGTACGAAGCGCTCCGTGTGTCTCCCACAACGGCAGGTGTCACGCCTAGAATTTCTCAGACCCGCGGTATCGACATCCAGGGCCATTATATCCCTCCTGGTGTCGAACTCTACGTCAACCTTCGATCAGTCAATATGAGTGAAGATATCTGGAAAAAGCCTGAGCGTTTTGAGCCCGAGAGATTCATTAATAATGACGAGGCCAAGAAGAATCTGTTTACTTTTTCCTATGGCCCGCGCAACTGCATTGGTCGCAACTTGGCTTGGGTCGAAATGCTTACCATTGTCGCCAACGTCCTTAAGGACTATGATATCAGTCTCGCTCCCGGCAGCTCATTCTTCCCTGAGAACCTCGGAGCCAACGGTGAACCGCAGCTCCTTCCTGCCAAGTGCTTCATTGCCTCTTTCCCTGCAAATGCAGAGAGAGATTGCAGAATGCTGATAACGAAGAGAAAATAGTTAATGACAACTCCCGCAGCGGATGGTTTGGGCTAAATGACTTGTTATGGCCGTTTCAAAAAGAGGTTAGGAAAAGAAGTTTGTTGAATGATTAGCTGTAAAAGAGAGAATGACTAGTCAATTAATTGCTTATTTCCAACTGCCGATTGCCCTGGTGCATTAACAATTGCGAGATTGCTAGACGCTGCGTATTCTATTATCATTGGCAGACTCAGCAAATTACGTAGTAGCTCCCTCCAACAAGCTCAATAATCCATTTGACATCCTCCAGGCAGGGCTAGATAGCCCCTTCAGACAGCTGCGGAAGCCCTTGATTAGTCCTTGAATCAATCTATAGAAATAGCTGCTCGTCAGTTCTCCTTTTGTTTTCGTCCTTTTTCTTTCGGAATTTTTGGCAATTATCATAACTACTCCCCTTCAATACCACACTAACTAGCTTGTTCCAGCACTTATTTAAATAGTTGGTTAATTAACTTGAGTTAATAATGACGGTTAATATTCTAGTCACTCCAGGCTAAAAAACCAGTGTATATTTTTCATTAACGTAGCGAAAGTTTCATTAAATACTTTCCTTTTATTTCTACTACGGTAATACTAAAGTATATGATCCAAGAGCGTTGACGATAATGTCGAGTATGCAAAGGTGAAGAAGCATCAGTTTGATATTCAAAACAACAGCAGCAGCCTTTACACCCTTTTAAACCTGATTTGGCTTTTTTGAAGCTACAAAGAGAGGCACAGCTCGGCTCTAAAAATACAACCAGAACCCCAGCTATCCTAACTACGTCAATAATAGCTGCCTAAGTTATCTACACGGCTGAGCAAAAAGAGTGAGCCCACACTAATTAAGTAAATCCGACAACTACATAGCCAGGGCTGCATACTAGAATAACGTAAGGAACTGTCTTTAAGTTTTTGGATATCCAGCATATCTTTCTACCAGTTCTCCGGTACCCGGTTCGGATGGGCTGATACCGTGAAGGTGTATGAGTACCGGGTGTCTCGTTCTTCAAACATCTTAGGTTCGGAGCTAAGATTTTTGTGCAGACGGAAAATAACGACCATTCGCGCGGTGGGTAAAAACCCAAAGAAAAGCCGTGCTGATGTCGCACGATCGCCATACTTCAAGGGGGTGTCGAACCTTGCTGGCGGGTTACTTGGGTTTGGTAATATTAGAGAGTTGGACACGTTTATTGTTGGAATATTCCACTTAAGCTACGACTCACACTCATTACCCAGGGGTTACTTGGGGTATTAGGCCTGTTTGTCCCTCGTGGTCCAACATTTATTCTGTGGCCGGAAATTAAGAAGCTCTAGGATGTCATCATTTCGGTATTGACGCAAATTGTCGATTTGATTCTGGAAAATTTGCGGGGTATTACGTTTCTATCGCCTACGCAACCCAGGGGGTGATGCATACTCCTTGATATGTTATCTCCAAACAGCTTATCGGAAGATGCGCACATCTTGGACAGACTTAGATTGTGTCAAACGCCTGAGGCAAAACGGTGAGCCCGCACTGATTGGCGCAGGAGACGTGTTATATCTTCGACAGATTGTTAAGGTATATAAGCGCCGCGTACCACAATCCTTCAATTTTTGCCATGTAATGTAGGGATAATTGAACTCGGTGATAATGTCTTACAGTACATTTTCCTTGAAAGATATATATGTAGGCGGGCTGTGGATGATCGGCGCCAATGTCTACTTTGATGTCAGGTCGAAGCTGTATTAGGGTTAAGGTTAAGGTTAGGGCTAGGTCTATTTAAAGCATAATTAATGCCAAGCATCAACATCACTAATATATTAGTCATTATTAATCAGCACTTACTCAGCGTGGGGTTTGTCTTTTTTTTCTTCTTTTTCTTGTTTACGACAAAAACTTCAACGACTTCAAGTTCACGAAGAACTAAAAGAAATAAAGCACATCGGTTTGACCAGCGGTTGAAGCCGAATTGAACATCGATTTGTTATCTTGCTGCTTTCTCCAGACCACCAGCCATGTCTCTATCACAGTACATCGACCTCTCGCAGCCGAGTCTGGTCTGTAAGTTGTTCCGCCCTGCTCCTCCACATCGTGTGTACACCCAGCTTAATAGCGTATGCGGGACCAGTGTCTGCCGTGACAATTGCTTTCAACCCGCTCTTCTGGAAGTAAGTATCTGCCTCGGCCCCTTGTATACGTGTCCTAATGCTCACCGTAATAGCATTGTCGCCCGTCAAGGTCTGATACGTCCCCGGTTGTATACATTGCTCCCCGCTCCGCCCCTCTCCACTCCGGGGCCATGCTGCATTTACACTGAAACAGCCATCCTGACATCTTCTTCCGTGCCGGATCTCTAGAATACAACAACCACATCTTGACCAAGCTCTTTGGCGGCAATAAGTACAATGGATGCTACTTCCTGGCCATCACAATCTTCTCGTTAGGCATTATCCGAGACCACCTGTACAACGACGCTCTTAAAAACCAGCCGTATTTTGCGCCTGTCCACCAGCAGTACCTGGCCTATGGGCTCTTCGCATCAGGAAACGTCCTCGTCCTATCTAGCATGTGGGCACTCGGAATCACGGGAACGTACCTCGGAGACTACTTTGGAATCCTCATGGATGCTCCTGTGACTGGCTTTCCGTTCAATATCACCAGTGCTCCCATGTACTGGGGCAGCACTATGAGCTTCCTGGCTGTGGCTCTGTATCATGGCAAGCCTGCTGGCCTCCTGCTCACCGCCGAGGTCTTCATCTGCTACAAGATTGCCTGTCTATGGGAAGAGTACGTTTTGAAACTGCTCTTCATGTATTTCTCTATATTCTTTTCACTTTTATCTTCTATGCTAACTACCACCACCGCAGACCATTCACAGAGGAGATCTATAGCAAGCGTGATAGAGAGAGATCCGCTGCAAAGAAGGCCGGAAAGGCTGCTTAGACTTCATCTCTGCTTACATTGTCCAAGCCAAAGTTTATCCTCTAGTGGGTAGCTTGAGGCCTTATATTTTTTCAAAGGTCCAACCTCTCTCTCAACATGGCAAACCTGGGTGGGCTCCTAGATGGGACAGCCGGTGTTATTGTCGCTGTAATTGTACTCGTACTATACCCCACCCGCGTCTCTCTGGGGTGATACACCCGTTATTCGACCACTTTCATTATGGTCCTTCTTTCCATAAATAGACACTAAAGTCCTGGTCTTGGTTATTTACTTGCTAGAATACATATCAACTACGCGCTGTTATTCATCATAACAGTGCTTATTCTATACAGTCTCTGCTGTCCCGTAATCCACTATATACATGTGTAACGCCGGACAACAACAGGCCGCTAGATAGTTTCAACCAATAGCTATAACGAATACCTTAGAAATAATCAGATCGTAGTAGCTACCTTTTGTCCAATAGTAATTTACACCGTTCCAACAAATAACTAGAGCGTAACCAATGCAACAACGCCGTAAGGAAAAAAGGATAACATAGCACATTCCAGATGGCTAGGTAGGTTGTATATGAGATTCTCAAGTCCTCCGTCCTCTCCCCCGTTTACCCGTCGGTCTCCCTTCATCTAATCCCTCAGTCTCCTCTTCATCCGCCCCCTTTCTCAGATCCTCGCCCTCTCCCAGTCCCCATCGCTCCTTATCGTACCAATCTTCTCCATCACTCATCTCCCCGATATGTGCCTCCGCTTTGCACCATTCCCATACTTCTTCTTTCATTCGATGCGACTTGCGCAGCATCTTGAGCATCTCAGTGAACAGACGTACGCTCTCACCTTGCTTCTGGATATACGCCCATAGCATACGGCGTGTTTCATCAGCTTCGCTCTGGGTTAAGCCACAGTTCTGCTCCTCTAGTGGCATTCGTGGTAGCCGAAAGATGGGATCAACTTCTAAAGACAACGCCTCGTTTTCCTTCTCATTTTGCTTCTCCTGCGAAGCTGTATTCTGGTTTGCGCTTACTTGAGCTCTAGTCGTCATTCGACGCGGATGCAGAAACCCATCATCTGTCATCTCCTTGTCCTTATCCTTGTCCTTCGGTGACCCTGACTCGGCTTGGTCGCCTTCCGGCTCTCCTCCGCCTCCCTTTCGGTCATTGCTCTCCCTTTCGTTCGCATCCGCTGATTCCATTATAGCGTCCCCGTCAGGATCATGGGAGTTGTCTGGAGGCTGGTCTGGTTGATCTACCTTTTTGTCGTCATTTTTTCTGTCTTTACTCGTGGAAATGTCTCCGTTGATATCACTGTGTTGATCAACATTCATACGATCTGAAGAGTTCGTGGCCGTCGGGTTAGAACCGGACGGCTCCTGAGCCATAGAATGTGGAGTTGGTGCACCAAACAATTCTGCATCATCATCCCGCTCCACGGCGCCACAAGGCATCCATATTGAGTCCGTGACAAGCTGTCTATAAACATTCTTCGCTTGCCAGAGCGCATGCCGTTCTAGTCGGAGTCGTCGGTTGATTCGCTCGATCATCGTAGTGATTGCTTTATTAGTGTATGCGTTCGCCATGGAATGATTCGCAAGCTCAGAAGGATGTGTCAATGGAGCTAGAAGGTCTATAGTGGCAGAATATATTAGCCACAGACACATTATACATCATAGTGGGAGGGGTGAATTACCATCCAAGCGAGTTGATGAAAACGGGTTATCGTCCGCTGCTTCGGCATCAGCAGCGGCGTCAGAGTCGTCGAAATCAAGCTCGTCTCCCTCCGCATCGTAGCGCGGTGGGTTGCTTTCTAGTATGTCTCGCGTGTACCCTGAATGTTCCGCTTTCTGTACACGGGGAAAGAGTTAGAACCACCATAAAGTGCAGATATGAGCCTGTCCTTACTTTTCTATAAAATCGTTCATGGTTCATGCAACCTAGGGCACCCTCCCGGACAAACTCTGCATTCAGCCTGGTCTTGTTTCCGCGGTTGGAGGGCTGGTTAATCGCATCGTCGTAAGCAGCATCTATTCATCCACACGGTCAGTATATACCCTATACCGGTGACACTAATATACGGAGGTAGTACCTGAGGCATGCCGCAAAAGGGCTCTCTTCAAGCCGACGATGGTCTCGTCTATCAGGGCCGCCTGAGAAGCCATAAGTCACAGTATTCAAGGAGAAAGGTTTTGAATATTAAAACTAATAGCCTCCAAAGTAAAGGTGCGTAAACAAGTGCAATAACCGGCCAAATAACGAGAGGGCAGTGTTGATTCGGTCAGGGTAGCCTATGCGCTTATACGTGTCGGGAGGTCGAACAAAGGCAGCAGGTGAGCTAAGAGTTGGATGTCAGAGGATTAAGGTGTAGAGAATGACTCGGTATTATCTCCTAGGATGTTGGCGCATCCACTATCAGCTTCCGAGCAGCGAAGAAACGAACGATTAGCTTCGTCTCTTCATGTCTTTTTCATGTCTTTTTCGCTTTCGCTTTTCTTCGTCTGCGTCGATGATGATATTTGCTTATGTCATAATACTAATTAATAATCATGTTAGATAAGCGCCCACGTCAATCACGTGTATAACCGTGCACGGATCAAGAGGCTCAACACAAGAAAGAAGAGAAGAAAAGGAAGAAGAGGGCGAGAGCATGGAATATTATGCGTAAAAGAGGATTAATACAGTGGAAGAGTGAAATTGGATAAGTGTGGTAAAGCATGATGCCATGGTTAGGTTTGTATTAATATCGAGTTGACCTATGCTGTAGCATAGGGATTACTAGATCGAGATTGCTCAGCACGCCAATAATAAATAGCATGTTTTTAGACGATATTAGTTACGAAAGATTCTTGATGTAGAAAAGCAAGTGGCCATGGAAGTTTTCTTGGATGATCATGTAAATGGTTTTCATCTATGAGTACATACAGGCTGACTGGTCACATACTCCAGCCTGAACCCAGAGCGCGCCGACTCCAGAAAACCAAGCCGTCAGATAGATGAAGCCGAATGCCTACAGAGCAGAAACAAGGGTGACATGGCCCTTCTCACCGCGGAGAGAGGGCGTCAGGTAAGGCGGTAGGTAGAAAGTTTTCATTATCGTTTGGCAGAGTAACATGCTATCAACGGTTTTGACGCTCCCCACCAATTTCAACAGAGCTGGAAATGTTGTTTTTTGGGAAAATCCTTTACTCTTCTTCGACAATGTTTCCCTTCTCCGAGACGTATATTCCGTCAAGGAACTAATAGCATATTAGTGCTATACGTCAACTTAGGTTGGGGTATGTATAAAGCTTACCTTTCGAATATCCTTATTTCTGACACGGCAAATCTGTTGTATATCGGCAGCACTCTGTGATACACCCTCGACGGAGTTTCCGGACAGGACGATCTCATCCTTGACGTTGGAGGAAGCAACAACCTCGACACCGGTCTGGCAGACAACGCGACGGACAACCTTCTCACCCAAGAAGTTACTAAAGACAGTATTTCATTAGTATTCCAAACTGCTTCAATGTGTATTATCTCAATAATTTCATAATATTCGGTGGGGTGTCCTCGTTAACGTACCGGATCTCGAGCTCGACGGCACCGGTCTCCTTGTTGGTCTCAATGTTGACGTTGATGGGGAAATGGGCATAGACGTAACGCATCTTGTACTTGAAACCGCGGGTGACGCCGATGATCAAGTTGTTGATGATGGTCCGGACGGTGCGGAGAGTAGCAACGGCCTTACGTCCTCCATGATGAACCTCGATGGCAATGGTGTCCTTCTTTGGGCGGCTGAAGCAGACCGAAAGGTGGGAGAGGTCCTTGACCAACTTTCCTGCATCGTTCAAACCAGTGTAAGCGCATGCCAGTGCATTCGATTCGAGGCATTGTTCAATTCATAATTGTTTGCTTGCGTGTATGTAGGTGTGAGAGCTCTTCTGCGTGTGGAGTGATCGTACCTCGAGGTCCCTCAACCGTAACGATACGGGATCGAATGTGAAGGTTCACTATATCAAACATAACCCATTAGCAACAAGTTCACACTCATATATCCTGATCAAACCCGCGCATCATCCTATCGTGCCGCCGTAGCTAAACAGCCAGATTCCATCCCTCCATCCATCCATCCATATCCTCCACAGGAATAATATGCGATAGCTGCCAAAGGGGTGCTCACCATTCTCTGGGATCTGCAGAGTCTCCTGGGAGTGTATGTAGAGCATCTTGACTCCGCCTGTGAAGAAGCTGACCGAGGGCGAAACGGGAGGTTGAAGGTGGTTTTGTCGACGTTGATGCGCTTCGTCGTTCTTTTTCGCTTCGTCGACTTTCGAAGTTTCGACTTTGGGAAGTTTTGCGGTCGCTAATTTATTATGTAAGCGAGAAGTTGTGTGTTCGCTTAGTGACTATTTGGGTTAGTATATGATGACTAATATCATGTTACTAAGCGACTAATCGACACGTGACTGAGTTCCGTTTTGGGAAGTCAAAAGGAAGACAAACATAGGTGATAATTTGATTGACGTTGGTTGATATTGGCATATTATACAAGAAGAAGAAGAAGAAACAGAAGAAAAAGGGGAATCACAAGTATACAGACATCTAGTATGCATAGAAGAACAAGAGGTTAGGGGTTTGCAAGCAGCGGTTATGGCTCCGGGCCTTCGCTGTGGGGGGCGGCTGTCACTCTCTTCCCGCCGAGAGTCTGCAGCTTCGTCCCCAGCTCGCCAGACAAGTACAAGGCCTCAATGTCGTCTCCGCCACCGATGGTCTTGCCGTTGACGAGGACGTTAGGCACTGTCCTGCGGCCGGTGTTGGTCGCCAGCAGGTCCTGCAGCTTCTTGCCCAGCGGATGTTCGTCCAGCTCGACCACAAAGGGGACGGGAGAGATATCATACTTCTCCAGCATGAAGTACTTTGCCTTCTTACTATAAGGACAGTACGACTTGGAGAATATAATAACTAGTGTCATTAGCCAGTTATTTCGTAGAGGATGAACGTATAGAGTAAGACGGCGAGGGAGGCTTACTTGGAGATCTCTTCAGGATGGCGTTCATCTCTTCCTTGACCGTCTCATCCTCACTCTTTGTCTCCTCCGTTTCTGTATCTTTCCCTTTCACTTTCTCTTCTTTGCCTGGAAGCGCCGTCTGCGTCTTTGAGTTGTCTGCTATGTCTGGCTTTGTCTTCTCTCCTGGCCGCAGAGAACCAGGCCTCAGCTTATCAAAGACACCGCCGTCGCTATCTTTGCCATAGCCATGATTTCCTGGTGATGATCCCTTGGAATTGGGGTTTGATGTTCCCATTTGCGATGTGCTGGTAGCTCTTAATGCCTGCGCACGCCGGACATCTCCCTGTAAAGCAAAGAATTAGAATACATGTACACAACGGGGACAGGATAGCTAGCTGCTAAAGCATCGGTATAACTGTAGCTAGCATAGGGATATCATGTCGCTAGCCGAAGGGCGAACGGGACGTACTGTGAAATATAGTATGAAACAAACCAGTACCACAGCAGAAACCAGGAAAAGTCGGAGCCGGCGAGGAGAAAACATCGCTTCAAGCCTGAGTAAATGACCAAATCATCGGCTGAAGCTGGGATTTATCTTGAATCTCTTAGTATTATCATGGGCTTGTGTTCTATCAAGTTGGTATCTCTTCGGCAGCGTGGATGGTGGTGCTGACGTTGAAGCTAGCTATCCAGCTGTTACACCAAGAAGTCTGTTTAAGCTAACGAACCTGGTCTCGCCCCCTGAAGTTTACGTCACCAGCCTCGGGATGGTTTTGCAGGTGAAGATGAGACATCGACGGAGTATCAGGTTTATCGAGAGAGACAGGACTGATAGCGTAGGGTTTTATTTGTTGCTTATGAAACGGATAGTTGACACGTTATAATAGTCAAATGACACAAACAGAGAGAGAGAGAGAGAGAGAGATAACTAATAATTATAACTAAGTGGTATCTATCTAAAGGTCAATGCTATATGTACTTCTGGTGTCAAAAGGGGCAGGATCCTGGGACGTGCTCGTCGAGTCAAAGAAAAGATATTAAAACATGTACAGTACAGGTTGGGTATCGGATGATTCGAGTATGCTGATAGAGGTAGCCGTGTTCTTTCTGGTGGATTCTGGTGGGTATTGGGTATTGGGTAGGCGTATGGTGCATGGTGCATGGTGTATGGTAGGAGTGATATCGGGAACTACTGCGCAGCAGGCTTGGTCCCGTCCCGTTTGGCCCTGAACAACAATTGTCCAATCCTCCCACTCCTTCGCAACCTCCATCAAGACATTGCCCATCACCGTGGCAGACGCCATAAGTCCGTGTCCCTCGCCCTCAAGGACCCTGACTTCACATCGGCGCATCGTCTTGCCTAGCCATCGGACATTGTCGACAGGGACTCTCGTGTCTCGGGAACCGTGGTGTATGACGACCGCACGGTTGATGTCGACGTATCGGAATCCAATGGCCCGTCTGCGTTCGAGACAGATGAGCAGGTCAACGGCTGGGTTGGCGGAGGTGGTTGCAAGTTCCCAGATTGCATGTGTCAGACGGTTATCGTACTCTGTGCGTCGTTCTTGTTCGGATATGGAGGCGTTGTCGGAGGTAGTTCCCCCAACGATGCTGGATGCGCTAGATTTTACTGCGCCGGCCCCTTCTTGCGTCGGGAGAGGAGGGTGTTGTTTTCGTGGTGTAGAGGCAGGAACCTTGCCCTGGCCGTTGGCAGTGCTTGTTCCTCCGAGCTCAGGTGGTACGGGCGTTGCTTCGCGGCCAACGGTGCTTCGGCGTTTTGGTTTGCGTGAGCTTTTGGGTAGACTGCTAGTGATACTCGCACTGGTTGCGGTCATGAATCTAGAGTTGGCGACTTTGAGAATGGGGGTAGGCAGTGCACGCAGAAGCCGTTGGGAGTAAGGGAGTGCAGTAGCCGGTAATGGGTCTTTATGCGACCCCATGCCGGTCATCTGGGAGGGAGGTATCCAGGGAGCGAGAAGATGGATGCGGCCTCGAATATGTTGAGGCATCCGCAGGGCAGTAGCCAGAGCGTATATGGCTCCAGCGGAGTGTGCAAGCATGGAGAACTTGGAGATTTTGAGGTGTTTGCATATCACCGCAAGGTCATCTACAATAAATAACAAGTCGTTAGTTAGCATCAGAGCGCGCGAGATTGGATACAAGAATACACATACCTGGCCAGTTCAGAGGAGTCCCCGTACCGTCCAGACAGGGCTCGCTCTCTCCAACCCCAGGCCTGTCAGGGGTAATGAGCCGCAGTTTCAAGGTACGAGCGAGTTCATCATAAAAGGCCGTAAGATATCTGGTCAAGCCCATCCCTACGCAGCAAAAGACAACATGGCCATCGGGATCTCCAACCTCGGAAAAGGCGATGATACGTCCTGTCTGCGGGTGAGGTACCTTCTGCGTGAGCTTGGGTGAGGTGATGTATGCCTCCACCGCCTCCTCTATCACGTCGGGGCTACTTGGCCTCGCATTTGCATCCGACGAGGCCCGTGGCGCGGTGGAAGGGGAGTCAGAGTGTGTCCTCCTGTGGCTCTTCATATCAGACCCCTTTGCGTGCTTGTTCAGGCCGTCGTCATTTCTTGAGCGCTGGTGGCCAGTAGGAGAGGCTATCGGCAGGTTTCCGGTCTTTGGTGCAAGGGGCGCACCCCGTTTGCTCACGGAGGGAACTCTACGGGTGCTGACGGTGGGCGAAGGCGCGCTATCGCTGAAGTCAAGAAAGAGTTCGTCTACTTTAGCGAGCTGCATCGGCTGTTTGGAACCTGGGGCGGAGGCGGAGGCGGTGGACGGTCGGGTGTTGTTGGGCTTTGTGCTGTCCGGGGGTGGAGGAGGCAACCTGTCGTCGAAAACCATCCGATCCTTGATCTTTTTCTGGTGATCCTTGATCTCCTTGATGCGCTGGGTTACCTGGTCTGCCTCTGCATTGACTTCTGTGATCTTCTTGTCAACCGTCACATCCTTGCCTGAATATCCACTGTGTCTGCCGGAGCGGCGCTTCTTCGACGAGGAGCCATTGTAGTTGTGTCGCAATGAAGACTCTCGAGTAGGAATGCTTCGACCACTTCCAATGCCGCCAGGAGTAAGGCAGGCTGGCAGTTCATGCATGTGGTGGGCCTGCTTCAGGTTTGGAGCCGATTCTCGCCTTGAGTCCTGGAAGTCTCCAGGCCTGGTATTCTTCTGACTGGCGGACTCGGTGGCAGATCCGTTTGCTTCCTCTGCAAGGTCGGCCATGGAACGGACGGGCCGCAAGCCAGAACGACTATGCTGGGAGTTGACGACTGACGGGCCCGGTCCATCTTCTACACCGAGACGATCCACGGACTGTTCCTTGGCTCGGGTGGAATCTCGCGACGAGCGGCGGAACAGGCCAAGCTGGCTCTTCAAGCTCCTCCGGCTGCCCGAGGAGACTAGGCTGGCGGTCGATTTGCGTGATCCAGGCTCAAGGCGAACCACACCAAAGCTACCCGAATCTTCGTAGCCGGTAGCTGCAGAGCAATGTGAGCCGCGAGAGGGAGGCCGCAGGGAGGCAGTGTCATCCGCGTTCCGGCAAGAATGGTACGACACCGATGAGCGAGGAGAGCGTGCCGACGAGGGCAGCTTTGACATTCTGATGACAGGCGACAGGGCAGCATCATAAGGGTGCAGGAAAGGCGCCTCGCTCTCTGCAGCTGCAGCCGCAGCCGCAGCCGCCGCCTTGAACGATCCATAATCCATATCCGAGCTGTCGAAGTGGCCATCCCGCGGCGTCTTGGGCGAAGGAGGAGCCGTCTGCGATCCGCCTACCCGAGGCAGGCTCTCGAAATGTGTGCGAGCCGGGGTTGATATGGTCGACAGCGACGAGATGAGGGACGAGATGACCTCGGGCGACGCTGGAGCGATGTGCCCCCGGGACGACTGCTTTCTCCCACCCCCAGCAGCGGGCAACGACTGGCGTCTTTGTGATATCTCATTGTGATTATTATCGTTGCTGTTGCTGCTGTTGTTGTTGTTATTATGAGTATTCCTGATGTTGCTGCGGGAAGACCGCCTCTCGGGAGCCTCCATCATTGCGCGCGTGGTCGACGGAGAAGTGAGCAGTCAAAAGAAAATAGGAGGCCGTATAGATATAAGATATAATATGATATGCAATATATAATAATAATAATATAATATATCAGGTCGAAGGGTGCGTCTGGCGGTGGCTCACTCGGTGCAGTCTCGCATTCCGCGCTGTCATTATTGCTCGCCCCTGCTGCTACCAACCGACCGTCAGCAACCAACAACTCGGTGAAAAAGAGGAAGAAAAAAAGGAAGAGGAGGAGGAGGAAGAAGCAAAAGAACAGACCAAAGCCGCTCTCGATTACCTTCTCTCTCGCTCTCTGGACTTCTCGTAAAAGGCTGAGCGCGCGGTTCGCTCAGGTCATCGTTTTGGCGCTCTGGGGAAATGGTATTGGCAGAGGAAGATTTAGAAAAATGGGACTCCGGACTCGCCGGCAGCGATAATTGGTTGGCCGCCGAGGGGCGCAGAGGCCGCGGAAGGGGAGGTCCCAGCAGGAAAAAGCAACGACGGCGTCCTTTTTGTCCCTTTTTCTCTCTGCGTCGTCTCGCGCTGTCGCTGTTGGTTTCTTTGCTTCTTCTTCGTCTTTGAAGTTTTCGGCGGTTGGCGGTTTTGACGGTGTTGATCACGTGAGAGAGTCTGGCTTTTGACGAGAAGAAGAAACAGACAGGAAGAAGAGAAGAAACAGATATAGAGAAGAACAAGAAGAGAAGAAGAAGAAGAGAAGAAGAGAAGAGGGATAGAAGAGAGAGCTGGAGCTGCGTTTGTTCGAGCCAGGGGTATGCTGGTCGCCCGCCCGCCGCGCAAGGAAGACCCTGCCGCGAGATGATCGAGAGGCTCGCCGCAGATAGAGAGCGCCCCCAGCCATCGGCCTCGCCCTAGACGCCCGGAAAGTGAATACGGAGGCGGCTGCCGGAGACGCAGCTGAGAGATTGAGATTGGCACTGCCGTGACATTACAATTAAGATTAGACTTGGAGCTGGCCGTGAGATTGAGACTGAGCTGGAGCTTGGAACCGAAATTACGGAGGACACTGCTGGAGTGCCTGCTTGCTGCTTGCTTGCCTGCTCTGCCTGCTCTGCCTGCCACGATGGATGCGTTCCCCCGGAGCTACGTCGACCACAACCTCCCGCTGGTGCTGATATCCGGCCTGGCAGCGTCGGGCGAAGCTGGAGGGGAAGAAGAAGAAGCTAGAGAGTCGATAGTCTCTGGAGTCGATGGCGCGGACGGTGGAGTCTGCGTCTTCTCGGACTTCCCGCTGGTTGCTGGTGCCGTGGCGGACGGACTGCTGGCTGCTCTGCTCGCGGAGGATGCCTCGCTCTGGCCGTGGAGCTCGAGATACTTCGGCCACAGGGCCAATGGAGTCGGGCTGAGGATAGTGAGAGCCTCCAGGGTGCGTGACTTCTTCTCTCCTGTATCACCAACTGCTTTACGGAGTACTTAGGATATACTAACATACGGTGTATGTCCAGACTTATACGCTTCCACGGCAAAAGGCGGATACTGCACAGCATGCTGCGGACAGCGAGGGACTGGCTCCCATGCCTCACTCGCCGCTGTCTCCTCTCACGCCCGGCTCAGAGGTCTTTCCAGATGGCATGGTCACCCCTCAATGGATATCCAAGCACCAGTGCCTCGTGCCCGCCGCGTTCGTCAACTTCTTCCCTCTCACCACGGACACAAACATGTCCACGCTCAAGGACAACCAGCTCAAGATAGAGATCAACAGCCTGAAGCGGGACTGGGCCCAGTCAGGCTACAAGACGCGCTTTGTCGTCGTCTTCCTGTTCGAGGACGGGCCTGTCCTGGACGACGCCCACTACCGCATCGCAAGCATCAGGAAAGCTACAGGGTTGGATCCCCGAAACGTCTTCACCTTGCCTCCGGGACCGAGTCCAGTCGA
>NW_003345192.1:132649-260107 GCF_000150975.2 Nannizzia gypsea CBS 118893
CACTGTAGACAATGTGTAGCGCGAGCAGTTAGTTTTGACAGATATCTGGCACCGGTGTGTGTAAATTGGCAGGTGAAACAGTGGACCGACTAACCCTGGTGAGCAAGCCACTCGCCGAGCTCGACGTTCTTCGGACAGGCACAGAGGGTCAGGAAGTTGCCCTTGACGTTCAGCGAGGCGTACTTCTCCTGGAAGAAGTACTTGATCGAGTCGCGCTGGTCGGGCTGCGCGGGCTGCTGCTCCATGGCCGCCTGAGATGCCGATGGAGGGGCGGGCATCGCTGCTTGACCGTGGCTACTGCGTGATTGTGCTGTGCGCTGCAACGATTATGAGACTGTTTACCGTATAGACTGGGAGTTAATGAACAAAAGTAAGCCTCTGCCAGCCACTTTTGCTGCATATCATCATACTCAATGGCTAACTGGAGAGCAGATTTTATGAATAGACCTGATTGGACTTACGATATACATAGAACCAGAACAACTGATGAAAACGCATCTGAAAAGCCAGTAATACTTTTGACCGAAAAAGACGTTGCATCTTGCAGTAAATACTCTCCTATCTGTTTTGTTTCTTCTTCTCCTCATCACTCTACCCAAGCTGTATCTAACGGATTCCAGTTTCGATGTCCTTTACATTCAATTCATCAAAGGGAAACGTAGGCGAGCCTCTTAAGGGGCAGCTTGTTCTTCAATCAGACTGCACCCGAAAGTCATCCCCCATTCACATCAGCGAGGTCAAAATTACCTTTGAGGGAGGCCTACCGCCGATTAGAATACTCGCTGATGGCAATGCGGCGGCTGCATCTGGATCCTCCCGTACCCATGCTTCAATATCGCTGGGAGACGGCCAAGCTACGGCCACGTCCTCCCAGGAGATCAAAGGCCATGCGAATCTATCCCTCTCCCCGGGACAGACGCGCGCATACACATTGACTCTGATACCACGAGAGGCCAGCCATGTTCAAGTAGCATCAATCACTCTGATAGTGGCAGACGACAAATTCGACCTTTCATATACTACCACTAGCACTAGCAATGACGCCTATACACTGCCAAGATGGTGGACCGAGAGCAAAGGCAGGGTCGTTGCAAGGCGTATTGGCAAGGACAGACACCCTTCTCGCTGCCAGATCCTGCCAAAGCCGCCCAAGGTGCTGATATCTGTACCTGGACTTCGAGACGTGTACTATTCTGGTGAAAGAGCCGGCTTGAACATTAGACTCGACAACAATGAGGATGCGGCTGCTTCAATTGTTGTAGAACTGAAGCTTAGTGGCCGCTCAGAGTATCCTGCAGCTATCAGCTGGCTGGACGGCGCTGATTCAGGCGAACAACCGGAAGAAGCTAAAGAAATGTCTGCCTCCCAGACAACGGGAGCAGCCACGCAGACCATCCGTCGTAAGATCACAGGACTAGGAGCGGGCGAGCATACCATCCTGCCGGCCTTGGTGATCGAGGTGCCTCAACCGATACAATACGACCTGGAGATCAGTGCGTTCTACCATCTCACCTCCGACCCCGAGACGCCAATATCGAAAGCCATCTCGCTTGATCTACCATTTATCCAGCCATTTGAAGCAAACTACGACTTCTTACCACGGCTACATCCGGCGCCGTGGCCCGATTTCTTCCATATAGATGAATCAGGAGTCTCCAGCACGCAGCAGCGATGGCTCGTCAGCTCCACGCTGATGTCCTTTGCGCGGGAGACTCTTCTCATTGAGGATGTCAAGCTGCGGTCCATTGCCATCGAAGCAGGCAAAGTCTGCTCTATCACCACTTCTTCGGAGGCTAGTAAACAGCCCGGGACCAGGAGTATCAGACTAGAAGATCCGCTGGCCACAGATTTCATGGTCGACATTGAGCGTCTTGCTGTAGATGACCGGCAGCAGACCGGAGTCACTTTTGAGCTGGAGGTCAAATGGCGCCGAGACGGCCAGCAAGATGCCTCCGAAGCAGAAACAGCCTCCCCTGATATAACTCTCCCCTTGGAGTCAGCAACAACTCTGCTGGCCATCCCTCGCTTCACCATCCCAATGAGCGAGCCCCGCGCGCTGGCGTCCTTGGGTTCAAAATCCAGCAGCAACGACAGTAGCAGCAGTCTACCCGGTCTGGTCCAAGTAAACTACACGCTGGAGAACCCGTCGATGCACTTCCTGACCTTCAACCTGACGATGGAAGCGAGTGACCAGTTCGCCTTTAGCGGGCCCAAGTCCCTGACGGTACAGCTTGTGCCGCTGAGCCGACATACGGTGCAGTACAGCCTGCTGGCGACTCGCCGGGGCATCTGGATACAGCCGCAGCTGGTCGTCGTGGACTCGTACTACAACAAGACGCTGCATGTCCTACCAACGGAGGGCATGAGGAGCGACGCAAAGGGTATCTTGATCTGGGCCGACTGACTGGACAAGCAAACGCCTTTGACAGAGCTGGTTCCCTCAGCCCAATTAACCCCCAGACCAGACCACGGTTCCTTGTTGCAGGAAGCATCGAGCAGAGCAAGCTACCGGCTCGCAGATACGAGATGTGGATCCACCGGCTGTGGCTTGGTAGGGGGTCCCTTGCTCCCCTGAGCCTGTCGGATGGCCAGCAAAAGGTCATCATCGTCGCAGCTCTTGCAGCTCAAAGGCCAGCAAGCTCCACGGCGTGTCCCTTCCAATTCCGCCGCATCCCTGTCGTCACTGTGGCTTCACAGCAGACGCCACGGCCAGTTCTTGATCTCCATGTCTCGCCCCAGACAGACAATATCTTTCATAGCTTTGCCAGCCGCACTCTGTATAAACGAGTCCCTTTCTCCCCCCTCTCTCCCTGTTTCTTCGTCTCTTATCTGTTTATATGCATGCCTCCTGCAAGGCCACTAGCAAAAGGAATCGGTAATCAACCGCCGTAGAACGCAAAACCTGGTTAGATTGCAAAGTTGATAGTTATACTAAGGCGGTTCCACCAGCAAGGCAGGCAAGCAAGCAGCAACTTCTGCAACGTCCCGTCTTCTTCTTCTTCTCTTCTTCATCTCTCTGCAGCATCGCCATCAACAGTCTTGCTTTGACTACCAGAATTAAAGACTCGGTAACTAGAGACGAGGCGAAAAGACCAAGAGCTAACGCTGCGGACGTCCAGAGTTCAGCCTCAAGCCCGCAACTTTCAGCTGCGCTTGTTGACACTTCGGCGACGTCGACAGCCACAGCCAGCGCAGCGCATCCTACGACTTCCCACAGCGTCTCACCTCTTCGACAGCTTCATCGCATCTTGTCTCGAGCCTGAAGACCGCCTGCGACTCCGTAGACAGCTTTTGCTTCGTCCGCCGCCGCCATGGAGATGGAAGCGCCTCGAGTGGTCGCGTCCCAGGAACCGCAACCAGCCACACACACCCAGCCAGGTACGCAACCACAAAGCATCACAGAGCATCAACATAGTATCAACAGAAGACAGACAGCTAACTGATGGCTTTTACACAGCTGAGAACGAAGTCGCCGGCGCCAATGAGATGCTCGCCGTGCCTGACGACACCGTCCAGGTTCTCTGCGGCCCGCTGCTCAACTACAAGCATATGGGACCCAATGCCAACTCGCGCCAGATATGGAACGGCAGCGTCCTGATAGTCACTCGGCCGCGCGAGCAGCCGCCGTTGCTGCAGCTGCAGTGCCTGGGAGCTGTGTCCAACGTCAATGGCCCTACGGTGGGCGCCGGCAACGTCGAGCCTACCGTCGAGGGCGTCAAGCTCTTCTCCAGCCCCATCGCGGCCTTCTGGCGCTTCCGCATCGCCGTTCCCATGGAGGACTACGAGGCGCGCTGGCAGTACACCATCCCAGGCTTCCGGCATGTAGACCAGGAGCATACCATGTCCTCCTGGAACTTCATCGTGCCCGCCATCGAGGACTCAATGCGCATCATGTTCCACTCCTGCAACGGCTTCTCCGTGGGGACCGATCTAGGCCATTGGCAGGGCCCTTTGCTCTGGCATGACGTCCTCAGGCTGCACGCTCAGCGGCCCTTCCACGTCATGATCGGAGGCGGTGACCAGATATACAACGATTCCGTCAGGACTGAGGGCCCCCTGAAGGAGTGGACGGACATCAGCAACCCTCACCGCAGACGGACTCACCCCTTCCCCAATACTCTCAGGGCAGAGTGTGATGTCTTCTACTTCAACAACTACGTACGTTGGTACGGGACTGAGCCATTTGCTACTGCCAACGCCCAGATCCCTCAGATCAACATCTGGGACGACCATGATATCATCGACGGCTTTGGATCGTATACCAGCCATTTCATGAGGTGTCCCGTCTTCCGTGGCCTGGGAGGTGTTGCCTTCAAGTACTACTGTCTGTTCCAGCACCACAATGCTCCTCCCATGTCCACTTTTACCACAGATGCACCCCAAACCATGCAGGCTGGAGAAGACGGTACTGCAGGCATTGACCGCCGCCAGCTGGAAGGCTGCTACGTCTACGAGGAGCCCGAGGAAGAACCCAGTTGGATAGTCGGTTCTAAACCGGGACCGTACGTTGAGGAGATCAGCAGAAACCTTTACATGCGCCTGGGAAAGCGTATCGCCTTTGCTGGAATTGATGCTCGTACTGAGCGTACCAGACACCAGGTTAACTACCCAGAGACCTACGATGCCATCTTCGCCCGCCTGGATAAGGAGTTTGCCGCCGCCAACGGAGAGATCAAGCATTTGATACTCCTGCTCGGTGTCCCCATTGCGTATCCTCGCCTTGCTTGGCTAGAAAATATCCTCTCCTCTCCCCTGATCTCTCCCCTTCGCCTGCTGAACAAGCGGTTCGGCTTCGCAGGAAGCTTCTTCAACAAGTTTGACGGACAGGTTGATCTGCTCGATGACCTCGACGACCACTACACGGCGAGACAGCACAAGGCAGAGAGGAGAAACCTGATTCAGCGTCTCCAGCAGCTTGCCGCTCGTTACTCAGTCCGAGTCACCATTCTCGGCGGCGATGTCCACCTGGCAGCCGTGGGCCGCTTCTACTCTCGGGTCAAGGACCATGTCCCCATTGACAACGACCCCAAGTACATGATCAATGTCATCAGTAGTGCCATCACCAATAAGCCTCCTCCCAAGGCTGTGGCAAACTTACTCGCCAGCAGGAACAAGATCCACCATCTCGACCATTACACGGACGAGACACTGATGGACATCTTTAACGACCAGCCCGGCGGCAAGAACAAGTCTTCCGGCGCGAACAAAGTGACCATGCCGTCTCGTAACTACGCCTGCATCACCGAAGTCACCACCTCTAATGAACAGCCTGAGCTTGCCAAAGAACCCAAGAGCGGGCATGATGCCCTTCACCCGGGAGAGCAGAATGCTGGCACAAAGTACAGCTCTGCAGACGGAGTAAGCAGCGTCACAGGCAAGCTGGGCGGATTGGACATCGCCATCCGTGTTGAAATCGACCCTGCTGATGTCGAGGGCAAGACGGAGGGATACGGCTTCAGTGGTATGTCATCTTCATTCTCATTTTGTACCTTTATTTTTTTGTTTCGTACATCAACTAACCCGATTATAGTGCCGCCCCTTGTCCAGCCTGCTCCCACAGCTTAGCCTAGGCGTGGAAAACAGTGATACGACCCGTTTACTAATGTTGATCTTTCCGGGTAGAGCAGTACCCTCTTTGTTGTTATAAGTCCCATTCCTATCTGTAATGCGTTATGTTTAATTCCCCTCCACCCCCTGACCTGCACATAAGCAGTGACCCAGCTATTCCCTCGGCCACCAGCTGGACTAATTATTATCAGCTCTTGTCCACGTTGTTGTTGTTATGCTATGTTTTATGTTATTTCTGTATGTACTATCAACGAACGATGCTACATTTCATCCCACTCATTACTAGAGGATACAAAAAGGCTTCATTGAATGAGAAGAGGTATATTACATTGAATATATATGTACACGCTCAGAGTCCAAACGACTTCAGCCAGCTAGGAGGATTTCTCCTCCGCTCACGCTCTTTCTTCTCCTTCCACAATAGCCCAAGTATGATACCAGCTCCGTACCCAGCCAGGTGAGACCACAAGTCTACCGCAAAGAAGCGGAAGGCCGGTATGAAATTCAGCAGCTCTCCAAGTATTATGGCACACAGGAATGTCGATCCCGAAGCAGATATCTTCTCCTGCCATTCGCGCGGTAGGAATGCAATTGTGAGCCTCTCACTATGCCGATGTTAGATTAAACTTGTGCATTTCTTATTCCACTACTGTTATAGGGTGAGTGTTGACTTACTTTGAGTGAAGGATACACCACATTGCGACGACACCAGATATGGCACCACTTGCTCCTAGGGATGAGACGGTCAGGGTATTTGATAGCACTCGGATGGCGAAGGAGGAGAACGTCGCAAATGCGCCGGCAGATAGGTAGACGGCAATGAAATCCCCTCTGCCAATGTCATCGTGTACTAGTCCCAAGTTAGCCATTTGAATATCATTAACCGAACACAACACCAAGGCTCACGTACGCTTCTTGCCAACGAACCATAGTATGAACATGTTCGAGCCTAGGTGACGAAGCTGCTGGTGACTGAAGACGCTTCCAACCACACTTGCAGCATGCGGATAATACGGGACGTTGATGAAATACTTGTTCAGCAGTCTCCAGGCCGGAGGGAATTTCCAGAGCAGAAACACTCCTACGTTCAAGCCGACTATGGCCGTCAATGTAGCTGCGGCAAGATTTATATCCGGCCACATTCGTTGGCTATTGAGAGGAGCTTCGTACGATTCAGAGAAGTAGTAGGAAAGCCCCAGAGTCAGAGCGACGACAGCAAGGGATGGTAAGAGACGGCCGGTCTAGATGAAGTTAGTTAAGCTTGTACATGACAATTAAGAGTGCCGCCGGCTGGATACTAACTGTTGTAAGCTTTGAAGCATCGGTTGTTGAAGTTGCTTTGACATGCTTTTGTTGAATCCAAGCCAGTGCTGGTCGTTGTGTGGGATCTGCTCGTGGATGTGCTAGATGGCTGTTAACACCGCTGCATATACACTATAAAAGGGGGTTACGGTAAGTGCAAAAGCGTTATAACTCACCCTCTGTGAGCGCCTGTGGCTCGTACTTCTGTATACCCTTGAGTTTCTCTGCCTGGGCCTGAAGCTGTTCTATCCGCTTTGCTTCACCATCGAGCCACTCTTGTCTCTTTTTCTCTTCCGTTTTCTTGCTCTCTTTTATATTCTTATTCCTGACTTCCTCCAGTACACTGCTCCCGTACACATCTCCTTCCTTGGTGGTGCTAGAGCCAAACTTCCCGCTCTGTGGCTTGTACAATCCCAGTTCCTCCGCCCGGCGTATCAGCTGCTCTTCCTCCTCCCGCTCCTCCCTTTCGATTCTCGCCATGATAGCGGCATCTTCGTCCATGGGGTGCTTAGTCCGTAACCACACCAGACCAGCACTTATGATATGCGGTGGAGCAACACGGGTGATCTCAGCTGGTAGCGGCAGGTCAAGGGTGCCCGATACTCGCTGTTCCTGCAAAGCTCGGAGGAGCTGGTTACCCAGTTTCGCAGGTATGGCAGCTGTTCCGAATATCTGAGCAATCTGGGGAGCTGGTAGGTCGCGCTCAGGGAATAGAGCTGCATTTCCACGAGCCTGGGGGCCAGGAACTCGCTGGCCGGCATTCCGTGAGGTCGGCGTCTTGCTGGACAGACATCGTATTGCGCCTCGCGGCCGTGTTGACGGCGTGTATAGGAGACGCAGCTGGTCTAGCAGGGAGGATCTGACAGAGGACGGCCGTGGATGAGCATGGATCCATCGACATGGAGCCCGCCATGCTATCGTGGCAGCATTGTTCATCTCTTTATCTTTGTGACCGCAGCTGTAGAGCAGTCAAGTTAGCCAGGTCTCTACGCCAATTGGGCGTTAGGGCAGCAACTTACCTGTCTATCTATCTCATCAACTGCGCTAAATCAAGTTATCTCCTACTTGGACTGCTGAGTCTTTGATCTTGACTCTTTGTGTTTGTTTCTTCGGTTCTTCTTCTTTTCGTCCTTTTGATAGCAAGAAAAAGACAGGGCATCTTATCAGATCGAGTCACGTGAAAGATAAGATCTTCTGCCTTTTATAAAGACTAAAAACAACAAAAAAGACCAAGAAGAACAAACAAGAAGACGCGAAAGCAAAGAGAAAACAATAACAAAGGGATAGAAGAAGAACAAGAAGAAGAAGACCGAGATGTCTGCAGAGTCACGGCCGATTGATCCCAGGGCGTTTGCAGCAGCGCTCAAAGACCTGCCGCTCTCGTCGATCTACGCGAAGATTGCAGAGCTCGAGAACTCGACGGCGCATCTTGAGCGCTCCAACGGCGAGCTGAGGACATTCATAGAGCAGTCAAACGGCGGAGACAAGGACTGCGAGGACGCTATAACAGAGAACGAGGAGGTGATCAGACGGATGCGCGAGCGAGCTAGTCTCGTCAAGCTTGAGCTGGAGAGACGCGGCGAGAGGTGGCCAGAGGAGCAGCAAGCCGATGCCGACGGACCTGAGGACGGACAAGGAGCAACTGGAGCAGTCGGATCATCGCCTAGTAATGAGCAGCAGAATGGTGGCCTGTCAGCGAGCCCACAGCCTAGCAGAGAGCAGTCGAACTCGAACGGCGTGGAAGACGCCTCTGAAGGCGTCCATCTCTAAGCCAGGAAGCCAGGGGCTGTTAACTATCTTTGCTATTGATGGAGAACTGGCTCTACAGAAAAAAGTGCTCTGCGCATGCTACGACGTTACGATTCAACGATATAACTGATGATAGTGATGATGACGGATATTCAATTGCATCTATGTCTACCAAACAGATACTCTACCAAACCGCCAGCTCCGGGAGATACGACCGGCCAGGCCAGCTCTAGTCTTAATAGCCAGCTGTATAACCATATGAGACATCTCCAGCACCTGATACTCGGCCTGAGATGCCCCTCGACTGGGTTTTTTTACAGGGAACAACGCCCTGCCCCCGAATGCCAGCCAATAATAGTGCAGGTATATCCAGCAGGCCAAACATGCATCCAGAAATGGTCCAAATATATTAGCAACCACCAGCCTCTTGCCGGGCATCAAACCAGCGTACAGACCAGGAAGAAGCCGTAGAGTAGAAGCCAGACCGTCTGTCCTATGCGAGTAGAAGCCGGTATCAACCTGCGCCGGCGAGATATCAAATGCTCAACCTGCCAACTTGTTGAGTAGCGTAGCTAGACAGTCCAGCTATCAAAAAAACCACCAACTAGAGCCATGCAAGCCCCTCCCTCTCCCTCCCTTTCACATCTTCTTTGGCTGCCTACGTCTTCCTCGTCCGCTGTGCTTCACCTTCGTCCGTCTTCCTAGTCACCCTGCGCCGGCGCCCTATTCACTGGCGTAGCATCTCTGTAGCTATAGCTCAGAAGGCAGCTGGCTAGCTATTTAGTTGACTGTAAGTTGCCAGCCGTCTCGGCCTTTTTGCCTGTCTTTGCGCTGCGCAAACGTCGCCTTTAAATCACCACCACAAGCACCAGCATCAGGCCAAAAAGTCCACCAAAAAGTCCACCAACCCACCGCATGGCTCAGGCCGGAAGATGAACTCCCTGAACATCCTCTCGTCGCGAGTCATCGGCCAGGCCACTTCGAGCAATTCGTCGCGGGCCCGATCCCACTCGCAGGGCCATGTCCTCAACCCGCGAGGAGGCCTGGCCGCCAGCAGCAGATCCTACAGCGACGGCAACATCAACGTACACCAGCACCTGACGCAGACCGATGGCGCCCGCGGGGACCAGGAGGACCAGGAGGAGGAGCTTGAGGCCGGCGGCGAGGTGCTGTCGCTGCTGACGGTCGAGGACGCTGACCAGAAGCCGGGGCTGGCGCAGGACTCAGCAGCGTCGACAGCGGCCGGCATGGTGATGCTGCCCCTAACCCAGCGGTTCTTGGGCGCCCTGCTCGAGACGCTCAAGACGATCCTCTCGATCTTTGCCTCGCCTGCCGTCTATCTCGGGCGTCGGTTCTACTCTACTGACGGCCGGTTCTCGCTCGTTGAGCCTGTGAGGTCACTACGTCAGGGCGCCAGCAGCGCCAGCAGCACCACCCCTGGCAACAGCACCAGCAACAGCAACAGCAGCCAGAGGAACAGAAGGGATAGCGCATACTCCAGCAGTAGGCCGGATAGGGTCTCAAAGAGGCTGTCCAGGGGCTCTCAGAAGCTGCGGAACTCTCTGTCGTCCGAGTCGCTGTACTCCAATACCTCCGAATCAGAGACTGACCGGGCCCTGGGCGAGCCTGGCGTGCGCAGCCGGCATTCACGGCGGAAATCCAGCCTGGCCACGACAGACAACGATGAAGGGACCCCCCGGCGCTCGATCCGGATCAAGATACAGAACGAGAGCAAGCAGAACCGTGAGCAGAGACACGCAAAGGCCAGGTCTTCCCGGCGCGGTGACGCCGGCAGCAACGCCAGCGGTGCGTCTGGCAATGCCGGTATGGACGGCAACCCGGTGGCAGACAGCTTGAAATCGCCCGTCTCTCAAGCCGCACGCAAGCTGACAAGATACCCTCATGCTCCTACGCCCCCCAGGCCGTTGGTCCCTCGCCGTCAGCCATCCTATCTCTTCGGGGCGCCCCCTCCTCGCGCGCCCCAGAAGACGCTCATCCTCGACCTCGACGAAACCCTCATCCACTCTCTCTCCAAAGGCGGCCGCATGTCAAGCGGACACATGGTCGAAGTCAAGCTCTCCATGCCCATGGCCTCTGCAGGCTCCCCCGGAGCGGCACCTACAATCGTCGGCCCCCAGCATCCTATCCTCTACTACGTCCACAAACGCCCTCACTGCGACGCCTTTCTACGCAAGGTATGCCAGTGGTATAAGCTAGTCATCTTCACGGCCAGCGTGCAGGAATACGCCGACCCGGTCATCGACTGGCTCGAGCAGGAACGCAAGTTCTTCCATAGCAGATACTACCGCCAGCACTGCACTATACGCAACGGCGCTTATATCAAGGATCTCAGCTCCGTCGAGCCAGATCTAAGTAAAGTCATGATCTTGGATAACAGTCCAATGAGTTATATATTTCACGAAGGTACATACCTCCATTATCAGTATTCCATAAATGCTGGTTTTTTTTGTTATATGCAAATGCTGATTTGGGACCAGATAATGCAATTCCTATCGAAGGCTGGATCAACGACCCTACAGACAACGACCTCCTTCACCTGATCCCCATTCTCGAAGCAATGCAGCATGTAACTGATGTCCGGGCCCTGCTGGCCCTTCGTCGAGGCGAAGCTGGAAGCTAGCTGTGCCTGCCTGCCTTCCTCCCTAACGAACCAACCACCTTTCCTCCCTTGTTATACGGCGTGTACGTTGTCCGGGTATTGATTGAAGTCCTGATATGTTTCCTATTTTCTCCTTGCCTCATCTCATCTCGTTTCCTGATAGAACGACTCCTCTAGTGAGTGGCATTGGGCACGGCGCTTTTCTTATTTTCTTCTTCTTCTGCTTCTTCTTCTTCGTCGTCTTCGTCGTCTTCTTCTTCCATTACTGCTGCTGCTGCTGATTCTACCGCTTCTCGACCTGTATCCTATCCTGCGTGTTACTCCTTGTTTCGAGCTTGTTATAATTCTGAAGTCCATACTTACCTGCCAGGCCAGATGGGATCTGTACAGTTGTAATATCACTAGATTCTATTTAATATCATTACACGTTTCTTACATTTGCACCTATGGATTATAAAGGAGGGGATATCCAAATAGTCATTAAGCAGTCAATCAATCGTCTTCTAGCTTTTTTAACATACAAAGTAACTGATCACTTCTTGACCTCGGCAAAGACCTCCTTGAGAGCAGCAATGGCCTTGTCGATGTCGTCTCGCTTAGGGTCAGTGACGCTGACTCCCATGTGGCCAAATCGAATGTACTTGGAGGCAATCTCCTTGTGCAGACCACCGGCAAAGACGAGGCCCTTCTGGAAGAGTTTAGGAAGGACGTCAGGTGGAGTCAGGCTCTCGGGAAGACGAATGGCCGTCATGGCATTGGCCTGGTTCTCCTCCTTGGTAGCCAGCTGCTGCAGCCCCATGTCAGAAAACAGCCTTCTTTACTCGCTGAGAGGCCTCCCGGTGGACGGCAAACCGTCTGCAAGCGGCTTCGAGATGATCTGGGTGAGAGCCGTATGCAGTGCACGAACCAGCTGAGTGGCAGGGGTAGCAAAGTAAGACGGCTTGCCAGCCTCGTAGTTCTGCATGATGGGCAACCAGTTCTGGATCGAAGCGTAGTAGCTTGCCGGAGGGGTGGTTCTGTTCTTTGCGCGGTCCATGGCGCGGCCAGAGAGCATCAGGATGCTCAAACCTGGGGGGCAGCCAATGGCCTTCTGACCGGCTGTGAGCACAACGTCCAGATCCCACTCGTCAAAGGCAATCTCCTCGCACCCCACCGAGCACACACCATCAACAACAACAAGCGTGTTGGGGCTGACCTTTCGGACAACTTCCGTGATGGCCTTGATATCGCTCAGCACGCCGGTAGAGGTATCGACATGTGTAACGGTCAGGACCTTGTACTCCTTTTCCTGCAGAGCCTTGGAAATCTCCTCGAGAGACGGTCGGTCTCCAATGGGTGCCTTGATCTGTGTTGCATTTGCACCGTACGTCTGCAGACAGGCCGAGAGTGAGTCACCAAAGTAGCCGGTATGCAGCACCAGGGCGTTTTCACCACGCTCGATCAAGTTCGACGCAACAAAGTCCCAGCCCAGCGTCCCTGAACCGGCGAGCACGAACGGCTGTGATGCTGCGGCCTTTGTCTGGAACAGCTGTCGCAGCATCGTCAGCGTCTCGCCGAAAATCTTCACGAATGCCGGTCCAACATGGCTCTCCCTGTAGATTTTGTATTAGCCGAAGTAGTTACTCGAAATATAAACAACACCGTCATCTCAATCAAAAGCACACGGTAAAGACAATGCAGAGAAAGATGAAGACTCACCCGTAGGTCGACATGGACTGGAGAACGGCATCATCGAATTCAATGGGCCCCGGGATGAGGACGGTGGGATGTTGTGCTTGCGTAGACATGGCGGCGGCGGCGCTGGCTTTGCTTGCAGAGAGATCTGGCAGGGTGCGCTGTATCGGTTTATATTCGACCTCGTCCGGCTCGACTGAGACGTTCCTTTCGGTCGAGAACGGCGTGTTGAGTGCTGGCAAGGGAAGCCTCTGGTCGAAATGCCTGGAGATCAAGCTCAACCGCGGCTTTGCCTGTGAGGGCGCCAGGACGCTGACTCCGCCCGCCGCGGGGAACAGCCGAGTGGCGCGACGAAGAGCTGCCAGCGTGGACCGGCCGGTGGCTGCAGATGCGTTATGGCTAGGTTGCAAGCAGGTATATGTGGCTGCGCAGTGATATAGATGTCTGTAGATGCTTGTAGACGTCGGTTGCGCGGTGGTTGCGAGTTGGCGGTTTGATGCCGGACGTTGAGATTCCCCTTTTTGGACGCTGCCGCTATCTACCAATCTATCTATCAACGCCAACGCTTTCAACTAGCAACTTATTTAGGTAGTTAGCAACTAACCATTCGTAAATAACAACAAAATTTATAAGATGGATACGGGGGATGAACAATGACGTCGCTGTCTGCTGGGGAGATCTCGCTGCCGGCGCTCTCGGAGCTGCTGTCGGGCTATGATGGCGCGCTCGTCCGTGTATACCGCGATAAGCTGGCAGCAAAGGCAGGAAAGGCAGCAAAGACGTCCAGCAAGGCCTCGATACCCAGAGAAAAGGAAGAAGAGATTGAAGACCGAGTGAAGCAGTTTGTGGAGCTGGACAGCTGGCGGTATACATCTCTGCCAGCCATTCTACGTGAACGAGCAGTGGGCAGCGAGGACGTGGAGAAGAAGACGAATAAGAAGAAGAAGCATGGTGAAGAGAAGTCTGCGCATGGCTTCGTAAAGAAGGACGAGATGGTCCAGTTGATGGACTGGAAGCTGTACGGTTGGCCTTAATATCTATCTATCAAGATTAGCTATCATATTTCTAACCTGTTGTATAGAAAACACGGCTCCTTCCGGCCTGCTCTCATGTCCTTGGTACGCTCCAATGCAGAGGCTCAGGTAGAATCAATCAGCAAAGAGGCATTCTCAAGTTTAGCAGAAGACTCTCAGGCCGGTGTCTTCCCCGAAGCAGCCATGCAATCACTCTGCAAAAGTTTCCGTGGAGTTGGGCCAGCTACAGCATCCTTGATTCTGTCCCTTGCACCGGAAGCGTCAACTCCATTCTTTAGCGATGAGCTGTACTACTGGCTTTGCATGGATCTGTACTCGCGGGATAAACAGATACCCAAACACAAGCTGCCGAAACTCAAGTACAACAACAAAGAATATCAGGATCTGTGGGATGCTTTCACCAAACTAAGACGACGGATCGAGCAGCTTTCTGAAGAAAGTGAGACAAAGCAAACGTTTTCTGTGCAAGATATTGAGAAGATTGCCTTTGTGATAGGGCATCTTGAGCCTACTGCCGTTGGAGTCAACTCAAACGAAACGTCAAAGTCAACGCCTGATCCAAAGCCGTTGTCAGAAGACGTTGACATTGACGTTGAACCCAAAAAAGAGCAAGGTAGGAGGACTCGAAAACGAAGGAGAATGGACATTTGATCTAGCATGTTTGACCAGAGCAGTTATTTTCTTGTCTATTTGAAATACTTTAGGTTGGAAATGCTCTTGTTGAAATTATTACAGCACTTTATCAACCAATGAATTGCTTAAACGCCGCCAAACTGGGAAACCTTCAATCAAATAAAGAAAACACCAAGGGGAAATAGAAGAAAGAGAAGAGTAGGGATGAAAGGGCGTGGTCTAAGGTGGAATTATTGGCTTTCCTATATACTAATAGTACACCGGGGGAGGGTTAGGGGTTAAGGGGATAGTGGTCTCCTCGGCCCCTGAGCTTTGTCACCGACCACTTCTGAATGGAATTTAAGCGCTATCATAAGAATAGAAAGAAAACAAACAAATTTACTCCTGGCCGAAGCCGAGTGTCTCTTCGACGGCAATGGTAAGTTTGTTCTGTAGAGCTTCATATGTCTTATAGGGAGGGAGATCGAGTCGGTTAAAGCTGTTACTGTGAGTTAGTAAAAAGCTTGAAGAGGGTATACGGGTAAAGGAGATCAACGTACCAGGTATGTGACTTGGGCAGGGCATTGATATCCCCTGACTTCTCGATCGTAAATCTCCGAGGCCCATCACTGCCCTGGAGATCCTTGAATCCGTTGACGGGAATACGTGATGTACCAGTAGCGAACTGGAGTAATCGAGACTTCTGCTCTGCATCCCAGCCTCTTATTACCTTCCAGAAATTCTGAATAACTTCGTCGTCTTCCTGGTAGCCACGGTAATCGGTGTGTTTCTTCCAGTCGTCAATATGGATGTCAGCGATACCGCCGATTAGAAGCTCAAGTTCTCGCTCGTCAAAGACATTGACAAGCTCCGCAGGGATGAGTTCATTGAATCCGGTAATGAATGCATTGAACTGTTCCTCCACTCGCTTCTGAATCTTCCACTCGGTCACAAGCCTGGTAAAACGGTTAGCACTTGATAGTTATTATTCGATGGAGAATGGCACAAGACATACTCCACGTATTGCTTCTTATTCTCATTTGTAACGGGAATATTTCTTCCATCTGGAATCAAATCTATTGTTCTGCGCTCGCCAAATTGCTCGTCATCAATTGAAAACGTGAGTTCAATAATACCGTCGATATCGTTATTACTAGCAAGAAAAGGTTAGCACTGCCACAATCCCTCAGTAAAACATAGTATGTATGTGTGCATTCTTACAGCGTCCATGTCAAGTTTCGATGGAAATCTTCATCAACACCTTCCATATCCTGCAGGGTGACTTTCTTTCTCAGCATCATCTTGTAGAAAGCTCCGATAAAGAATGAGTCAAGGAACCGGCGGTGGAAGATGGCAAGGCCAACCACGCGGCCGATGAACTTGAAATAATTCAAATGCTCCGGGTTGATGCCTGAGTGTGGGTTTATCTGGAGGGTATAATTATCGTGGGCGGAATATTCAAATAAGCAGTAGAATGGATTGAACATTTCGTGCGAAAGAAGGAAGAAAAATTCTCTACACGGTGTTAGCAGGGTTGCCGCCGATTAAGGGAAAAAAAGGGAGCTAAAAGAACGCATACCTTGAAAGACCACCATAATCTAAACCATCTTCTCCGTCGAATTTGATCATTAAACGCTTCTTTAGGTCTGCTGGACTTTGTCTCATTATTTCTGCAAACGAGTCCTCGAAAATGGCGCCTCGTCGAACTTTGACATGGCATTGACCAGACATTATCCTCAGGCCAGGTTGAGATCTGAAATATATCAGTTTGCGCCGGAAATCACGCTTATACTGTGGCACGCCCTGGTCAAGAGAAGATGGCAGCCGGGGGTCATCCCAGGTAGTTGTCTTGGTGTTATGGTCCACAAAGTACACTCGAGCAGTGTTTGTTAATCGCATCTCCCAGCCACTAGGCAATGCACCCAGATGGTTTACTGTTTGAGACGCAAGATGGTTTCCGTTGTCAGGGCCGTACATCTGGACCAACTGTTGCTGGCGGGGATCAACCCATGTTGTGGTTCGTGTATTATGGTCAACATAATACGGACGGCCTTCTGGAGTGTACCTTTGTTCCCAGCCAGGGGGGAGCTCCCCGGTCCCTGGGGTAGTAGTATTACTGGCCATCATTGCCATTGCGTTCGCTGTTGGAGCAGTAGGCGGCGTCCGGGCCTGCTGCTGGGAGTCAGGCGAGTTTGCACCCGTTCGATCCTCTGGAAGCATTCGACTCCGGTGGGCCCGGCGCTCCATCTGCATGTTGGCCTCCATTTGGGTCCTCTGGGTCTGCTCATTATAGTTTTGCGCCGGCCGGTTCCACGTGGTGGTACGGGTATTGTGGTCTACGTAGTAGGTTCGCCCCAGGTTATCCTCCCGCCGCTCCCAGCCTGTGGGCAGCCTGCCCTGACTGTCTTCGAAAGTGCTGCTTACATTTGCTCGAGATGGAGGGGCGGGCTGTTGGGGGGAGGTTGTGAGGGGCGCCACGGCTGTGGTTGAGGAGGAAGAATGTGTAGGGACTAAGTGGGAGCTGGAGTTGTTGACTACCGGCTCTTGAGCCGTGGAAGTTGGGCGCTGACTCGAGAGAGAAGTCGGGGCTGATGGGGGGATCGGCTGAGTAGCGGGAACAGGCGAGGTAGAAGTGCGATTGTTCATAGGGCGTGAAGCTCCGGTTTGCGACGTTGGAACCGGCGTAGAGAGGTTTGTAGAGAGGTTGAGAATGAGTTTGCCATGAACCACAAGATTATCATTTGACTTCTTTAGATCTCTGGTAAGCATTTCTATGGTAAAAGTCAGCTGGGTTAAGCTCTTCTTCTTCACTCAAAGGATAACCAAAAAGGCGAAGGTAAAAAAAAAATCGTATAAATACCATCATCGCCGATAGCAAGGTCAATGACATCGCCAATACGGATATTAATCACTCCCAAAAACCCTTGGTCCTTCTTCTTGAACTTTTTCTGGTCAAATATCTGTATGGCTAGTATGCTGTCCTCGGTGACTTTCCTGCGCATGGTGTCAGCATCCAATCGAGCCCAGTGAAGGGATATGCCAGCAGCCTGGGAAGCCGGATCCTCCTTACAAATCAAACATCTCATTCCAGTATGGGTTCAGGGTCTTCTTGATAACGGAGGTGGTGTGAGTCTGCTCACCACCAACGGTAGCAACTGCAAACGGGTCCGGGAAGCCTGTAACATTGCAGCCTGTTAGGGTTCATACTAAGACAGCGGGAACAGAGCAGTGCCCAACTCACGGAAGACATCTCGTTTGTATAGACCATCGGCAGCGATAACTGCAGGGAGGCAGAGGGTATGTATTAGCAGCAGCCAACGTATCGCGGGGCAGGCATCTCTCTCTTACTGGTGACTCTCAGGTTTGGTTGCCTGCAGGAAACAAGAATCAGCCCTTTGTTCACTCAGAATCGAAATGGAAACAAGCAGAAGCACCCAAATAGGGGTAGGTAGCCGGGTTGTTCATCACTCACGCTGGCAAGTTGGAGCCCATCTTTACTCTCTCACAACACAGGACAGACCCGCGGTTTGGTGACTGCCGGCTTCACCTCGGGAGTAGCATCAACCAGCTCCCCGCAGAGCAACGAGAACGGACGAGAGGGCTATCGGGGCGTCGCAGGGGGTTGTCAGTACCGTAGAGAACAAGCTAGAGTTGTAGCTGGTGTCTTGCTGTCTCGCTGCCTCGCTGCTGTCTCGTCTGGTCGTTCGTGAGCGATGGAGAAGAGGCGCAGCCGCCGGAGGCTGAGCAGGACAAGGGCGGTTGGTTTCTTTTTTGGTGGCAATCCCCCACACCCGGCCAGCAGGTCGATGCTCTGACAGTTTAGAACGCTCGCACTTCTGCTTCTTCTTCCCGCCGTCGTCTTTCTATTTCTATCAATCTTGAAGACGTCGAGATGTTTCTTTTTTTTTTTTTTTGTGATTTTTTGCTATTTTATTTTATTTTATTTTTAGATTTAAAGAACAGGACTTCCCAATCAGGACTAGCGTGGACATGTGACGTAGCTTGTTTTTTTGATATAGAAAGAGCAAAAGTCGATGAAAGATGATAGAAAAGAGCACGAAAAGGAGGATAGAAGAGGAGAAGTGGTGGAGGTGGAGTGGGAGTAGTAGAAGGTAAAGATAGTCGTGGTGGAGGTGGGAGACAGGCTGACTCTGGGAGGGATGGTCAGGATATAGGATGGCATAGATCAAGGGAGAAAGAGACGAAGAAACGGGGAGCATAAGAGTGCAGAGACAAAGAGCAAGGGCAGGAAGAAGAGTGCAAAGAGAAGGCTGATACCTATTTTATCGCCGTATATCATACAAGCATTCCCCAACTCCGGGAAGTCCACATCCAAGCCAACGAAGGCCTGTTCAGTCCCAGCTTCCCGTCATCCAATCAAAAGTGGAAGCAGTCGAAGTAGTCAAAGTCGAGGCGGAAATATAAGTAAACGCAGAAGGAGAGGGAGAGGTAGGTCGAGGTCAGCGCAGAGGTGGTGGTGGTGGTGGTGGTGGTTTTAGTACGGTGCGTATCCTCTTCCACGGCCACGGAAGCCGCCTCGGTATCCTCCTCCCCGGGGCATGCCACGGCCGAAGCCTCCACGGCCTCGCCCACGACCCCGTCCGCGAGTCATGCCCGGCAGGTTCGTTCGTTTTGGAACAACCTACATGTATAGATCATTAGCATCTGCACTTCGTTTGTCTCCCTATGTACCAACGCACCTTTATATTCCTTCCGCGGAAGAGACTCTCGTTCAAGACTAGAGCTTGCGCCACAAGGCTTGGTTCACTGAATTCGACGTATGCATACCTGCAGCGTCCCATTAGCCCTCCTTCTCTTGCCAGGCAACAGACCGCTCAGGTGTAAAATTTCAAAAGACAAAGAGAGAGGTCAGAAATCTAGGGCGGGAGACAAACCCCTTGGGATGGCCGGTGAATTTATCCAGCAGGATAGTGACTCTGTTTATCGACCCGCAGCTCTGGAAGTGTGCCTGTATCTCCTCCGGCGAGGCAGCGTAGTCAACATTGCCGACGAAGATGCTCCTCGCGTCGATGTCCTCCTTGTCTTCTCGTAGGTTCTCCGTCTGCTGGTCCAGCGAGGCCTGCATCTCATGCAACTTGGCCGCTTCAGACTCCATCTTTGTCAGTCTCTCTCTCATCGCTGCGATTTCTTCCTGTAATAGCACTGTTAGCTCTGGTCCCTTCAGTTCCAGTAGGGCATGGATAGAGGAAGACATACCTCATCATCTCCAGCTTTCTCCTGGTTGTCTATAGGCTCTGCGGGAACCTCTTCTGCTGTGCTAGCCATGGCGGGAGGTTGCACCCTGTATTGAGGCAGCTAATGCTGTAGAGCAGGTCAGGGCAGGGTAAAACAATGTCTCTTGAGACAGATGAAATAAACAGACAAGGCACAGAAATAGCTAGAAGGTAGCGACAGAGCTGTCAGTTCCAGAAAGTCAAGTTTGAGATCTTCAATTAAAAGAAAAAAAAAGGTGATGCTGCAATAATGACTTTCCCTTAGCGGCAGATCACGTTACCTAATAAGAATTCCAAGCATCCCCTTGTTCCATAGAATTCAGACAAAGATAAAGGGACAGTTAATATTTAACAGTGATAGAGTAGTTATTGGCATAGAAGTAGAAGTGTAGTTATATTCAAAAGTGCTTTTGTTCTACTGAGTATATTGATTCCACGCCGGAAGAACTAGTTAGTTAGCTAAGTCCGCACAGCAGCAGGGAAGAAGATGCAAGAGATCTCAGAGGTACAGCGGATGGCCAACCGGCCTTTGCAATGCTAGCAATAAGACTGGCAGCTTTGTTTTAGGATAGAATTCTATTACACCTCCCTGGAACGAGTCTCATGAAGAAGGGTTGCTGTGGGACTGTTTCTCGCTGCTGGATGCGCCGGATACCACAAAGGGAGCAGCCTTTGTCTCAGGCGGCGGGAGTTTAGATGCTGGCGGAGGAGAGGTGAGGCCAGCAGGACGGTTTGGGTTCGAGTTCGCGGCGTCAGATGAATAAGGAGCTTCCGGAGGCGGTGGCTTGGGCGGTAGATGAGACGGAGTACCCCATTTGGCTATCGAATTGTGAGCCTGGGAGTCGACTGGTCTTCCGTAATTTGGTTGCTGTTGAGGCTGGCCCATCACGTTGGGCGGCGTTCCTTTGGATTTGAAGTAGTGTGATGGAGGAGAAGGGTTCATTCCCGGCTTTGAGTCCCTGGAATTTGTGCGTGGATGGTTGTTGAAATGCGGACTGCTGTATTGAGGAGACGGTGAATCACCACTGAAATAACCGGCTTGTGAGTTGCTGGTGGGAGCAAACGATCTACTTTGAGGGCTGAATCGAGAACGAGAAAAGCTACCGGGAGCCGGGTGGGCTGGTTTGCTGGGGATGAACGACTGTGGGGAGCCCATACCCTGGTTGTAGGGAGCCTGGCCGGTTGCCATTGTATTGGGAGGCATGTTCGGCCAGTGGACGGGAGGCGACCGTGCCATGGTTTGAGGAGGGTATCCGGCCTGGAAAGGGGCAGGTGTCCAGCCTGGAGTCGGTTGCGGGTACTGTGAGTGGCTGGGAGTGGAATATGCAGGTGCCCTTGGAGATGGCATGGTTGCCGAACGCTGAGCCATCATGGGCGATACCTGAGCCGGGTGGTGCTGATACTGGTTATACCCTGCGTGGCCGCCGCCTTGCTGCCAGTTGTTCTGTCCCGGATGTGTCTGTGGGCCGGAGTAAGATGGGAACCCATTCATGCCGCCAGATGGAGCGTACATGGGACCATGGCCAGAAGGGCTCATTTGCTGCGGATAATGATGCATCCCACCACCGGGGGGTGTCTGAGCCATCACATAGTAGTTTTGAGGCGGTATCCCGCCGTGATGCGCAGTGTTGTGGTATACCGTCGGCCCGCCGGGGAGTTGGGGGGAGGTATAGTACGCGTTGAACTGTGATCTAGCCTCAAAACCATCGTCTTTTGGAGACCTTGGTTTGGGTGCCTTCTTGCGCCCTGTCCTTGAGCTTGATCTGGATACATCGGCACTTTGTTCTCCACTGCCGGTATCAGTGGACTTGGATTCAGGGAAGTCCCTGAATATCCGTTCTCGTGCTTCCTGATACTTGGCTTCACGCTCTTCTCGGGTCAGACTGGCACGATCTCTCGATGGTGTAGCTCCAGTCGATGAAGTACCGCCGTTTCGGTCTTCATCGTTGGTCCCATCTCCTCCTGATTCAGAAGCGGTTTTCGAAGGAACAGCCGAACTGGTGGCAGTGCTTCCTGCAGCTGAGCCCCTCTCCCCTGGCTGGCCCATACGGCGCATAATCTTCATCGCAGGTGCGTTTGCAGACGGATTGTTTGCATTAGCAGGGTGCAGCATCGTTAATGGAGTCGGCCTGCTCTCCGTTAGTTTTGATCATAAACCTTGAGAGAACTTTTGTAACTACTCACAGTCTACTCCATGGAGTTCGATGAAGGCGGACGGAAGTGACATTGTTGTCAACAAAATGGGTGAGATGATAGTAGTCGCCCAATTTATGCGCAAGTAATCGTCCAAACGAGTTGCATGGTGGCAACTCTAATGATGCCTCGCTGTAGCAATCGGTTAGTTTGACCAACAAGCGGCTATAAATAAGTGTTGGCTTACCTTGAATTCTTGATAAAAGAGATAATCTTCTCCTCTAGCTGAAGGAGTAGCAGGCGGTCCTTTGGAGACCCCATCGCCTCCACAAGTTTCTCATCTGGCTCACTTGGAAACCCATGCAGAGCCTGCTCACCCTCAGGTGCTGGAAGTACTCCGTTCCTACGCAAAGCATCTTCGTTGAATGGTAGGGTGCTTTTCTTCAACAGCTCCGGCTCGCGGAGTGTTGCATCCTTGTGCTGCTGCAAGCCACCACGATTCGACGCAGACGGATCTGAATTAGCCTGGGAGCTCATCGCGTCTCCGGTAGCGGCAAGAAATTCATCTTCTTCCACAGCCTGGACACTAGCACTATCGTCCGGTCGTAGGGACTCTTTCTCATCCATGGCGAAGGTAGTGACAGAAGCCCGCAAGGAGCGTGTGCAGGTTTTGTGGATGAATTGGAGAGATGAGTTTGATCATCATCAAACAGACTGTCCGTTCGTGGCTGCCCATCCTCTTGGGCACCACCGGCAGTCTCCGGTATAGGCCTCCCTTCTTCATCCTTGGACAGATGGAGATTATCCAATGGCCCAGTCAGGCCATCACCGTCTTTGTCCGACTTGACGCCGTGAGTGGCTGTACTCTGGCCATCTTGAGCCGGGAGGGTATTGGGGGGATCCGCGTTCAGCTGGCCCAACGAGCAGTTATCAGACCGCGTATTTTCAGCACGGCCGTGCGTCTTGGGGGGCACTGATTCAGTACAAGGATGCATGGCAGCAACCTGGTAGTATAAGAAGCAACGTTAGCATCTTCAGCATCACCATCTTCGGCAGTCAACCTCCCCCCATTGATGATGAATCCCTACCTTTGCAAACGATGGTCGACTACAGGGTTCGCCTGGCCTTGTTGTCATTGCAATAAAGAAGGGCCGGGGGCCATGTGAAAGGCAAGGGATTGACAGAAGGTCGAGCAATCGTATAGTCGGTGTAGATGGATATCAACTGATTGGGAATCAGGGGATAGAAACAATATCTCTAAGAAAAGCTAGGATGCACAGGCCCAGATACGGTGACGACATATCTCTGAGCTTCAAGATCCGGCATGAAGAATGAGTTCATAGATAATCCACAGCCGTTGTTCCAACCATCTAACGGGTCTTGACTGGGGTCTCGCGCGCAGAGGCTTCCGTCCTGGTTTATGGGGAACCGGGGGGGGGCTGAGTGGGAGTGGATGTAGAGTCGCGGACGCAGGAGTGCAGAAAGTGCCCCAAGTCCGACACACACCGCACCAGAAACACGCCGAGGGTCTGCCGGGGGACAAATTCCGCGTACAGGCTGAGACGGCGCAGGGAAGACGACGGGCGACGGCGACGCTGAAGTTCTTCGTCCTGGAGTTTCGCAGGTGAAGAAGAAGAAGAACGAAAGGCGGCTTTTTGGCTGTGGGCTCCTGCTTAGTCAGCGTGACCTCTGGCGGCTTGGGAAAAAAAGAGACGCCAGAGAGAGACGAAGAAGAAGACTACAACGACGAAGACGACGACGACTACGACAAAGAGGACGAGACGAGATGAACAGGTACAGAAATATACCCGGGCGGGCTGCTCCGTCGAAGGCGTCCCCGACGACCGTCTGTCAGAAGTGCCTGAAAAAAGATAGGTCGCCCTGAACCAGCAGCTTTGATAGCTATCACCAAACAGTCCGAGCTGACAGCCAATCCCTTTACGCCATTACAGCTACGAATGCACTACACAGCTCCAGGAGAGGCCGTACGGTGCTAGGCCGTCACGGACACAGCAGCTGTCAAACCCACGGCTGCGGCCACAGCTATCGACAGAGGTGCCGAACGATTTACTCAGGACGTAAGTCACTGCAAGCAGAGAGCTAGAACTTGTTTTATTTTTATTTTTTGGAGCTTCGACTAACTGGTGACACATAGTAAAGGGGTTGCTGATGAGCAGTTGCGTCGAGCAAAGGAGGAACGGTCAAGGCTGAGCCCGAGTCGAAGCCCAAGTAGAGATAGGGACCATGGAGATGCTGGCCGAAGCTCACGGAAGAGAGCCAGGTCGGTATCCTCGTGCTCATCGGTGTCGACAATATCAACCAGCCGTTCACGTTCGCGTTCGCCTCCGAGACGTACAATGCAGGACCCACTGCCTTCACGGTCAAGCGTTCGCTCTCCAGCCAGCAGGGGGAGATCAGAAATGGATGGGCCGGGTGACGAGTCCGATGCTTCTGGTGGCCGTATAAGAGAGACTCGACGCCGAGAAGGCGACCACCACTCTCGTCGACACCGGCGGACTCGATATTCAGACTCCCCCGAGCCATACAGACGCCGTGATAGATCCAGATCGAGGGAGGACAAATCACGCAAGAGCAGGCGCTCACACAGGGAACGAGAAAGGTCCGTTAACGATGATGACAGACATGATACGCCAAATTCGCGTGATGGAGCACCCAGCCGTCCTTATGTCGAAAGACAGCCTGTCCGGAATAACTCTCCACCTCGGCAGAGAAGCCTAAGCCCATATAGCAAACGTCTTGCGCTCACGCAGGCCATGAATGCGCCAGGTAGATAGACCTCAGGTATTCTTTTTCCAACGATCGAGATATCCAGACATGTATTATTCCGTAACCAGCACCAGGTCCCCCTGTATATGGACCCAACCAACCACCCGGTATCACAAAGTAACCCAGTGCTGAGGGAACCTATTCAGCATGTATGAACCATCAACTCTAATCCTCTTCGTTCCCTTGCTCTGCCTCGTCCCGTTCGCGCGTATGTATTCCCTGTACAAGCATTTCACCGTCAATCCCAGCGGCCTCTCCATCCCCGTCTATCCCACGAGCCGCAGCGGCAGCCTGGGAGTTCTGTATCCGTTGTCTCACAAGCCTGGCTATTGCGTTGTCCGTCCTGACGTCCAAAACTTTCATTTTTTGTTCAAGGTCTCGTTTAAGGTCCCAGTTAGGCTTCTTCGGTTGCAAGTTAAACAGGTCAATGGGTTTCTCTGCGTCTTCATTCTCCTGGGCCGCCTGAGCTGTTGCTGCAGCGATCTCAGCCGCCTTGTCTTCTAGTGTCTCTGCGCCTTGAGAAGGGTCATTTTCGAATCCAAGCTTCGCTCCCTTGGTCTCCCAGTCGTAGTTTCGTCCGGACAGGTATTTGGGTGTCGAGCTGCTGGCTGTTTGGTCTGCTGGCTCGCTCTCCGTCTCGCTTCGCTGTCTCTTCAGGGACGCTAACTTCGCAAGACGAGCTTTGCGGTCCGCAGCAGCCGCATCTAGTGTCGTGTGAGAGGACGACATGATCTCCAAATTTCCGTCTTTACTTGAAAGAAAGTCTTCGTCCTAGTTTTGCTTGTTGGGCTTTTTATTTTTGTTTGATTCATGAAGTCGCGAATTGAAGATTGTTCGATGTTTGCATCGGCCGCAAAGCGAGGCCAGGTGCAAACTTTCTTCTTTGGGCAGTTTTGACTTCGCAGCTTTTTTTGTCCCGAAGACTCGCAAGAAGCATCTCGACATCAAAACGATTCAATTACGGACCAAAAGTCCTTGCGATCCAAACTTGCTTCCACATTCCTACAGCTGTATTTTGGATAGGTCTTCATTGGCAGAGCTTCCCGGATATTGTTACCCCATATTCGCCTACAGATTTTCCCCCATAAGTTATGGGCAGCAGCTTCATAAGAGGCCTGACAGAGTTATGAGCCCTCTGGGCGGCGGGAGAAGAGGCCTACGCTCGCGGCTATTTGGCATCCTGTCAACTGTTGCCCATGCTGATTCTGCCCGGATATCGCCGAATGCTTCAATTGCGCGGAAACAGTTCACGTCTCTTTCTCCTTTGCCGAGATACGCAACCAAACTAAGGAGCTCCCACGACGAACCGGACTCGGATCCGCTGCCTCCAGAAACGCCTCTTCATAGAGCCCGTCAAGAACCCGAATTACCTTCCAGAACAAAAGGTTCCGCAGGACGCCAAAAGCTGGAGGAAACTAGCCATCATGGACAGAAGGGACAGCCGCAACGCCAGCGCACAGATATACCCGAACGCAGCCAAACACCTACACCACGTCTTAATGCACAAGCTAAACCCAGCCGGAGTGTTACGCCCCCAATAAGTGCGCCTTTGAGGTATATAAAGGGATACAACCTATCACAGCCAAAGCGACGGCAGCTCCGTGAGAAGATCGAAAGCGAGTGTATGGGTATTCAATCCTCTCCGGACCATGCAGTCAATCCTAGTGAATACCTGGTTAGAGAAATGTCTCTCTACCCTATCTCGCATGTTCATCCGAGTTGGAAGAAGAACTTGAAAGCACTCTACGACCATAAGCGCCGAAATGTACCTGTACCAGAAACGTGGGAATTGTTAAGCACGGAAGACTCCGAAGTCGTGCGTCGATGGATTAAGAGTATTCTGGGTTCTCCTCGCACCGACCTCCCTCCTTCTGCACGGTGGCGGCGCCTTTGCCGAACAGAAGCTGCAAGGCGGTGGCCAATTATGGTGCTGTGGCTTCTCCTGCATTCTCCCATGCAAGCCCTGCGGTTCCTAGAGGCTACAACGACAAGATTTTCTCCTTCATTCCCTATGGTTTCAGATTGTTTTGTCTATCTTGAAAAATTCCATGCTGCAGAATTTCAGGACTCGTCAAAGCTGAAAAGCAGGTATATCCGCGCTTTACAACATTGTCTCCGGCCTGAAGTTCTACCTTATTTGTCAAAGGACTCACAAACTGGATTTCGGCTTTACCTTAAACACTGCGAGCGCCACAGCCTTATGAAGTGCTTCAATTACGTTCTCAGGAATCAAAAGTTTCTCTCTCTAGAGACTTTGTTTTACTTCACCGATCTTTTTACCAAGAGTGGGAACATACGAGAAGCGTTAAATTCGTTACGCCTTCTTATAACTCGGTTTGAGTCCCAAAACCATGTCAGATATCAGAAGATCTCGGATCGCTGCTGCAACCTATTAAAACTAGATCGCTACAAGCGCCAGGATGATGGCACTATTTCCTTTGATATCTTACCACAGATACTGCAGATGGGGGTACAACCTGATTTGTTCATTTTCAATATCGTGGTATCCAATGCCTTGAAAGCGGATGACCTGGACACTGCGTTGCAGATAGTTCAGCTAATGGAAAACCAGGGGGTAACACCTGACTCGTATACCCATCTCTCAATATTACACCACGCTGTTCGCCTTAGGGACCATGAAAAGGTAGACCATATCCTCAGCAAAATTGCCAAAGTCGACACGTTGTCCGCACAACCACACCTTGTCAGCAAGACGTTGCACGCAATGCTTTTATTTCCTCACAATACAAGCCCAGGCCAGAAAGGCCCCCTGGAATCATTCCAGAAAATGCTTGACTTTTATAAAAAAACGCATCAGATACAGCCGCTAGTTGACCTGGGCCTTGTACCACGCAGCCAAAATGACGAGCTGCTTTCAGCAAGCAAATCACCACCCTCAAGTCATGTTCTTAATATCATGATCACCGCACACCTCAGAACAAGACCTCACTCTGACAAAATCTGGAGATACTTCACACGATTCCAAGCACTGGTGGCCAGTGGGCACCCCCTGATCACGCCTCTCGCTTCAACCGACTATATCTTTAACAGTTTCCTTATGGCACTTCGGTTTGAACCCCAGACTATATATAGATGTTTCAAAATCCTCAACTACATGCTTCAGCCTCTGTCAGAACTGGCTGTTCAGACGATACAAGCCCAGAACAGTGGTCCAGCTTCGCCGCGGCCCGCCCAACCATCCAAACGAACATGGACGATCTTACTGAACACATTAATATCTCATAATCAGATGCAGGCTGCGGAGAAACTTCACCAGACGATGAAAGAGCGTGGAGTGGAGATCAACGATGTAGCCTGGAATATACTGATCAGAGGATATGCTTGTAACCAGATGGTCGAGGCCGCAGCGAACGCACTCAAGGAGATGGAAAGGCAGTCTTGGAGCCCCGATGGCCATACAGTCAAAGCTTTGGGTTTTATTGAGAACCAAGAGCTGCTTCGTACCCTCCTTGATCGCCTGGATGCCGGCGAGTCCGAGTTGGAGAAATCTGACCAGAACACCCAGGGTGTGAGGGATGTTGACGTGTAAGCAGCGAATTTTTTTAGATAATACCCAGATCTAGTCAATACTGTATTATAAGCATATTGTATTATATGACGCAATAAATAATTGAAATGAATAGATGACCGATATATGATAGACATTTCTTCACATTATTTTCCTTGTCAGTTCGCAAGTCGTGGTTTCTTAGGTGTTTAAGTGGATTTCATGATTTGTCTAAAGTTGTGGAAACTCCTTTTAACGGACACAGGCCATTTACGGAATGAAAGAAAATAAAAACATAACCCCATTAGAAGATGCATAATTTGACTAGTTTCCGAAAAAGAGAGATATCTAACCTCCATAGTCAGAATGGTATTCAAAATCGATCCAGGGAGGTCTACACTTACGGCCATGATGATACAGCAAATACTGACATACGGGCTTAATCTCTCGCCCACTCTTGCACATTTCCAGAAGATACCGAAGAAACTATGGAAGTTAGCAAGAACGGCATTCAAGTTTCATGCCGCTAGGAGTAAACATATATATTACCCGTTCTGATGGCGGTCCATGATCCCAGGCATTATGCTGTGCGCATAAGTACTTGTACAGATAATCAGGAGAATCACTAGTAGAAGTGATTGGAAATTGAAAAGGGCAGCCTAGGATACTTCGTCAGATAAAACCACCTTTGAATTAATATAGGTACCTCAAAACGAAGATTCTAGCCTACCATGACTGTATAGCAGTTTCTTTCTTTTCTATAGATCAAACTGCGCACCGGCGATGTATTTCCTGTCTTCCTTCTTTGCGTACAACATGAAAGTCGACGATGGCCAAAATGGTAATCACGTGACAAAGACGATATGTTAGACGCGCGCTTGTTGAATAAGCGTTTTGCCGCTTCTTCAACTTTCTTCGCGATCTTCAACTTCAACAGCAACACCAGCAACACAAGCAGCAGTTTTCGCCTGGAAGATCGCAACTGCAGGGAATATTGGGCAGTTTGCTACCTCGGAAACGGCGTACTATCTGGCAGGAGATCTGACCAAAGGGCGGAAAGCGGAAGCAGAAGCGAGCAGTAATGTCGGAACCAAGGGTTCGCATGACACGGCATCAAGGCCAACTGAGCTTCGGCCCCGAGAGTATGGCATTACATGAACCCTGAGCCGCTGATTTTCTATCACTAACCGTTATCTCGTATAGTTCGACAATTTCTTTACGCCTATGGTGACACTACTCCTCACTCTAGCTACCCTCAGGAGTCCAACCCAGAGACAGTCCGCGTCCTCGATGAGATTGTAACCGACTTCGTTATCGAGACTTGCCACGAAGCAGCCCAGGTCGCCAACTATTCAAACCGACAGAAAGTCAAGTCAGATGATTTTCGCTTCATTCTACGCCGCGATCCGATAAAACTTGGACGTGTCCAGGAGCTGTTCCGTTTAGAACGTGAGCTCAAAGAGGCTCGAAAGGCTTTCGACCAGAATGATGACCGCTTAGGCGGAGGTTTAAAGGAATCCTCGAAGGCGGAATTGGCGGATCTAGCTGGTGAAGCTGGAGCACAAGATAACGGCTTCGCAAAGGACGGCACCTCTGGACCAAAACGTAGAGGCAAGCGAGGAAAGTATAAGAAGAGACAGCCTCCGGCTGACCAGGCCAGTACCGGCACAGGCAAGAAACGCAAGGTTGCATCTTTTGATGGTTTCTTTACCTAAACGTGGTTTCCTTGCTTAACAGTGCTCCTGGACACTGTTACATCATTACTATGGACTGCGGAACCGGGCCGTTTGATTATTGAACAGACAGACAGGCAAACACAGCCGGGGCCAAAAACTCCGCTATCTACAATGCAGGAATGCATAATCGCATCGCATCACCCGTTCTCGCCATTAGCCAGACAAGAGGGATCAACAACACGCCGAAACTATACAAGGCACGCACTGCCAATCACCTATTTTAACAGGTTAAAAATGTGTACGTGGAGCATACACACCACGCGATCAGCAGCAGTTACGAATTCTACCCCTCGAACCACGAGCATATGACAGAAACAGGAATTCGTTTCATTCGTCTACCTGATTAAAAGGCCCCATTAATCGTGGACATAATGCAAATATAACGCCATAGACGCCTTCGTTTTCCCACAACCGACGTGAAAGCACGACTCCAAAAGTAAATTTATCGAACGGCCTGCCAGTTCCGTAACTACAGTTAAGACTGGGGAAAGCTGGGTGAAGGTGAAGAAAGTTCTGGCGACTGTCTGGTATCTTTTTAAGCTCGCAACTCCTCGGCTTGAGCACCACCTCGTTGGCCACCTCGACCTCTGTTTGATCGGTGGCCGCGCTGACCACCAGATTCTCCGGCGTTGCCTCCAGCCGCGTTACCTTCACCACCACCTCCAAGGGTAAGCTGGGCAGTCGCAAGTCGGTTGGAGAGCTCCATTTGTGTACGAATGGAGTTGGCAAGGTACGAGACAACAAGAACGTCCTGGATGTGTTTGTTACTGTCAAAAGGGGTTAGTGTTATAGCTCGACTTTGTGAAATAGAAAGAATATAGAATTTCAACACATACAAGTCATTCTCGATCTCAGCGGCATCCACCTTGGGTGCGAGGGCGAGAGCGTTCAACAAGAACTGGCCGAGAGCAGTGGAAGCTGGTGCCTCCTCGTCCATGACTGACTCCACGTATCTGGAAACACGATCGATCATACCGATGACTTCCTCAATAGATCTCTCTAAACTGTCGATATCTGTGAACAGGTTTGTCGTCCGGTCCTCCTTATCCCGAGCTGCCGCAATCGCCTCCAGACCGTTCTTCTCTGCGTCTCCATATCTGATCTCATATGGCACTGGTATGAATGCTGCACTATCCGCAGCTCGCTCCGTTGTGACACCGACCGGTGCAGAGATGTATGTTCTGGTCACGATATCCTTTCCGGGCTCGGTGGAAACCGTCAAGTGAACGGCTGGGTGAGGCCACGTTCCATCACCGTGACCGCCGTAAAAATTCTGAATCAAAGCTGAAAATGTGTTGAGCTCCGACGAGGTAGCGTACCATCCAACGAGAACCTCTTTGGGGTTGGCTTTTAGGTGAAGAGACAGCATCTGCTTCTGGTACTCCATATCGACTTCGACCTGGTCAGTCGTCTCTGTGTGGCCGACAGCGAAACAAGTCCGGATCTCGACCTCAGTCCCGTCTTCAGATCGAGTGCCAAGTAGGGTGCCGATAACTCGTTCCTGGTCAGCATTGCGTCGGAGAGAGTGGTCGAGAATCGAGAAGATAGCCTGTAAACAGCATTCCATCAGACTATGCGCTCTGTCCCCTGATTTTGCTTCTGTTTCTGCTATCTGCTTACCTGGGGCTGTATGATAACGTTGAGAGGGGCAGTGGTGGGCGCAACTCCGACGGTGGCTGGTCCCAGGGGCCGCGCTATATGGATAAACGAGCCAGTGTCTGCCATGATTGCAAGAGAAGCGGTTGATATCGTCCTTTGTCGGTGTTTCTGGCTGGCGGCGATTCGATTAAACCAAAGTTCGACGTTCGTCGTCTTCTTCGTTCTTCGAGATGTTCGTTATTTGTGTGTGGCGGAAATTTTTCTACGCTTAGATAAGATAAGATCGAGATCAAAGAACAACCTTAAAATTAGAGAGGATATAAAAAAAATCAACATCAGGATAGATTTTCAATTGAAATCCAGACATTGCTCCGAGTTGTTGGAGTTGACTGGCTAGATCATTCTAGAGGCCAGGAATAATGGCAGTCCACCATAAAAGAGCTGGGAGCCACCGAGGCAGGGGATCTAAAGCTGGTCGGAGTAGAGGGCGCAAGTTTGAGACCTCTAGGCTCAAGGACGTCAGGTAGGATATCGAGCTATTGTCTGCCCTCTGGACGCTATGCTAACTTGGATAATAGCCAGGATGAATCGTCCGGAAAGGAGGAAAATGAACATGTTGAGCCGGAAGAGGAAATGGATGATAGCGAAGCGTCCGATGTGTCTTCGGAGAGTGACTTAGACGAACCACCAAAAGAGAACTCATACAGCACGCTGCTGAAACTCCTAAATAGCAATGCAAAATCGAGCGAACCAGCGCGCAAGAAACGGAAGATAAAAGCCGATGAACAAGATACAACTCAGGTAGAGGTATCCATGCGTACGACAGAGGATGTCAAACAGGTAGACGAAGTGGCCGACACAGAGGCATCTGAGGATGAGAATATGGACAATGAAGGCTTACATGAGGAGGATGACGCCGATGGCATAGGGTCTGACGGTCAGTTGCTTTAGAATATAGTTTTGGGCGCCCAGGAGCTCTGGCTAATGACATTCTATAGGAAATCACGACATGTTTGAGATACACTTCGGAAACCCTGACGAGACCGAGCTATCAAAGAGAATTGAAAGTTGCTCTCGACAATGGAAATCTACAAAAGCAGATCTTATTGATGGGCTGTATTCTGTAGCGTCTAAGCCAGACGTGGGAGATTCATTAAGTACCAGTCTGCCTACAACACCCTCGCCCGCAGATCTTAAGGTATTGGTCCCAGAATCTCGTTGGACCATTCAATTGTTAACAAACAACTAGCTCAAACAAAACCTAGCAAAGGCTGCTGTATCATTCGACGGGCTTAATAGCTGTCTCACTCCCTACATATTTGGATACTACGACACCCTCTTTTGCTCTCGAACAACACATAATTCTGCTAAGCTGCGGGATCTATACTGTCTACATGCTCTGAATCATGTTTTAAAAACAAGAGACCGTGTGATTAAGAACAGTGCTATCTTATCAAGGGAAGACAGTGGTGACATAGAACTCCGAGACCAGGGCTTCACGCGGCCGAAGGTCCTGATAATACTCCCAACTAGACAGGCATGTGTTCGGGTTGTTGACTCTCTCACTAAGCTCTATCCCATGGAACAGCAAGAGAACAAGAAACGGTTCATGGATAGCTTTTCGGCCGCGGATAGTGACGACTGGGGTCACAAGCCGGACGACTTTAAGGAGCTGTTTGGAGGTAATGACGACGACATGTTTCGGCTGGGCTTGAAGTTCACCCGGAAATCCCTTAAATTCTTTTCGCAGTTTTATAGCTCTGATATCATCATCTCCAGCCCGCTTGGACTGCGTACTGCCATAGAGAAGGAAGGGTAATTATTAGCTTCTGTCGATACTTTTAGAAACCATGGCTGACGGACATTCTTCAATATAGGGGGAAGAAACTCGGGAATGACTTTTTGTCTTCAATCGAGATGGTGATTGTTGACCATGCAGATGCCCTCATCATGCAAAACTGGGACCATGTCGAGTATATCTTCTCCAACCTCAATCTCCAGCCAAAGGAGGCACATGGCTGCGACTTTAGCAGAGTGAGGCAATGGTACCTCGACGGCCACGGAAAGTTCGTCCGCCAAACATTGGTTTTCTCAGCTTTCAACACCCCCGAGCTGAACGCACTGTACAACACACAAATGCAGAATGTCTTTGGCAAGGCAAAGATCATGCCCAAGTACGAGGGTGCCATGTTGAATCTCCGACTCCCTGTTTCCATCAAACAAACCTTTTCCCGTTTTGATTCGGCCTCACCGTTGAAGGACCCCGAAGCTCGATTCCAGTACTTCACTCGAACTGTCCTTGCTAGCCTTGCTCGAGGCTGGATAGAATCAAGTTCTGGAAAGGGGAAATCCGGTGGGACACTGATATTTATCCCGTCGTACCTTGATTTTGTCCGTGTTCGGAACCATTTTGCCAATTCTTCTCAGACGGAGAATATATCCTTCGGGCTGATATCAGAGTATACATCTGTGCGTGACTCTTCAAGGGCTAGGAGTCACTTTATGAATGGAAGACATTCAGTTCTCCTATATACGGAGCGAGCACATCATTTCCGCCGATATAATATCCGGGGCGTCACTAATGTTGTGATGTACGGGTTACCCGATAACCCGATATTCTGGGGAGACCTGGTTGAGTATTTGGGATCTGCTGCTAGCGGTGCGGTTACACCTACGCTTAGGGTTCTTTTCTCAAAATGGGATGCTCTGAAGCTGGAGAGAGTAGTTGGAACTGCTAGGGTTCGAAGCATGTTGCTGGAAAAGGGGGGGGATACCTTTACCTTTGTATAGTCATATTGGTAATATAGATACTATATAGTAGGTAGTAAAGCCTTACTTACAAGCTTATGTATGTGCTATATTTACACCAACTCTACATGAATGACCGACCTATTGACTAGGTTTCTTTTCTTTTCTTTCTTCTCTTTTTGCTCGTATTAAACGGGTATATAAGCTCTAAAATCAAGCATTATTGCCGCGTTGGCCCAGCAAAGCTTCCGTTTCGTCTTCAGCAGCCGAAGCACGGTCCCGGGCATCCCATGGCTTAGGCAAAGCCTGGCTCTCGACATCATGGTTCCCATTGATATTGCTAGTCTCTCCTGGCTTCGCCTGGCTGCCGTTATCCACCTTTTTACTCTGATTGGCCGTAACAGCCACGTACATGGCACTTAACAGAATGATGGCGGAGCCCAGCAGACTGGTAGAAGACGGGGTAGTGTTCCATACCAGCTTGTCATACATGAGAGCAAAGATGATCTGCATGTAAAGCATGGAAGTGGCACTTGATCCATGTGTGGAAGGCTTCCCCTCGACCTTTGGCGGCACATATGCAAGACCTGCGGTAAGAAGGTACTGGAAGACGAAGCCACAGAGGCCCAGGGCAACGAAGAGAAGCCACTCGTTGACATTACCCGGCATTCTAAAGTCAACACCTGGGATAACCAGAACAGCCAGGAGACACATTACCGAGGTCGAGACGGCGAAGTAGTTGACGCTGACGAGAGGGTGAGCGCGGCGGCCAATCTTGCGTATCATGGTATATGCCGTTGTAGCTCCCATGACTCCTATGAGGGCTGCTCCAACGGCAAGTAGATGATGTTTCATGTCAGGATTTTTGCCAGCAGCGTCACTGGCATCGAGGCTATCCACCTTCGTGTGTGAGTCCTTGGGGGAGAGAGCTCCTGGCCGAGCAATAAGGATGACTCCCAGTATCGATACGACACCCGCAAGCTGCTGTCTCCCGGTGAACCTCTCGTTCGGCATGACGAAGGAGGCAACGTAACACGAGGCAATGGGGGTGAGGAAGGTCAGGACGGTAGCCTCTGCCAGCGGCAGGTAGATCAGAGAGTAGTACAAGCTAAGCACTCCTATAAAGCCGCTCATTCCTCGCAGGTTAAGAAGAGGCCGCACTGCTTTGGCGCCAAAGGGCTCCGGCACCTTCATAATCCACATGTAGATGAAGCTGAACAAGGCGGTTGCAGGCATTCGGACAAGCAGGATCTAGTAACCACCGTTAACTTAGAACACAATAATAGAAGATGATTGTATACTGACCTGGAACGGAGTCATGCCTTTGCCGTGGGGTCCGTCTCGTTCGAGCAGCGTTGCCATGACGTTCATCGTTGCGCCGAAGAACTGAGCCAGCAGGACGAGCAGCATGCCTTTTCCCTGCAGCCACAGCTGGCGCATCCTTTGCAGCCATCTAGACGACCTGCCGGGGGTTTCAGAGCCGGCATCGTCTTCATGGCTTTGGTTCGAGCTGCCGGGCATGCCTCTGGCGGTGTTTGAGGGTTCTACTTGCGGTGCTGCAGAGCTCGAAGCTCCTGCAGCGGACATGGCAGCGGTCACGTAGTTATTAATTAATGATATATAGATATATATATTAATTAATGCAGTTATTGAACAGGCCAGCTGCTAGGGAATATGCGGAATTGAGTCTTATTCCTGCTTGCCGCAGATTGATCTGATATTTCAACTGCAAACGCTGAAGGATCTGAAAAATTATGATTCGGCAAAGAATTTGTTTGTTTACCCGAGGGCGTAATTCTAGACTGAGTATACGAATGCTGATATTGATATCTACACGCTGGAAATGTAGATAGAAATAAGATGAAGACGAAGACGAAGATGATATCGATCTTGCTAGTCATGACAGTAATAGATATTATGTTTACAGAGAGAAAGAAAAGAGCCTTAACCAACGGCTGGCAACAGTCTTTAAGCAGGAACAAACAAGCGGCATGTAGAGCCCCCGAAGCCGTAGGGCATCATAGAGTACACATTAGCATGAATTTAGGTAGTTAGTCAGTTGGTATAGAACGATCACTCTTTTCCGGTGGCTGCGGAGGAGGAGGCGTGTCGGTCCGTCTCCTCGTCGCTGCCGGACGGTGACACAGGCTGGCTGGCCGTGTTATGCAGCGAGGTCCTGCTCCTCATCATCTAATAGTTACGTGTCAGCCAGGCTGTAATACAGAGCCAAAAGCTATAAAGTAGGGAGGGGGAAGGGGATATTATATCATACCCACGAACGGACGCCTCCAATCAGTCCGAGGGAGTAACCAGTAGCAAAATCCTCGCTTCGGCCAGCAACACCGGGGCTTTCGGGCCTGCTGGGCGGATCAACCTGCAGATGAGCTCGAGATGCCGCAGCAGACCCCCAGTTGGGCCCGGAGTCTCGAGTTGGGCTTGTAGGACGGCTGTTCTGCCATAGGTGGCGGAACTCCTTGCTGAGTTCCTGTCCCGTAGTCGACCAGTTGTTCTTGATGGCGTTACGCAGCTCGGTGACATGGCGTTTGATCTCGAGCTCGTTCTTCTTGACCCACGAGACGTTCAGTTCCTGTCTGGACGCTCCTCGCTTGAACTGGCGGGCTATATACTTGTCGTAGTCCCGAAGCCCCTTATACAAACAAGCAACCAAAATTAGCAGGTGTCCTGTTTTTTTGTGTTTTGTGTAGGTAACATACTTAGTGATGATGCCGGTAGTACTGACGCCCTCCGTCCGCTGGGTGACGAGGAACTTGCCATCTGCTTGATGGGAGAGTAGATATCGTCTCCTTCGTCCGCTCCGTACGGCAGGTCATCGTGGGCGACGTAGTCGATCTGGTGCTCTTCCAGGAACTCCGGGGTGACTATCCAGGGGCAATTGGGAATAACTTCGTCCACCCACTTACAGTGGCGGATAGTCTCTACTCTCTCTACCTCGTTCAGCACCGTCAGGCCCTTTCGTTTATGTGTTTCTGCGTCCCCCGTCACGCCGACTATCAGGTACGTGTTTGGAATCAGCGTCTTTGCCTGTTCCAGCTGTCTCATATGCCTGTCAAATACAAGTTAGCATCTTATCAAGAGAAGTAAATAGATGAAGATAGAAGTAAAATAGAAGTAGTAACTCACCCTAGATGAAACAAATCAAAGACGCCATCCGCGTAGACTCTGACCGGCCTATCTGTCGGCGGCGGATTGGTATGATAGCCCTTTGGATCCTGGATTCCCGCATGCGTAGCTGGCTTCATCTGCACCTGAGCCGGAACCTGGGCCTTAGTTTGAGCCTGCGCCTGAGCCTGAGCCTGAGCCTGTCGAGTCTCAACCCTCCGCTTCACCCTATTCTCGATATCGACGCTCGCCTCCGTCGTCTCGGACGGCTCGCCGGGGTCAATGTTGCTTGTCCTTGTCCTCGAGCTGCTGGTGCTCGCCGACGCGCCGTCTGCAGCCACCGACCGTCTTCGAGCCCGCTTTGAGGGTGGCACCTCTACAGAAGCAGCAGCAGCGGCGGCATTGACACTGCCTTTCTCCTTCTTCGGCGTACATGTAGCTGTTTCTTCACCGGAAGCGTCGCGGGACGTAGGCTGGAGCTCTGCGGGCTGCTGCTGGTGCTGCGGGTGTAGATGCGAGGAGCTCCGCTTGCGTTTGGACGAGGCAGGCGACGACATGGCGGCGGATGAGCGAGCACGGCTTGACTTCCTCCTGTGTCTAGACGAGCATTGAAGGGCGAGCCCGCTGAATGTTTTGCTGTTTGCTGCTTGCTGTCGCTGTCGCTGTCCTTGCTGGCGAGGGCGAAGAAGCAGTGAATAAATAAAAGCTTCAAAAACAAGTTTAAAATATTTTTCTTGGTCGCTTTCAGGGGGCGAGCGGACGTGGTGGATCAGCTTTTGTTCCATGCATTTAATATCTGTTTTAACTTGCTGGATCATCCTTGACTAACTAGCTGGGTAGGCAGTTATCTGATAGGCCTACGTTTTGGTTACTTTGTTACTCTTGTTGCTTGCTGGTGGTTGGTGGTTGGTGAAGGGGGAGGAATTTGGTAGACACGACTAGATATCTACCAATTGCCAGGCAGTAAGAAATAAAAGGTGAGTCTACGCGGGAAGCAGTAAAAGTATTTGTCTGTTGACAGAAGAACAAAGGAACTAGTACGTTAAGGTAATTAAACACATTTGCATGCAGCCGTAGCCGTAGCCGTGGCCCAGACATAGCCGGTGGTAGTGGTGGTGGTAGTGATAAGTGATAGATAGTGATAGAGAGGGGTTCCCTTCAGTCATTCATAGCATAGCATGGCATAGCGTAGCATATCGTGGCGGACATGGCGTGGCGTAGCGTCGCAGGCAAAGTCGGTCAGCGTGATGAGAGATAGATAGGGGGCCGGCGGGAGGGGCGGATAGGGGTGATGGTAAAGGAGGGTAAGGGGGAAGGGGCAAGGGTAAAGGGTAAGTAGGGCAGGCAAAGGAGGGTAACGGGGCGAGTGACTACGACGACCGCTTGGTCTCTGAGACGGAGTTCGGGGAGGAGTCGGCTGTTGGTAAGGGGGAGGCTGAGATGACACGCGGAGATTCGGTCAGAGCGTCGATGGGCGCAGACGTAGCTGACGTTGAAACAGAAGCCGAGTTAGTAGAACTGGCAGCAGCAGCAGCAGCAGCAGTGGATGTACCTGTGCCCGGCTGAGGACCGGGTGTGCCCTCCCGCTGCCTCCGCTCCGTCTCGGGATCGCTGGGCTTGGTCTTGCTGGCACCGTCAGCATCGGCATCAGCATCAGCATTAGCGTCTGCATCGGTCGTTCTCCGGACCTGGCTCTCTAGGTCCTTGTCTTCGTCTGCGCTGTCAAACATGTCTTCGTCGCCCATGTCAGTCAGCACCTCTGTGCCGTCGCCCAGCAGGATGATTCTGCCTGACCGGCCGGTTGGACCCGCGGAGTCGTACTCTGAGCCCTCGTTGAACTGGGGACGCACGCCTGGGCCACGGAAGCTGGCTGTGCAAGTAGACAAGAAAGAAAATGTTAGGATATGTGTGCTTTTGGTTGTGTAGGGGTGAGTTTTATGAAGGGGGTTGACAGCGGCGCAGTCTCACCGTATTCCGGGGGAGCACAGGGCCCGTCGCCGTTGGCCACTCGCTCAGCAATGGTGTTGTACCACTCCTCCTTGGTCTTGCCGTGCAGCAGGCCGATGATGACCATGGTCATGTTTGTCGCAGCCGAGCCGCCGCTCTCAGGGTCTGAGGAGAAGGCAGTTGTCCATCATGTTTTCACAGATGCGATGTAGCTCCTGCTTGGTCGCAATGGCTCTTCTGACAAACTCCACCACCGCCTGCGACGACTGGCAGTCCCATATTCCTGTGGAAGTTAGCACTATCATATCATTTTATATATATATATATATATATATACATCATAGACTAGGGGTAAACGTACCGTCACAGGCAATGACGAGAAACTCGTCGTCTTCGGTGACTTCGTGGGTTGTGACGTCCGGGTTGGCAGTGACAATCTGCTGTTCGGGGGAGAGGTCTGCGGCACGCTTGAATTCAAAGTCGCCCAGGGCTCTGGAGAGGGCGAGGTTGCCATTGACTCTGCCAAAGTCGACGAAACCTCCGGCAGCACTTATCCGCGCTTTTTCTCCTGTTGCTATTTAGCATATGGGGTCTATAACTTAAGGGTAAGAGTGGTGCATACCCTCGTTCTGTGGTTTGTGGTCAAAGGAGAGCGGTTTGGCCCGTCCCTTGACGCCGAGGACGGATCTTGAGTCTCCCGCATTGGCCTGCCATATTCGTTAGTATATATATATATATATATGTATATATAAAGAAAGAAAGAAAGAAAGAAAGAAAGAAAGAAAGAAAGAGAAAAGTAGACGCACCACTCTGATCTTGTCTCTTGAGATTATGGCCACTGACGCTGTGCAGCCAGAGATTTCATTCTCATACTGAGGGTCTATACAGTAGAAGTTAGCCTCAGTATCAGTTTAAAAGTAAAAAGAAGGAGGAAAAGACGGACCCTCTAGGATGGCCCGGTCAGTAGCGAGAAAGCCGTCCCTGAGAGCCTGCTCGATGTCTCCCCTGGCAAAGGACTCCTGCCGGGCGACGATGCGGTGGACGTTCTCTCCCGCATAGAGGGCCATCTGCTCCCCGCCATGGCCATCGTACACGCCAAAGAAGGACAGCCGCTTGTCCGCCGGCGTCCCACCGGCAGCGGCACCAGCACCGCCAGCACTGCTCTTGTCGAGGTCAGAGTATCTCGCCTGGAGGTCTAGCACGGCAGCATGGGCGTCTTCCATGGCGATTCTCCATCCCTGCATCGCGGAGACGCCGTACACCACGCACTCATCTTCGCCTTCGTCGGACTCCTATAAAACAAAAAAACCCGGGGTTTCGTCAGCAGCAATTCTCCCTGCTCCCGCCGTTATTGGAGTATCTATCCCCCGTGGGCACGAGACGAAGTACCTTCTTGACTATCGGCTGAGACAGCGTCTGTCCCATGGTTCCGGCAGTGAGTCGTGTCTGTCCAGGCTCTGGTATTAAATATGGCAGGGTGCGCAAACTCTCATGCAGCGGCGGAGAGGGAGGCGGGGGGGGAGGGCCAAGTCGTAGTAGTAGTAACCAACGCTGACGGAGGTCGACGGCGAGCAGCAGTGGCAGTCGTAGCAGGTCTTCTTCTTCTTCTTCTCTTATCAACTTTTGCTTCTTATTCTTCTTCTTCTTCTGGCTTGTGTCTTGTTCAAAGTCTTCTGCAGGTTTGCTGCTGGTTAGTTTCTGTTAGGGCTGACGGAGGCTTTCAGGCAGCGAGCGACAGGGGGGCCAGACACTTAACTAGCTTCTTCTCTCCGCGGGCAGGTCGACTGTCGCTGTCGCTGTCTGCTTCTCTTCTTCTCTGTCGTCTCTGGTAGCTGTGGTAGGTGAAGTCGTAGTCGTAGTCGTAGTTGTTCTTCCTCGTGTCGTGGTTGTTTCTTCGTCTTCCTCGTCTTCTTGCGGGGCGAAAAAAAGTTCGAGGCCGAAGTTTTGGTGCGGAAAGTGAAAAGTTTGTTTGAAGCAGAAGAAGAAGACAAGAAGAAGAAAGACAGTTAAGAAGACGGCGGGAAGACGGTAGACAGACGGTAGAGTGGATAGATGGACGTTGGACAGAGCAGTCGATAGTATATATATATATATATATATAGTAGATATAGATAAAGTGGTAGATAGAGTGAGCTGTCTACGTGAATACTAAGTAGATCTAGATAGACATGGACAAGAGATAGACATGAAACAGACAAGAGTGCCAGGTTAAGATGGAGGCTGCTCTTATCTAGTTACCTGGCAGGGTCAGGACCATGTTGATGCCTGTCCTGCCGGGGCCGTAGTAGTCCTCCACCGTCCGCGTCTCCTCGAAGCCTCGCCGCCGGTAGAGCGCCCTCGCCGCCGTCCGTCCAGCGTCGACCCAGAGATGGACCGTCTGGCAGCCCTCGAGCGCCAGCTGCTCCTCGACCGCGGCCAGCAGACGGCCTCCTATCCCCTGCCCGCGGTGGCCGGCCTCGACGCAGAGCTTGTGCAGCAGCGCCTTTTCCCTCATCCGCACGTACATCACGTATCCTGTCACTGTCGTAGGAGCTGACGCTGAAGCTGAAGAGGAGGAAGAAGAAGAAGAGGAAGAGTAGAGGAGACGCGAGTTGGGCTTCTTGCAGAGGCTGAGGTCGAGCTTCATCGCCTCCGACGGCGGGAAAGTGCGGCGTTCGATGCGGGCGACCTGGTCGAGGACGGCGGCGGCGCCATCTTGCTTGAGGCTGCGGAGGTCGAGCACTTCTATCTCTTGACCTGGTCGACTCTGACTCTCTCTTTGACTCTGCTCTTGACTCTTCTTTTGGCTCTTCTCTTTGGTGGTCATCTCATCATCTCAGCCTGAAGAAGACGAAGAAGAAGATCAAAAGTTGATAAGAGAAGAAAAGAAGTTGGAGAGAGATGATGACTAAGCAGTGAAGTTGAAGATGGAGATAAATAAGAGGAAGAAGCCATAGAAGAGAGTAAGAGAGTAAGAAGAAGAAGAGAAGAGAAGATAGTAAGAGTAAGAGAAGAAGAGAAGAGAAAGATAGAACAAAAGATAGAAAGATAGGAAGAGAAGAGATGCCGCCGCAAGATGACAAGAGACAGGCGGCCAGAGAAGTCATCGACATCCTGCATGAGATCTCGACCCTGCTGGTAAGAAGACTCCTTGCATTGAACACAAGAAGAGAAGAAGAGAAGAGACTGACTGAGGATAGAACACTCATCTGGACCGGACGGAGCTTTCTCTCTGCGTCTCGCTGATAGAGAACGGAGTCAACCCGGAAGCGCTGGCAGTGAGATACCTTGCACTACACACTGATGTTGGTATACTGACGACGTTGTAGAATGTGATCAAGGAGCTCAGGAGAGTCGATGCGGACGATGAGCGGTAGGCCTGATACTCGACAGCTGATACGATGAGACTGTTACTGGTTGCTACGAAGGATGGATGGTTGAAGAGCTGCTGGTTGATCAATTAATACCCACGGTTATATTACTATGTACTGGTCTTCTCGGACTTCTTTGCAGTGCTGTCCTCGCCCTTGGCCTCCTTTGGCTTGCTCTCCCGCTCGTCGTCGCTGTCTCCCAGGCTGAAGGGGTCGTTGTCTGCTACGGGAGACGGCTCCACGGTCGACAGGGGCTGCCACTTGCTCGACTTGCTGGCCGTGCTGCGGTTGCCGGTCGTGGTGTTATTGCTGTTATTGCTGGTAGTGTTGGCGGTGTTCGCGGCGTTGCTGGAGTACGAGTCCTGGATCTCTTCTGGCGGGCCGTCCTGGAAGGATACCTTGCGCCGGTCGGGCGAGGCAGACGCGCTCTTGGTCGTCTTGAACAGGTCGGGGTTGGCCTGCGGGCGTGGAGGCCGCGGAGGGGGGGCTGCACTTCTATATTAGCATGCACACATACAGGAATAAATAATAATATAGAGAACGTACCCTCGTTGTCTCGTAGCTCTAGAGAGGAAAAGTCGTCGCCGAGGACGTGAGGGTCGGCGTCGTATCTCTCCCGGTCGACGCTGCGGCGGTTGGGATAGTTGGAGTGCTGCTGCTGGTGAAACTGTTGCTGCTGCTGCTGCTGCCGTCCCTGGCCGTACTGTCTCTGGCCATGGCCGTACTGCCCGTCCTCGTCAGACTCGTCCCCGTCCAGTCGTTTCTTGAAGTTCTCCACCCAGGTGTTCACCCGCGACTGTGTCTCCAGGAACCCCTTTCTGATGTTCTCCTTGATAATCGGCAGGTCATCTACCCACTCCCACTCCCATTAGCACTACCCATCCACGCAAAAGAAAAGATGTGATGTATGTATACGCACCGTCGAGGAAGCTGTGTTCCCTGTCGTAGAGCTCGTTCGGCTTCAGACCCTGGCCCCTCTGTCCCGACGCAGGACCATGGTCCCATATAGACGACGACGACTGCTGCTGCTGCTGCGAGTACCCCCGTGCCTGGTCGGTGCCGCTGTAGTGCTCGGCCAGCTGGCGCGCATACCGCTCGTCGTCCTCCAGCTGGCTCTGCGCCGTCGATGTAGCTACCCCGCCAGCACTTGGTCGAGGGGGCACCGCAGGCCTTACTTCCTCCTGTGCATCCGGATCAGACATTCCTTTTGTTGCCCATTAGCTTCTCTTTTCTCCCCATCATCCTGTCAGTCAATTGTCAGAGACGTACCGAGTAATGCGTTGAATGCCCGCTCGACGTTGCCATCGCTCGCAACTACCACCGCCTTGACCACCGGCCCGTCGATGTTAGGGAACGCCTCCCTGAGATCGTCTATTACCCTCTGGTGCGGATTGGGCGCTCGATGCGTTTGCGTCTGGCCCTGGCTCTGCATGTTTGCTGCCAGGTTGAGCTGTGAAGACGACCGGCTGGTGGTGATGGTGGATGTCAGGCCCGTCTCCTGCGGCTCGTCGTCAAAGTCCAGCGGGCGAGCAGTCGTCGGCGATTCTGGGTTCAGTCCCGTTGCTTTCCTCGGTGTGTTTCCCTAGACGCAGTCAGTTTCTACCATCTCTCTCTGTTTCCTCTCTTCCTTTCTGCTTCGTCCAGTGTTAAATGTGCTGCCTGGTGGTGGGTGATGCTGGAATACGCACTGCTTTGTCCGCCTCTGCCATGCTGTCTCTCTGTCTGCCTGCCTGTCACTCGCAGCTGGTTCTATATCACACTCGGTAACTATGCCAGTATATATGTATAACCCAGAGACGATCTCCCTCTCGACTCTGCAGCTGTCAGACAGTTAAGTTACTTATCCAAGTTATCAAGTTCGTCTTCTCCTTTTCTTCTCCTTCTTCCCATGTTTTATTTTGTTAAAGTCAAACTTGTGACGCCATCACTTTTCTTAGTCAGCGAACAAACACTCAATCAAAGTTGAAAGATGCGAACCAAGACATCTACATCTACAGCTACAGCTACAGCTACAACGATAGTACATATATCTACACAATAATACGAGCGAGGGGCTAGGATGATATAGCTCAATAGAGGCACAGGCGCCATGCCAGTTGTTACATGCCCGACCTGCAATGGACGCATTTGATACCCCCGGGCAGTTCGTCGCTGCGCTGTACAAGCCCACAGAGCTGCTGCCAATTGCAAGACACAGACAGGGCCTCCTCTATGCCATTGAAAAGTACCCAGTCGTCATCCTGGTGGGTGAGACAGGCAGCGGGAAGACCACCCAGCTGCCGCAGTTCCTCGACCAGGCCGGATGGTGCAGCGATGGAAAGCAGATTGCCATCACCCAAGTTAGTCCCTCCTTTTCGATTTTGAGTCGATAGAAACATGTACTAAGACAATAACTATTGTATGACGATAGCCGCGTCGAGTGGCAGTGACATCGGTTGCGGCTCGCGTGGCAGGGGAGATGAGATGCCAGCTTGGTCAAGAGGTCGGGTACTCCATCAGATTTGAGGATGTCACTTCGGCCTCGACGCGCATCAAGTTCGTGACAGACGGCTTGCTGCTGAGAGAAGCACTGGTCGACCCGTTGCTGTCTCGCTACTCCGTCATCATGGTCGACGAGGCGCATGAACGCTCAGTCAGTACGGATGTGCTGCTCGGCGTGCTCAAGAAGATCAGGAAGCGAAGGCCAGAGCTGCGCATCATTGTCAGCAGTGCCACGCTAAAAGCCGAAGACTATATGCAGTTTTTCGCTGGCCAGGATGCCCCTGAAGACAATGGCATTGCAAGAATTATTACGCTAGACGGGAAGATGTATCCAGTCGACTGTCTGTACCTGGAGTCCCCTGCAGAAGACTACGTGGAGCGTGCCATAAAGACCGTCTTTGACATACATGCCTCGGAACCTCAGGGAGACATACTTCTGTTTCTCACTGGTAGGGAAGAGATAATATCTGCAACCCAGAAAATCTCAGAGCAGGCTGCCCTTATACCCCAAAGCGCACCAGCACTCGTGCCTGTGCCCCTTTACGCCGGCCTAACAGCTGAGCAGCAACTCTACGCATTCGAACCGGCGGCCGAAAACACACGCAAAGTCATCGTCTCTACCAACGTGGCCGAGGCTTCAGTCACCATCGAAGGTATCGTATATGTAGTCGACTGCGGCTTCTCCAAGCTTCGTGCCTACGATCCATCCACCGGCATCGAAAAGTTGACTACAGTGCCCATCTCAAAGGCTTCAGCCACGCAACGGGCCGGCCGCGCAGGCAGGACCCAGCCAGGGAAATGCTTCCGATTATATACTGAACAAGCCTACCTATCCCTAACCCCGGAGACCACCCCTGAAATCCAACGTGCAAACCTTGCCCCTATCATCCTCCAGCTTAAATCCCTAGGCATTGATAACGTCGTCCGATTTGACTATATATCCTCCCCGCCCTCAGAGCTCTTTGTCCGTGCATTCCAGCTTCTTTCCTCTCTAGGCGCTATAGACGACTACGCCAAACTCACCAAGCCGCTGGGCATCCATATGGCTGAGCTACCCGTCAACCCCATGATGGCCAAAGTCCTACTCAGCTCGACCAAGTTCGGCTGTCTCGATGAAATGCTATCCATAGCAGCCATGACCACTCTCCAGGATGGCATCTGGTTCAACCAGGATGAAAAACGAGGCATATCGCCGTCCATCCGCCAGTTCGCCGTCGAAGAAGGCGACCACCTCACATATCTCAACATCTACCAGGCATTCGTCACCAAGGGAAGAAAGGAAGCCAAATGGTGCAAAGACCATTCTCTCATTCACAAATCCATGATGAAAGCAGTTAGTATTCGCGTCCAGCTTGAAAACCATCTAAAGCGGTTTGGAATCGACTTGGCCAAACGACAGGCGGCAGCAACCACCGAGCAGATCCAGCGTTGTCTCACGACCGGTTTCTTTGCTCATGCAGCTAAGATGCAGCCTGATGGGACGTTCAGAAGTATCACGGGTGGGCTCACATTACATGCTCACCCGAGCTCATTGATGTTTGTAAGTTATTTTCCCTTGTTTCGTCGGCGAGCTTATGGGTTCTGACTTGGTAGTAGAATCGAAAGGCGGAATGGGTTATATTCAATGAGATCTTGCAGACGGGGACAAAGACATTTATCAAGGACATTACCAAGATAGAGAAGGCCTGGCTATTGGAGTATGCGCCAGAGTATTATGAAGTTAAGAAGTAGACTTTAATATATACTACTTATCTTGTATCTTATTTAATTTAGTTTATATACAGGTAAACTATATATAGAAATGTAGTAATACTCGAGCACCCTCAAACCTCGATTAGATACAATCTATCTTCAAAATGGGTGTCCATATCAAGATATGGTAGCTGTAGACTGAAGTTGCGAACGTTGTTGCGAATAATTAGTTATTTGATTTATGGAGAAAATAAATATTATGCTAATTTGATCACAACCCTCACATTGATAGTCACAACATCCCACCAACTCCGCCAACTCATTCAAACATATACCATACCGCATCTACACTGTCTGTATCGTACGATAAAACAGTCAAGATGCCTCATCATCATCATCCTCACGGCGATGACCATGGCTGTCACGGTGAAGCAGGCCATGATCACAGCAATGATATCACCCCCGCGCTGCAGTCTCTTCTTTACAAGCAAGTCGACTTCGACAAGATCGAGACCATGAATGAATCTGAGCCAAAAGCCGGTGCTGCCATAGTTAAAAAGACGTGGGATCAGCGACTCGAAGATGAGCCTCAGCTTGAAAGTGATGCAGATGAACAACTGCTCATGCATGTTCCGTCAGTGATACCCCATACCCCTCGATAATACATCTTATTCAAACCATCTCTATTAAGCAAAGTTGTATATCCTGGAGTTGAACTCGGTGCTAACTTGATACAGATTCACGGGACAAGTGAAGTTACACTCAGTCCTGATCTACGCTGCGCCGTCCCCCTCGGCCCCAAACACAGTCAAACTATTTAGAAACAGACCCGACATGGATTTCTCCACTGCTTCGGACCTTGCACCTACACAGACAATTTCTATCCCGCAGGCTCTGACCGGCTCTCAAGCAGATGTAATAGAAATGCCGCTGAACAGGGCACTCTGGAACGGAACTACGTCTGTCACATTATTCTTTGAAGATAACTGGAGCCAGGGCGAGGAAGACGTCACGAAAGTTGGATATGTGGGCTTTAAGGGTGATTTTATGGCTTTGAACAAGGAGCCGATTTCTTTCTTGTATGAAGCTGCTGCGAACCCCAAGGATCATACTGTAATCCAGGGGGTTGATGGAGTGGGCAAGACTATTGGAAGTGGAAACTAATTCGGATGTGTCTGCTGTATGTATTGGACTATACTCAGCAACCTTTTTCATGCGATAAAAAGCGATAGACTGACAGTGTTCTCCATAACCGAATCACATTAAAATGGAATCTACTCATTGCATTTCCCCTTGATCTAAATAACCACAAGAGTCTCGATGTATATACATATACATACGTTATAGAGAGTGTATGTATAAGATGCAGCCCAACAATGCAAAGAGTCCTGAAACTCCGACAGATGTCGCTATGCAAGTCTAATGTTGAGATAAAAGAAAAGAAAAAACCTCCCAACAGCTGGTCAGCCGCTACTCGGCAATAGGTTCTCGTACTCTTTCAGGGGCTGCTTCTTGTGGCTGTTCTGCCTCATTTTCCAGTGAGGTTTTCGGTGCGCTGGGGAGTTTTACTCGGTTCGTCACTTGTAGTTCAAGTTTCTCGAGTTCATCTTCCACCTCCTCCTCGTCCTGGTTGGATATCTGCCCCTTAAGCAGCTCAGTGATTTCCTAAAGAGTGTCTGTTAAAATCTAGACCATAGAGCAGCTAGCTACGTAGCATGATCTCACCTCTTGATAAGCTCTTGCTTCCTCTGTTTCACCCATGAGTTTCTCAACGCCTTCTATACCGCCCATCTCACGATGTATAGTCTGCAGCACCTTGTTGCCCTGACTCAAACCGAATAAGATATCCTTCTGTACCAAAGCAAACTCCACGCTACCAGTTAGCTTCTCCAGCTGCTCAAGCTGTAAATCCGTCTTTTCCAGTAGAGACTGCTGGTATTTCTTCCGTCGCAGCGCTAGTAGCGCTCGCGGGCGGTCGTTCCGCGCAAGACATTGCTTTGCAATATCAGTCTCCCGGTCTGTAAGTACCGTTATCCGCTTCTGGTACTGCTGCAGCTTATCGCGCTGGTTCTTCAGGTCAAGTATGGCCCTGGTTTAATTACAGTCAGTCAAGTCAGTTTGTGCCAGCCAGCCGGAATGTGCGATGACGTTCTGCGTCACAAGGCAGAAACGCACTTATCTTGCGCAGAAATCTTATGTGTGCTCCCGGTGTTCCCCATATTTGCTATATCCGTTCTTCCGTGTCCAAGGCAACCCTGACATCCTCTTTCATGGCAGTTAACAGCTCTACCTCGCCGTCGTTGACGTTGTCGACGTTGTTCAAACTGCTGACCTTTTTGGTCAAAGCGCATGCTTATCGATAAGAGATTAAAGTTTGGTCTTATCTACAGGAAAAATAAAATGCCGAAAGCTTATTTTATTTTATTTTTATCTTTTTTTTTTCTTTTTGGTGAATTTGACAGATGAAGTTGTGGGCGGACGAGAAGATATTGGACGGTGCTAGATACTGAAGATGGCTCCAAGGTACCGTGGAAACAAGTCGACTAGCCTGGGACATGGCCTCGATAAAGAAGTAAGCCAAGTTCGGAGCTGCGACACTACCAATTGACCTAACGGGGTGTACTCTAGATATACCAGGCAATCCGCAAGCTCGATGAGCAGCACCTAGAAGAAACAGGCGAAGCCCAGCCTTTATATGCGCATCTTATATACGACAAGATACGGCGATCAAATTCAAGCTTAAACCGCAGGCCGCGGAAGGTGCTAGAAGATAGCATAGAAAGGGTGCTGGACATCTTCAAGCAGGACCGGGCAGCAGAAGACGATGCAGATGTTATAGAGGGTGACTTTGAGGGCCTCGAGGAGCCTAAACCAGAGGTAGTATGTCTTTATTGATCCCATTGACATATTGCCGGCTGGGTTCTAACAATGTTTGTAGGAATCAAATGGTCTAAATAAGAGCATCGTGAACATGTGGGCTCCTCAGCCAAAACCTCCACCATCGCCGCAGAAAGGCTCAGAAAATACAACTCCAGATGTACCATCATCGCGAGTGACAGCGAACAAACGTCGAGTTATGGGAGCAGAGTCCGCCCCCAAACGACGAAAACCAGAGAGTTCAATTGATAAGTCGCCGCCAACCCATGTGAGCTTGGCTGATCTGGGAGGAGTGGACGATGTCATCCAGCAACTTGAAGAGTTGATTGTTCTCCCAATGACAAGACCACAGATATTTTCTGCATCAAATGTACAACCTCCTCGTGGAGTTCTGCTTCATGGGCCGCCAGGTTGCGGTAAAACTATGATAGCCAATGCATTTGCCGCCGAGTTGGGTGTCCCCTTCATTGCGATATCTGCGCCGTCCATCATTTCGGGAATGTCAGGCGAATCTGAAAAGGCGCTACGTGACCACTTTGAGGAAGCCAGGAGAGTGGCGCCTTGTCTGATATTTATGGATGAAATCGATGCTATAACCCCTAAGCGTGAGAGCGCACAGCGAGAGATGGAGAAACGAATTGTTGCCCAGTTGCTCACCTGTATGGACGACTTGGCTTTGGCGAAAACTGATGGGAAACCTGTGATTGTATTGGCGGCTACTAATCGCCCCGATAGCCTTGATCCTGCATTGCGTCGTGGAGGCCGATTTGATAAGGAGATTAACCTGACAGTTCCCAGTGAGCCTGTAAGGGAACAGATCCTTCGGGCTTTGACAAGGGAAATGAATCTAGCGGATGATCTAGATTTTAAATTCCTTGCAAAGGGAACTGCTGGTTTCGTCGGCGCTGATTTGAACGACTTGGTTTCAACGGCTGCAACAGCTGCTATAAAAAGATACCTAGACCTGTTAAAATCAACTACAGGAGAAGAAATGGATATAGAAGAAGAACCTCCAGCTGGAGTGAGCAAAAAGGTCATGGAGCTGCGCCAGCTCATCAAGCGCGCTCGTGAGACTCCTCATGAAGCTGATCCACAGATCTACGTCTCCAACCAAGACTTCCTTACTGCTCTTCCCAAGATCCAACCGTCGTCCAAACGAGAAGGATTTGCGACAATACCTGCCACTACCTGGGCTGACATTGGCTCTCTTGGATCCGTACGAGAGGAACTTGTTACAGCCATTGTTGAACCGATACGCAACCCGGAGATTTACTCTCGAGTCGGAATATCCGCCCCCACCGGTGTCTTGCTCTGGGGCCCGCCAGGCTGTGGTAAGACTTTGCTTGCAAAGGCCGTGGCCAACGAATCTCGGGCGAACTTCATCAGTATCAAGGGCCCCGAACTGCTCAACAAGTATGTGGGAGAGTCTGAACGTGCTGTTCGGCAGGTGTTCTCTCGAGCCCGGTCCTCGGTCCCATGTGTTATCTTCTTCGATGAGCTGGATGCTTTGGTCCCGCGACGAGATGATACCATGTCAGAAGCATCGGCTCGCGTTGTTAATACGCTACTTACAGAGCTTGATGGGCTTGGGAGCTCGAGAAATGGAATATATGTGATAGCGGCAACCAACAGGCCTGATATTATTGACCCAGCCATGCTACGTCCTGGTCGTCTTGAGACGTTATTGTTTGTGAACTTGCCAGGACGAGACGAGCGAGCAGAAGTGCTACGGACACTCATACGGAAATTGCCCATTGAAATGACAGACGAGCTAGTGGAACTTGCTCGATCGTGTGAAGGATTTAGTGGAGCAGACCTGGGCTCTTTGCTCCGCCGAGCTGGCTATTCTGCGATCAAGAGGAGAGATACGATCAAACTCGAAGACTTTGTCGCTGCAAAGAAAGAGATACGGCCTAGTGTAACTGATATGAAGAAATACGAACGCCTGAAGAAGGACTGGGGAGGTGGAAGCGCCTTTTAGTATATCAAATAAAGCATGCTGCTGGTTGATCAAATTTTGTATTGCATATTGATACCCCCCCTGTTTTTGCAATAAAATAGACTCTCTTGGTTGCTGAAAGAATATTAGACTGGCTCTATGAATATAAATTAAAACGCTTCAATTAGGCCATTTTTTATATCTAAACTACATCCAAAGTCTACATGTGCCATCTGCGCCCGCACTGACACACCATGCCTCTCTAGGATGCCAGTCAACATCCAACACACCCAAGTCTCCAACAACCTTATGTCCACGAAGGACTTTTAATGGAACAATGTTTGCATTGCTCATGAGATCTCCTGTTACACTGCCGTGGAAGATCTGAAGAAGACCGTCATCACTAGAATCAATGAAGAGAGGGTACCGAGGGTGGTATTTCACGGCTCGAATAGCTTTGCTGTGGTAGCGTAGGGCTTTATATGGCCGATCAGATAAGTCAACGTCATGCCAGAGCAGACGACGATCATACGATCCAACAATCAAGTTATCACCTGAGGTAACAGATGAAGTTGGATGAATGTCGAAAGATGATATCCAGCGCGCACCGGGTTGTAGGATCTTCAACAAAGATTGGCGAGAGAGGTCGTACGATCGAATGACCCGTTGGTTGGCAACGTAGAGGATGGGTTTTGCGGGGTGGAAATGAGCTACCTGAGGAGGACCACCTCCCTTGAGGCGCTTGCGGAATGGGTATTGTGTTGAGTGTTTTGAAAGGGTATGGATAGCAGTTGCGAGTGAGGCGGGAGTTGCTGATGCAGGGCAAACGGTGACAAAGTAATCACCGCGTCGATGCCATGATATCGACTTGACGATATGTCCTAGTGGGATCGTTGCATATACACCGTTTTCAGCGAGAGAGGGCAGAGGTCGAGCCCATTGGACTTTAGATCCTTTTTGCTCAGTGCTCTGAGAACCCTTCGAAGCCGTGGCAGCGTAACCCCATCCGGCATCCACTACGTCAAGACTGGCTGATTCAAGCTCAGGGCTGAGGATGTCTGGTATCATGAGGTATACAGCATCACCTGCGGCAGCGGATAGAACAACAGCGTCCTTTCCAGGTCTCCATCGAACGACATTAATGGGCCCATCATCGTTCAACTGAACACTCCAGAGTTGACGGCCTGTGAGAAGTTCCCACACTCGGACTGTACCGTCATCTCCACCGCTGGCTAGCCAAAGTCCTGTTGGGTCAACAGCAACACTACGCACACGTCCCTTGTGGCCACGGAATAGTGCGGAACAGGTAGTTGGGAAGGGTTTTAGCTCCTCTGGACTGGGTAACTTTGGAAGCAAACTGGCTGGGTCGATGTTTAGCTTGTTCCTGCGTACTCTTGGAGCCAGGTACAGGTCAAGACAGCGTTCGAATTTCTCCTTAACGAAAGCCTCAAACCCAGGAACTTTCCGAAGTGAGCCATAGTCTCTTGGTAAGAAGGGCTTCTCGCGGTCCTCTGGGTCCTGTTTCTCCCAGGCTCGTCTCTCCTTTTCGTCAGGTAGATACTCTGGAGGAGGATGGTAACTCTCCTCGTAGCCTGGTGGTGGTAGCTTCGGCGCAGGAATGTGCATGGGGTGATCATCTCGGGGTGTCTCGTTGGCCCAGAGATCGAAAGTCTGGATGTTATCCTGAGATTCGTCCTCTTCCGCTGGTGGTTTGAACGGCAATATTCTTCCCTCTCGAATCGCCTTCACCATCTTCATCACTCGCTTGGCTTCATGTTTGGAGGCCACGAATCTCCTCTTGGGCTCAGGAGCAGCACTCAATGGCATAATCTCTTCTTTGCTTGTGAAATATTCGACGGTTGGCTGGTACGGGTTATATCCATCTTGGGTGACTTCGTTCATCTGTAGTTTGCTGAGCAGGGTGAGCTCGTCCTGGCTCAATTGCAGAGGTTTGCCTGTGGCTGGGTCAGTTAATCCAGTCCATCCCTTTGGTATTTCAATAGTGTCAAGCAGCGCATCCAATGCCTCCCCCTTGGCTGGGCGCATAATCTTCTTTCCATTGATATTATATCCGATGTGCGGGTAGGCATCATAAAAGGATGTAGGGATATTCCCAATTGTATTGGCTTCTTCGTCGACTTCAGACAGGTCTGAGTTATCATCCGGGTTTATCTCATCATAAATATACCGATCATTGCCATTCGCGTCCTTCGTTATGCGGTAATTGACAGTATCTTGATCTTCGTCCTCCGAATCCTGAACCGCAACACTGCTCATTTTCCCTAGCTTTCCATTTTTAGTGTGAACCGGCAGCTCGCCCTTTGAAACTAAGCCATCCTCTATCGACTCGTCCTCGCTCTCGTCACTGAAGTCATCTATCAGCTCGATGTCTGATTCCTCGTCCGAGCTCTCTGAACCGGACGAATCGAAGCGAAACTCCTCGCCGGACACGACATGAGTGTCTGCCTCGACATCCTTTGTGACAGCCTTGCGCTTCTTGGACTCCGTCGACGGCGCCATCCTCGAATCTCCCACTGCTCGGTCTTTTTCTTCAGCTTCCTCTGCTTCTGCTTCTGCTTATTTTCTTCTTTTTCATTGACTTTTTGTAGATTTTTTTTTTCTTAAAGTCGAAAAAAGTGGGTCCCAAAGGAAGCTGATTACGTAAGAAGTTAAATCTCACGATGACATCAAGAAGTCGCGGGAGCAAAAGCAAGAACGAGCGACTTTCAGCGATTGTATGTTCGATACACGGTCGAGAGATCGTGGGTATTGAGAGCGGGATAAGATACTTCGATCCATACGTTTGTGGCTTGGGTCCGGACAGATGGCTGGCGCAGAGCAGGGGGAGGTTGATTGGCTGGACGAGGCTATCAAGGCGGCGTCACAGCGATCTAAAAAGCTGGAGGAAGCCCCGAAAAGACATGCAGCCTGTGATGAGTGCAGTGAGTGGTGTCTATGTTCTGCTTGCTCCGAGAAGGTACTAACATTCAGCCAGGAAGGCGGAAGCTAAAGTGCACAGGGGAACTAGATGGATGCACTCGATGCTATAGACATGGCCTGTACTGTCACTATTCATTTCAGAAGCAGATGGGCCGGCCGCCAAAGACATATACCAGTTTAAACGGGTTCGGCAGCAAGACGGAGTCTCGTAGCCTGGCGTTGACAGCAGAAGACCCTAGTCTGGCCTATAGCACGCCGGATGCGCTGGGAGCACTTGAAGCAAGCAACATGTGTCCCGCCATCTACAAGACGTTCATGAAGAATACGTATGACATCCGGCCCGGACCATTTATGAGTGATGGACCCTTGTCAGGAGGTGGTGAGCTCCTATCAAATGTTACATCAGGGTCGACTTCAGTCACATCAGCGGCAACTGTCCCCAGAGATATAGACTATTCTTCTATCTCATCCATGTTCACGCCGGGGATGACACCAAACACAAGTACGGATGCAAATACAGTTACATCTACACCTACAACCGTAAATACGATAACAAATACAAGTACAAGTACAAATACTACCGGCTCTGGACCCTCGGCCTTCCCCCAGATACTGGCCCCATGTCCCTGCCTATCCCATCTATACCTCTCCCTGAGCTCCCTTGCAACACTTAACTCATTCCCACTCTCCCCAAATACCCTCATAACACTATACAACGCCTCCAAGACTGCCATCGGAGTTCTTAGGTGTAACATCTGTCCCACGGCATATAGCTCTGCAGTGCAAAACCTGATGCTGCTGGGAACCTTGCTCACATGCATGGCAAATTCATGGCTCGAGATGTCGTTACAGGACGGACAACAGCTGGCGATGGAAATGCTCGACCAGCCTACCATTGACTCGTTACCGGCTGACGAGGGGGCACGAAATGCTTACTTAAAAACTTGGTTGCATGAGCTGGTACGGTATGGCGTTATAGGACACATCACACCTCCCAATGCAGCGCTTGTGCAGAGCCAGTGTGACGAGAGCCCGAATCTGCTTGGACTGGTAGAGGAGATGGAGGCACGGCAGAGGCGGTGGCATGCTGAGCGGCTGCCGATGGTTAACCCTAGCTGCCCGCGGCAAGGGGTGCAAGATTTATCACCGGCTAATGTAGATGCAGCTGCTACGGACGATGGGGCTGTCGAGCGCAAAGATCCTGATTATCTGTGCCTGCGGATAGCCGGCAATGCGAGACAAGTAATCGACCGGGTTTGGCTTCAGTGCAGAGGAGTTGCAAAATAGAAAATGAGATTCATGACTGTAGATAGAGTGTTATGGGTATATATATTCAAATCAGCCCCTGTCTGGACGGGGAAGGTTCATCTTTAGCCAGTTACTTTATTATTATTCCTCCTTTATATTGTCTTTCTCTTCTCTCGTAGCTAGAATACATACATGGATAGGCATGCACCGTCGACTATCTGGGGTATTTCTTCGTGTTTTTCGTGTTTTTCTTTTTGGTAGCTTGTCTATTAGGCTAAAATTGGGTGGACGTTGTTGTTAACTGCTGTGGTATCTGTTTGGGGGAAATCAGGGGTAGGTCGGGGTTGGGGAAAGAGAAATAAAAGGGCGGATCAAATAAATACATGTAGACACTACTCGTCATCGTCATCATCAACAACGTATCTATGTTTCTTCCGTGCCTGAGGAGAAGCCTCTTTCTGACCGGGTGACTGTGGCCGAGATGCTTTACCACTGGGCTTCGCAGGTTGGACGTCGTCGTCGATCTCACCCTCGGCATCCATGTCTTCATCCTCAGCCTCTTCTTCTTCCTCTTCCTCGTCTTCCTCGATCTCAGGCTCTTCGTCACTCCCAACCAGGAACCCGTCATCTTCATCGTACTCGTCTTCACGCGTACGGCCTCTTCGATCATAGTCGTCTTCTTCATCCGAGTAGATCTCGTCACGACGACGGGGTTTGCGGGCACCAGGCCTCTTTGCTCCAGCACGGGACTTGGTGGTACCCATGTCCTCGTCCCCTTCAAGGCCGGCGATGGTAAGACCTGCTGCACCTGAGCGCTGGAATGTGGTACTTCGTCTGCCACGGTCGACTTCTCGCTCAGCAGCAGCCTGTCGCTTACGAGCTTCACGCAGCTTCTCTCGCTCAGCCTGTTCGGCCTGTTTCTTGGCCAGCTCAGGGTCCTGCTTGACTTCGATGATGGCCACTGATCCGTCTGCCGTCTTCTTACCGCTTCGTGAAGCTGCGGCAAGGGACTCCTGTAGCCTCTGCACTGCATCGTCTGTCTCGACTGTGGACGGGAGAATGCTGAGGGAGGAAGTGATGCGTGAGGTGAGACGGATGACTGAGGATGCTTCTGCTGCCACACCGAGGTATGTGTGAGACTCCAGGTCGGGATCGTACTCTTCTCGCTTGCCGGGTCTGCTAGACTGCGCGAGTGCCTTAGAGGATATCCTGTACTGTTCTGTTGGGTTTGAGGCAAGCTGGAGGGTCATGGAGCCGTCAGACCAGCGTATTATCCTGGCATTGGACTGGAGCTCGCCGCCGTCCGGGCTGGTCCTCCAGCAGAGCGAGGTCGATGCAGAGGAGAATGGAGGTGCAACGTATGTCTCTGGATTAAAATCTTCCGACTCTATCGAGAGAAAGTTTGGTATAGCGCAATTGAACAACTAAGAGCAGCATCAGCATATGTTTTGCATCTCTAATATCTCTCTGCAGTGTGCCGGCGGTACCAACCTGTCCGTCTGTGGTCTCTGGCTCGGGAGCTCGTCCCAGGCTCAGGTCCATGATATTCAGTGTCCTGTTGTAGTCCACGCCGTCCTCTTCCATGGGAGACCCAGCTCGGTCGTATCGTCCCTCGTCGTCGCCCGAGTCGAGCTCGACGTCGTCCAGCTTCCGCCGTCTGTCTCGCCTAGCCGGCCCGTCAGTGTCTCTTCAGCAGGGGGTATACCCGTGGTCAAGGGCAACATACACATCATCCTCGTCCTCTTCTTCGTCCCCTGAGCCAAACAGGCCCATGTCACCGTCGTCGTCCAGCGCAGGCGGGCTGTTCTCCATGACCTCGTCCTCGAGCTCGTCCTGCGCCTTTCTGGGTGACTCGTCCACGTCCATTGTAGAGGCAGCAATGATATATCAGGAAGACCAAGGAGCAGCAGATCACAGCAAGTAAAAGAGCAGTCTCTCAGCAGTTTTTCTTCCTGTCTCCTGTCTTCAGTCTGCCTGTCTGCCAAAGATGAAGCTCTCAAAGGTGAAAACCGGCCCTTAGTAAATCCGAGATAAGTCAAATAAGCGCAGGTCAAACTAGTTTGTCAGAGACTCTGGCTTCACCCTGGATGATAACAAAACGGAATAAGCAGAAAGCAGTGCAGACGCAGTGAAGCAGAAAGAGAGGAAAAACAGAGAAGAAGAGGGCCAGAAGATACAGAAGAAGAGAGAGACAGAGCCTGACAGTGACTGACAGCAGTCTTTCTCCTGCCTCCAGGCCTGCCTCTGCTGCTGCTATCACAAAAGGACCCTGGATCTCACCAGCCAGATCTCCCAGTGCGCCCGGACAATGTCAAACTTCTTCCAGAGCGTGTAAGTGGCCTCGACGGGCGTTCGAGTCTTTCTCTCTCCTCCTGCTCTCCTGCTCTGGTGTCCGATACTGACTGCAGCAGGCGGCAGGGCTTCGGTCGCGGGTCGAACAAGAGCAGCAACAACGCCGCCGCCAGCAGCGCCGGCAACACCGCCAGCAACACGCCCAGCGGCAGCATCAACAGCACCACCAACAACAATAGCAGCCACAGTAGCAGCCACAATAACAACAACACCGGCAACACGCACAGCGGGAACAATGGCGGCAGCAGTCTACACCGGGCGGCCGACGGCGCGGGCTTCTCGCCTGGCTTCCCCCACGGTCAAGCAGCGATGCCCGCCCCTCCATCGGCATCTCAGGCGGCCATGGAGCAGCAGCCCGCGCAGCCCGACCAGCGCGACTCGATCAAGTACTTCTTCCAGGAGAAGTACGCCTCGCTGAACGTCAAGGGCAACTTCCTGACCCTCTGTGCCTGTCCGAAGAACGTCGAGCTCGGCGAGTGGCTTGCTCACCAGGGTTAGTCGGTCCACTGTTTCACCTGCCAATTTACACAACACCGGTGCCAGATATCTGTCAAAAACTAAAGGGGCTCGCGGCTAACACATTGTCTACAGTGGTCGAACAGAATCGTCTGCTCCATGGCATGCTGCAGGTCATACAGGAGATCAACAGTATCACTGGATACCCGATCTGTAACGAGATGACATGTCCCACCATGTCTGCTGGGAAGTAAGTAGCATACAACTTCATCATTGTTCATGCCCATGCCCATGTCCATGCCCATGCTAACATAACATACACAGCCTGACTTATACCTGGCTGGTCGACGGCAAGGCGGCAAGGATATCGGCGCCCAAGTTCATTAACCGGGTCGAGAAGTGGATTGTCAGCAAGATCCACGACCCGGTTATGTTCCCTACCGACCCCGTCTCCGCAACCCCCATCACCTTTGGCTACACCGAGCAGGCTAACGGAGAGGTCCCCAGTGGACAGCCGCAGCCGCAGCAGCAGCAGGCCACCGACCCGTCGCAGGACTGGATCGGCAAGTCCAGCGGCTTCCCGCCTACCTTCTACAAGGACTGCCAGGGCATCATGAAGCAGATGTTCCGCTGCTACGCCCATCTCTACCACGGCCACTGGGAGAACCCCTTCTGGCATATCAACAAGCACGAGGTGCTCAACATGTGCTTTGTCCACTTTGTCACCGTCGCCAAGTACTACAAACTGGTGTCAGACAAGGAGCTCGAGCCCATGCAGCCCCTGATTGATATCTACACCAAGCAGGAGAAGATCCCTCCCGAAGCCCTTGCCGGTCACTGGGCTCAGCACTCCTCGCAGTCCTGATCACACACACACGCACCCTTGATCAAAAATCAAAACAAAGACATACAAAAAAAAGGGATAAATCAACGCAAAAATAAGGGGGTCGGTTGGTTACATGGTTGACCGCCTGTTGGTGGAAGTTCTCATTGTTTCTTCCTGTTAGCGAGTCATTAGGGCTTAAGCTGAGGCATCTATCTGACTGGGATATGGATCATTTTGTCTTCTTCTTCATCATTCTTTTCTATTTGGCCTTTTCTCTTCTCCTTGTTCTTTTCATGATATCTCTATTTAACATGCTATTCTCATGAAGTGGACGTCATCCATCTGGCCAGGCAGCTTTTAGACTAAAACAGTCAAGCAAGCGAATCTCATCCTCTTTTTACTTTTCCCTTTATCTTCTTCTTCTTCTCTCACAATCTATCATCTCCGTCACTATCTATGGCTGTCTAATCACTATCAATATTCAATGTCTACCTCTAGTTCTTTATATTTGTATGTGAATTGAAATCCCACTTCACGTGATGATAAAAAAAGCCTGCCAAGTCCCAGATAGGAAATCAGCTTTCTCTCTCGCTTCTTGCGATTTTCCTTCCCGCGGGCAAAGCAGAAAACTTGCGACTGGCTGTGATTCTGCTGTGATTATACAGACAAGACTGTCAGCTGCAGGTCCTGGACAGGTTAAACTGGTGAGTTGCTGCTGTAGGAGTGCAGAATTGGTCCCTTGAGTGTTATCTGACTCATTTACTGACAGCGCGTCTAGATACATATAAATATATTGAACAAGCTGCGCAGCCTCTACAACCACCCAAAAGAAGGAACCAGTTCGGAATAGAGGCTATATTATAGATAGAAGATATAAGATGGCGTCTATGGCGGTGTCCCTGTCTCCAGGGCTCTCGACCTTTCTGCGCAATCTCAAGGTCAACTCGATTGAATCGTCCATAGAAACACTCATATCGTATGTACCTCTCGTTCCCTTTGAAATTGAATATAAACAAAATTTGATATAACTATGCTAACAAGAAGAATATAGCTTGCTTAAACGGAGACAAATACGCCAGTCACACTCATGCGCGGTTGCTACAGTCTACCTGCTCATGCGAGTAGTCTCTACATACCGCGTATACTCGCCAGAGCATCTGATCGAGCGAGTCCAGCAGGTTGGCAGGCTCATTGTAGCTGCTCAGCCCAGGGAGATGGTCGTGGGGAATATCGTCCGGCGGGTGCTTGGTTTGATCAGAGACGAGTCAGAGAATGAACGGTTCATAGGCCTGAGCTTGAAAAACCGGCCACGCCAGCAGCAGCAACATCAGCAGCAGCAGCAGCAGTCAGGAACTGCGCACACGGGTACACGCTCACGGCATGCACCGCAGTCCCGGAGACGAGGAGGCAATAACCAGGAGATCAAAGGCCTGTCCCCCTTTGATGCGAATGGACGGTATCTATCCCGTCCAGCACTCATGACACATCCGTCCTTTTCTGGTGTGATGAGTACTCCTGTGATATCCATGTTCAATCTACTTTCCGAGCCTGAGCCTGAAGAGGCCCCGGAGCTTGAATCATCATCCCCCATCGTACCAGAGCCAGAATCAGAGATGCCCTCCGAAGAAGAGGATGACCCGAACGGCAACGGGATAAAGGACTTTAAAGCCGAAGTCCTCGACGGTATAACTGAGATCGTGGACGAGCTGCACCAAGTAGACGATCAAATCGCTGCCTACGCACTCGAACACATCCATTCTAATGAAATCATCCTCACCTACGAATCGTCTGTCTCTGTCCAGAAGTTCCTGCTCAAGGCTGCTGCGCGCCGCAAGTTTACCGTCATACATGTTGAATCATACCCCAACAGCCACAAGGACAGCCATGCTGCTGTCACCGGAACGCTGACGGGCGACGAAGAAGGCCTGGCTACGGACTCGTTCCAGAAGCCTCTGATTGCACTGGGGATCACAGTCATTCTCATCCCTGACTCGGCCGTGTTTGCACTCATGTCTCGAGTCAACAAAGTCATCTTGGGCACCCACTCTGTCCTTGCCAACGGTGGCCTCGTAGCCGCAGCTGGATCTCGAGTCGTTGCTAGTGCCGCCAAGGTCCACAAGACGCCTGTGGTCGTGGTTAGTGGAATATACAAGCTCAGCCCGGTCTATCCGTTCGACTATGAGGCTCTTATCGAGTATGGAGACGCCAGTGCGGTTGCAGATTATATGCATAGCGACATTGCTGAGAAGGTCGACGTGATGAACCCGTTATACGACTATGTGCCGCCCGAACTTGTTGACCTCTACATCACCAACGTGTGAGTATCAATCGTACATTTGTTTTTTGTTCATAGTGATGATCATTGCTAACTTGTTGTTAGGGGTGCTCATGCTCCTTCATACCTCTACCGCATTGTATCAGACCACTACCGGACCGAGGACATCACTTTTTAAATCATGAATTATCCCCATGAGATGAGACCCATATTAAGACGAAACATGACATGATGCATGAGATATGGGACAGACGAATGTTGAAGAGAAAATGGAATTTTTGTTGACTTGCACCTGAGCTACTGATTTAAATCGAGCGAATGCACAAGGATTCCACATTTACTGTGATCAAGGAAATCTCGGTCTCTGTCAAAAGCAATTGTATCGTATGCCCAGCAGGGGGAGTTTCATCCTTCACATAACCGTAGAATTCGTAGCAATTAGCAGCCCGTCTGTATTTGTTCCGGATCCATAGCTGTAGCCATAGCCATTGACCCCAAACCAGGCTGTGTATCCTCACGTAAACAACCACGCCATCTCGCCCGCGACCACGACCAAAAAACCGAAACTCCGTTTAGGATCGTGGCTTCTCCTTCTTCTCCTTCCACAGAGCGGACAGACCGACACCAGAGACCTTGACGACCTTGAATCGAACACCGGGAATATCACCCTTGGCCTTGCCCTTACGACCGAAACCAGCAAGCAGGACCTCGTCGTTCTCGTCAACGAAGTTCAAGCAACCGTCATTGGGAACTAGAAAAGCCATTGTTATTAGCCATGCTCGCTCAACATCCCATAGCAGCCATATCATTTCACCCCTCCCTCTCCTCTCTCGATCTTTTCCCACCCCTCGCCCAAATATAAACCAGGCAACGCGTAATTGAATGAAAAGGTCGACGTACCGAAAGCAGTGACTTTCTTTCCGTTCTTGACAAGCTGGACCTTGACACACTTTCGAATAGCAGAGTTGGGCTGCTTGGCCTCAACACCAACTTTTTCTATGACAATTCCTTTGGCGTGTGACGATCCACCGAAGGGAGAGGACTTGAAGGCGGTTCCGAGAAGACGCTTCTTGTAATGCAGATCGGCCCAGCGACCATCACGGCGATGGTTTCGCAGCTTGCGGGCGGCGTTAAGACCACGCGGCTTGCCTTTTCCCATCTCGACGTATTAAGTATCTATAACTTCGCTGGACGTGTAAATTGTAAGCCGAGGGGGGTTCGCTATGCTTGATATCAGGAGAGGTTCAAAGCTTCCACATACGATAGGATGTTGTCGGGGATGAAAAGACCAACGAGCTGTTGTCTGTAGCTTCGTTGCGTTGTGTCGAGTGTCGTTGGTGTCGAAACGTCTTTTCGTCTCCGCCAAAAATGAAGTTTTGGTGGTTTTTTTGGTGTTCGCTTAAAGTGCGTTTGGTAAGCGAAGCGGCTGAAAGTTATTCCGTAATAAAGTTATTAGTAATGAACTCTCTGACTAAGGACTGAGTCATGAATGAAGAATTTATTAGATAAGCAGATCTCGACTTCAACGCGCAAAAAGAGAAGCAAAAGACGAGAAAGAGAAAGACAGAACGACGAGATACCAAGCGAGGATTGAGGATGAAGACAAAGGTGAAGAGATGAAAGGGTGAGATAGCTTTGGAAGATGTCGCAAAGTGGCTCTTCTTCGAGGCAAGGGAGGAGGATAGTCATCCAGACGCCGTCCCAGAACGCATCCCGGGCGTCTCTCTCCAACGCCAGGACGGGCCCAGGAACAGCTACAGGCACAGCGCCCCAGTCGTCTTCGACTCACACCTCCATCCTGAAGAGCATCCGCGACCTCCACGATATACACGATATCCATGATATCCAGAGCGTCCGAGACCTGAACCTGACCCACCCGCGCACCCAACAGGATGCAGCCCCCCCTCGACCGGCGGAGGGAGCAGACGCCCTCTGGGACCAGATGCAGAGTGCTCTCGCCGAGGTAGAGCTCGCAGCCACTGGAGGTAGCCGCATGTTTGGCACATATCATCCAGACCTCGTGGAGAGTCTACGGGCCAAGCAGCTTGCGCTGGCTCAGGCATGGGGCAGAACGGAGGGAGAGGAAGTGCCTAATAACAGCAATAATGGCAACAGCAGCAACAACAGCAGCGGCAACAGCGGAAATAATAATCACAATAATAATAATAATAGCTCGTCTGGTGCGAACACAGCCGTGATGGAGATAGAGCAGAATAAACCTCGGGAAGTTCTGGACGAAAAGACAGAGAAGGATATCACGCACGCCCGGAAGCGGAGAGAAGCCAACGACCGGTACTTTGAGCGAGTCAGCAATGGTGTGCTGGACGTTGTTGCAAAGCTGGAAGACGTGGCTGAGACGATGCGAGAGGTTGCGGACAAGAGCAAGGAGGTCTGGGCTGAGAGCGGGAGCAGACAGCCGCCAGTTGGCTCAACAGCTGAGCAGAGAGCGCCTGCACCTGCTGATGACTGACATGCTCCATAATCTGCATTGGCCGGGTAGAGGTATCACCATAGACGGATATCTTGGGTCCCTTGCCCCATGGTATACTTATTCAATACACTCAATATGAGGCATCAACCTTAATCAACTCTATCCTCCACGCGTCTTTCTGAACATCTCTCTTAAATCCTCCCAGCTGAACTCGTGGATGCTCTGTGCCATCGATTTGACTTCTTCGTTCCATCTCATCTTCCATGTATCAACCACCGTAGGTCCCTGGGGCGGTCCGTAGCCTCGTCTTGCAAGTGCCGCAGCATAGTCCACCTCGTCTCGAACACTGTAGCGCATCGTGGCTGGCATGGACATGTTATTCAGAGCGTCAATTTGCTCCCGGAGAAGATCCTGCTGCCGCTGTCTGTCGGAAAGCTGTTTCAGCACTGTCAGTTGGATGACAGCGTAGCTGAGCGCGAGTCCACCGACCTGTGATACTGGTTAGTACAAGTTGTAGTGAACATGTAGCTGTAACATAACGTACAAAGCCAGCAATGAAACCCATCTTGATATCAGCAATCAGCGGAGAGCCACCAGTAGCTCCTTCACATCATCCTTTTCTTAAATTAATCTCTTCGAGTGCATATGTTTTTCGTCGTCTCGTCGCGAGTCTCATAAATATTTACCTTGGTCGCTGAAGAACAAAAGATCCCGCCAAGACTTTTTCTGTGCTAACAATTTTTGATCTTCTCGAGCTTCATCAAATCTTCAAAGCAGCAACCAAATCGACTTTATAACCACCAATTAAACCACCGACGCTGCCGAACTCGCTGCCAACGACACACAACCTTCACAATGGCTGGCGGTGCGATGAAATATCGTCACTTGGGGCGAAAATCCTCACATCGACGGGCCCTGCTCCGAAATCTAGTCACCTCTCTCTTCACACATGAATCGATAACGACGACATGGCCCAAGGCAAAGGAGGCCCAGAGACTGGCGGAGAAGCTGATTACACTTGGAAAGAAGAACACAGAGGCCAGCCGGAACAGAGCAACGACCTATTTCTTCGTACGTCTTATTAAAGCCCATTCTATGGCTGCTGAACAGGCCTATACCCATCCATACCTATCCGCCGGAAAAGAAAGCTAACGTCTGATAGGCACCTCATAAAATGCTGCCAAAGCTCTTTGGACCTCTTCGAGAACGCTACATGGACCGACCAGGCGGCTACACCCGAGTACTGCGCATCGAACCCGAGAAGTCAGATCAGGCCCCCTCCGCCATTCTTGAGCTGGTAGACGGCAAGCGAGACATGCGGTTTGCCATGACTGCTAAAACGCTTGCTCACCAGCGAGTCAATGGAGAAGAAGAGATGAATGAAATCACAGCGAAGAACGTGGCGAAGGTGACGAGATACAGACCCGACGGAGAAGCAGCGCTGGAGAAGGAGGTGAAGAGGTTATTCAACGAAGTGAAAGGCCGCCGACGCTGAGCAGCCTCTCTTTTGGGTTTTTATGCGCTTGCTCGTTGGTTCTGCTTCATGGCGTGGTGGGCTTGTATTTTTACGGTAATTGACTCTAGACGTCTCCTGACTTGACACCGCTGCCGGGTTTGCTGGTGGGTTGACTTATATATCTGTATATTATGATTTGCTCGTCAAATGTCTACGATTTGAAGGCTTTTAACTGCCGTTTCTTCCCGTGATGACCCCCAAGGATATCAATTGAAAAGAACGTTAAGCCGGCTGGGAGGTCTGTTTTCGGAAAGACACCTTCTCCACCACCACATTCTCAGCCCCTTGCTCGTCCACCCGTATCTGGTAGACATATAGCACAAGTACATCCCCTTGCACCTGCACCGAACAATCAGCAATCAATCGCATGCACTACAAGAAGACTAGCGGTAGAGAAGAATACTTACATCCATCAAGCAGAAACTCGGAGTTGGCTCCTCGCCCTTTGACACGCTGGAGGTGGTAAACGCCCCCGTCGCACTCCCAGGATTAACGAAATACCTTCCCTCCATCTCGTATGCTTCGAATTTATGCGTGCCTCCCCACAACAATATGTCGACGTCCATCTGTCTAGCTGCGATCAGCAACGCCTCGGAATCACCCTGCGGGATAATCGTATGGCCATGCGTGAAGCCTATGCGTAGACTGCCGTGCGTAACGACCTTGGCTAGAGGGAGGTTGGGAGCATCGACGTCAAAGTCGCCCTTGACAACTTGGAGGTCGGGCGCTATCTGGCGGAGGAATTCATATGTGTCGCGATCTGTGAGGTTGCCTAGACATAGGATCTGGCCTATCTTGCCGGGTGTGAGGAGTTTTTTGAACTATACAATGTGTTAGCTGCTGGGAACTGGATAGACAGAGAGGGAGAATGAATTGGTGTGCTACCTTTGCTGGAATATCCTGTCGGCAGCAGGAAGGTGAAATAGATATGTCAGTATTGCTATTGTCATTATGTAGCTGCGCCAGGCTTCGATGGAGCTGCTTACTGGTGCTCTGTCGGGGATGAAGAGGTCACCTATGACCAGGACGAGGCGGGATGTCATCGTGTATCATCAATGGCTGTGTCAGTATCCCATTATCCAGGCTCCTCTCGCTGGTGATGTTTGTTGTATCTGGCTCTTGTCTTTGGCGTCTTCTACTTCGTCTTATCAAAACGTCACCTTCGAGCTATCATCACGTGAGCTAGTTTTGGCCGTTGCGACGTCGAGTCGGTTACATACAAAGAGCTACGGGAAAGGAACAGGAGGGAGGATGAACTGGTAGACGATGGGAAGGATAAAGGCAATCTCTTCTGTATTTAAATATATCCACATAAAAGAAGGAGGAGGAGGAAAAGTAAGGTAGTGAGCAGAGCCATGGACATCCCAAGGAGGTAGAGAATATTAAGAAGTTGTATAAAGACGAAGTAGAAAACAGCCAACCCGTCGGACGTGCCCAAATTAAGAAGAAGTTCAAGAATTTCGCTACTCCGAATAACAATCATACGGTGGAGAAAGCAGATATAAGAAACAGGAGAAGAAACAGGCAAGGTCGTTAAGGCAGTCATAAGCGAAGCATGCAATGCTTTGGTCAAACACTCTAATAGAAGGAATATGAAATTGAATAGAGGAAAAAAAGGGGGATCTTGGGGCGACATGTGAGTATACATGCTCTGTTCAGTTTAGAAGCGTATCTATCGATGCCTCTTTGCGTTTTTATTTTTCAAGTCGTCTTTCCTGCCCACTGTATGCCGTCTAGTTGGCGTGGTAGGTATGGGTGGTCTGGTATGGTGCTTCGCAGGACCCGAGATGTGCCCGGTGGTAGAATTCGAAGCATTCGAGTCAGCACTGGGGTCATCTCCGTCTTGAACCTTCACGTCATCGAATTTACTCCCTTCGTCCTCGGAGCTAGAGGAGCTGGGGCTCGGACTCTCGGATTCAGACGGAGCTTCATACTCGCCGTCGTCACTTACGAGGCTAGGGGCCTGGTTGGACTCGACGGTGTTAGGGCTGAGGTTTGGGGAGTTGGAGTCTGTCATGTCGATGTCTTGATCTGCCTGTGGATGCCGTCTCGCTGCTGTTCCTGAAGATAGGGGAAGGACCGGAGATGTCGATGTCGATGTGTTCAATGGGCCTGGGGAGCGACGCGTGGGGACGCTTCGTTTGTCCATTCCCTTGCGGCTGCCAGGCCGTTGAGGCTGGGAAGATGCATACACAGTTCGGCCAGGTAGTCGGTTATTCTGAATGCTTAGCTTGGAACTTGTCTGCTCATGTGAGGCATTTTCCTCTGCTTCGCTGTCCGAGTTTTCATCGGAGAGGAACATCTCGACGTCTGGTTTGGTGAGAGCATCGTTCACAACGTGAGACAGGTCGATGTCAAAGCCCTTCCAGAGCATGAGGGAAGACAGGTGAGGCGTCTGTGGCGATGCCTTGAAAGCGGAAGCGGGAGAGGCATCTGGCTTTTTAGGGCCTCGTCTGGGAGTACTTGATTGTGGCTGTAGCCGGGGTGAAGCAGAGACGGATTTAGGAGCAGCAGCGTTGGCGCTGGCCTTGGTCTGTTGGTTGCTGTGTTTTGCCCCCTTTGCTGGGTCAGTGAGCAGGGCAGACCGAATCAACGGATGGACATAACCGGCAGGGCCAGCAGCAGGCGGTTCGCTGTTCCCGCCCACAACGGTGCCAGCCTCATCCACTTCAACAGGCTCTCCGGAAGCAGCAGCAGCAGCGTCATGGCTGGCAAAACTGCGGTTATGCGCTATTCGGCAGTGGTTTATAAATCCCTGCGTGCTGGAGAAGTTATCACGTCTACAGTCAAGACACACAAGCTTGACGAACTGGCCATCACTCTTGCGTTTTATGATCATCGGACCGGCCTTGTCCTTTGGCGGAGGGTACCCGCTTGAAAGAGCCTGTAGTTTCGCACCAGCAGTGCCACGATGAGAACGGGAAGAAGCCGTGGTTGCATCAGCCCATGATGCGCGAGTTGTTCGTCCGTCTACAACAGGACTCTTACCGGCTCCGGACGGTAACGTCACCATCTCGACCTCTCCACCATCGAATCGTGGATCGGGGAGAAGCCATCGTGCGTAATGGCGGGTATATGCTCCGTCATTGGTACCCCAGGGAGAAGGCGAGGTAGGCGGACGAGGACTGCTGCGCGCCGGCATCACGGACGGCCCGGTACCGTTGCTGACGGCCGCCAGAGGTCCGGTCAGGCCAGATCCAGGGTACGGAATCTCGCCGCAACGACGCAGCTGCTCCAGCGCAACCTGGCACTTGGCCATTTCCTGCTCTATCATCCGGAGTTCATCGTGCTTGAGCAGCACCTCCAGGCTAAGCTGTGACTCCAAGGTCTGGCGCAGCTCTTCGGTATCCATGGTCCGCGCTGCTATCGGCTGCCGTAGATCATTTAACTTGGGTATATCGACCCTTTTTGATTTGCTGGCAGCTGAATCGCGTTCCCGATCTACGTCGGAATCCACTGTGTCTCCTTGATGCGCTTTGCTGTCGCTGTCTGTAAGCGTTGTGGTCTTATGCAAGGTATCTATTTTGGGGACGCTGACGGCGTTTCCCGTAGTCACTTCTGATCCAGCAGAATCCGACCTTTTCCGCTTCAGCGTCTGCGACTGTGACTGCGACAGCAGCTGTGATGACTGCCGGCTCTGTTCTCGCACCGCCATCTCCGTGGCTGTCTGTTCCTGCACGGCACCCGTTATCTGTTTAACCCCAGCAATGGAAGACCAGGGTAGCAGACGGAACATGCCATATGAAAACGCCTTGCAGAGAGAGCAGCTGTGTATCGTCGAGTTCCCCGGCAAGTAGTATCAGATGTATCAATGGCTATGATGCCACTGCCAGGCTGCCTTGCAGGGGTGGCCACCAGGGCGATCGGAGACGGTCTCTTGTCGGCGGGCGTCTTCCTCTTGCGCACCGCGATCTGTCTTCACCAGGACGACCGAGCTGTAGATGAGTTTATAATAAGTATAGCCGGTGTTTGCGCGGAAAAACGGGCTGTTTCAGGTACCAGCTGGGCGACGCTTCCTCGGCGGCGACGTGTCCAGACACTTCTGAGGCCGACCAGAGACGAGAGATGGTCGCGGATAGAGTCACGGCGCTGTACTCGGGGCCCTGATAGGCGCGGCAGGGAAGCGCTGGTGGTGGTCTGGAAGGGCGCGCCGGCTGATGGGTTTTTGAGGTTGGAGGTTGACTTATCTTTGGGTCTCTCGGTCGGTCGGGCTGGTGACGTTTTGGCTTGGCCAGGGGGAGAAGATGATGCAGCAAGCTAACTAACTAGTTGAGGAGCTAGCTTAACACGGCCACCTCAACACAGGGCGACGGTGAGGCGGGAGGGTACTTCGTAGATGCGCGGTCGTTTCAATCGTGGCCGCAGCCGGGTAGATGCAGGCGCAGGTTGTTGTTGTCGCGGCCGACGCAAGTTGAAGTCATCGAGGCAGAAGAAAAGAAGAAAAGAAGAAAAGTGACGGCGTCGGATTACATAACACAAGGGGCTGATGACTAAGCGGTGTTACTTTCTTAACTTTTTATTTCTTTTTCTTTTTATTATCCTACATAGAGACATCCATGGATAACAAAGTATAGACGGAGTAACTGCCATGATATCGTGTTAGAGCTTCTTCAGGGCATCTCTTCCTCTCTGTTACAACTCAGCAGGCCGCGTGTTACGCGGTGCTTTCCTTCTGGCTGACCCCGAGCTTGCTCCAGGCTTGACCGACGCTGAGGTCGACACCACCACCTCTGCCCTTCACCATGAGCTCGCGGCCACTGTCGTCTGTCACGTACCAGGCGTAGTCGTCCTAACCGGAGCAACCAAAGGGCTGGTTAGCTACTTATGCGCGCACTATGGGGAGTTATGGCTGCTCTCACCTTGCCCAGCGTTAACTTGATAACTCTATCAACGATGGATGGCCGATATGTAACAAGCTGGCCCTGCTTGTTGTTGATCAGTGCCAGGATGTTGGACGTGACTATTTCTGCCTGAGATTGACAAGCCCGGCCCATCCTGGGGCCATCGGTTTTGGCGACGTCTCCCAGCGCAAAGATGTGTTTGTTTTCCATTCCAGTACTGCCGTTGACGTTGACCTGGAGAGTTGGGTGCACCAGGATCTGGCCGGTTTCCTTGCTTATTGCGGAGGGGAAATGTCTGGAGAGGATGCTCGAGTTTGGGCGTTGTCCCGTGCATCGGATCTGGAATATGAAGTTCAGCAAGGGGATCCCTACAGTCCAAGGTACGATACATAAAAATGCAGAAGAGGGCAGTGGACAAAATCTCCAGAACTAACGGAGTTACCTACCACCAAATCATATATCTCTTTATGGCCATTCTTAAACTGTAGTGACGACTCCTGGTTACTTGCGCTCTGCGGTCGTTCGCCCAATATCGTCTTGACATTTAACCGGCTAAGAATCTGCAGGATATGCCCATGCAACCGCGGACCAAAGTTTGGCAAGAGTTGGTGCCGCGAATGGATCAGAGTCACATCCTTGGCTGGAAAGAAGCTCTTGATATCGGTTGCGACTTGGACTCCCACAGGACCTCCTCCTATCACTGCGATTTTTTTGGCATTCTGAACTTGTTTCTGAGACAGACACATCTCCGCACATGCGCCCTCTTTGTCGTTAGATCTCATCTTTGCGGGTGGAGGCTGCCATGAGCCCGTTGCAATAGCAAGATACTCATATTCAATGCTCTTGCCAGACGCGAGTTCGACCTTGTTTGGAGTAACGCTCGTTGCGGAGTCTTGGACGTGTTGGAAGATGCCAGCTGGTGCATATCTAGCAATCCCGGTATACGGAATGAAAGCAGACCGCTCCATTCCCGGCACCACGCCAAACCGCGGGAACACATAAAGATGGTTGAAGTGCGAGTTCCTCTCGATCAAGACTGCCCGGTAGCCTGTCGGCAACGTCTCTGTCAGTCGCTGGGCAAGGTGGATGCCGGCATAGGAGCCACCGAGTACTACCACATTCTTCGGTGATGGGGTATCTTGGTATGACCATCGATGCCCGATGGCTTGTATCTGCTGGTACACACGGGCTAAAGCTATGCTTAGCATAGCCCGTGAACCCTTGCCATAGAACTCCAGCGACTCTAGCAACATCGCTATTTAGATTAGATTCGTGGAATATTAAACTGAATAAGCACCAAAATGGACAAACGAAGACACGATAAAAGAAAGAAAAAGCACTTGAAGGCCAATACTATATACTCACCTAAATTCAGCAAAGGCTCAGGAGAGATTGTTCTCACCGGGGATATTCAGTACTATCCCCGGGTCATGTCCGTGATGTCCGGCGGGCATCGGGCTTATTTATCGTTACTCTCTTTTCCAATTGGAATGCTCAGCGATGGAAGTACTGTGTCTCCTTTACTTACTGCTGCACCAAATAGCAATCCCACTGCTTCTCAAATGTCGATAAGCGGCTGAAGAAGAAAGAGAAGTAGATGAACATTTGGGGGAATCAGGTATCATGTGCAAAGAGCTTCAAGAATGGACAAGGATCTTAGCCGTCCCAACCACCTCCAATCTCTTGCGCCTAACTAATTGTTCATTGATATCTTGCAGATGCGACCGGAATCCGCCCTGCGAGCAATGTTCTCGCCCCAAGACGGAGCAGTTATGCAATTATTTGACCGATGTACTTCAGTGGATCAGTGAATTTTCTGGCGACTATTCTGGTGGTTCTTGCCAAACATTCGACCGGCAAAGGAATCTTTTCCAAGAGCTGAGATGGTCTCAATTGATATTTATATGCCTTTAGGTTTCTTGTTGCCACTGTTCCTGGGCATCAGCGTTCGAAACTCTCCTTTCGCTTTGCATTCAGTCATGTATAACGCTTAGGTTTTTCTAATAAGCGTTAGCCACACCTATTATTGCATGACTTTAATCAAAGCACCATTGATAATAAGTGATACCCTCTATTGATACCCTTTGAATCTGCGACCAAGGACCACGGTCGAAAATTCTGACTACACTAGTTCGTAGTTCCTGGAAAATTCAACCAATCTGCTCTCTGGGGAGTCGTTGAACCCTCAGGATAACTCGAAAATTCCAGTGTTGCGCAAAACACGACCACAGTGGTATCTGATGGATATTACTGGATATAACTATATATAAGCACTGGCTACTCTATTGGATGAATTTGAGTACCCGCCAGTCGATACATTGCCTCTGCTTCTTTATACTTCCCCTGATCCCTAAGGACTGAGCCAAGATTGTTGATAGTAGCAAGTGTATCTGGATGGTCCAGCCCTAGCACCTTTTCTCTTTCTTTTAATACCCATCTATACGTTTCCTCTGCCTCCTTATACTTCCCCTGATCCTGAAGGACTAAGCCAAGATTGCTGAAACTGTTAAGTGTATTTGGATGGTCTGGCCCTAGTATCTTCTCTCTCCCCCTCAATGCTCGTTGATACATGGCCTCTGCCTCCTTATACTTCCCCTGCTGGCAAAGGGTAGTGCCAACACTAGTAACGCTAAGAAGTGTGTCTAGATGATCTGGCCCTAGTCTCTTCTCTCTCTCCCTTAATACCTGTTGGTATAGTGCCTCTGCCTCCTTATCCTTCCCCTGTTGCTGAAGGATAGCGCCAAGATTATTAGTACTAAGAAGTGTATCATGATGGCTTGGCCCTAGTACCTCTTCTGCCCCATTTACTGCCCGTTGATACATAGCCTCTGCCTCTTTATATTTCCCCTGCTGCTGAAGGACGAAGCCAAGATTATTAGCACTACCAAGTGTATTTGGAGGCTCTGGCCCTAGTGTCTTCTCGCATTCTCTTAATGCATGTTGATTCATTATCTCCGCGTCAGTATATTCGCCCTTGAGAGACAAATACAATCCTACCTTGTGGCCAAGTTTTGCCCAACTCGACAAGTCTCCTTCATTCTTGGAGATATAATTCATGACCACTTTAGCATGCGGGAGTAATACCTGGCAGTCCGACCACGTTTCATATTCCCCGGTTGGAAATACCGTAGCCAGTGCTTCAGCTGCTTTTCTTTCCCACCCTTGTAGCTGCCTTTTCGACTCTAACCATCCTCGTATTGAAACCTGTACCAGACGATGGATCTCGAATGACCGATGGCCCTTTTCTTCTTTGATGAGAGAAAAGCTTAATAGCGGAGTCACTGCATCCTCGAACTGCAGTCGACTCATGTCTCTCCGGAGTAGGTGTTCTGGAATTCCCTGTCGATCAAACATGCTCATCAATGCAAACATATCAGATGCCTCAGGCTTAGATGTTCGGATTTGCTCAAAGGAAATTTGCCAGGTTGCCATGGTCGCGTGGTGAGAGCTTTGGTCTCTCCTGAAGTCTCTTAGATCCATATCATTGAGAATGTGTACCAGATTCGCCTCACTCTCTTGGAGCATTGTAAGGTAGGTTGAGATAGTTATCCTAGGTCTCATTTGGATATACGAGCCAGCATGGGATATCGCAAGAGGGATACATTCAAGAACCCTAATCAGTGTTTTTGCGTCGTTTATGGTATCATCGTCGGGGGCAATCCTTGTTTTAAGGAGATCTAAGGCGTCATGTTCATCCATTACGTCAATATGGACGATATTATTGAGCGTGCCGGTGATATTCCTCGCTGCTGTCGATTGCGCGACGTGATGATAACGGAGCAATTTGTGCTCTTGGGGATAGAGTCAATAAGTTGCGTTTTCCAGCAGTTTGAAAGAAAATATCGTCATCATCAGCATTGTCCAAAACTATCAGCCACTTGCCATTCTTAGCATCGGAGAGCCACCGAAAAACCACCTGAAATATGTCGGCTGTGGGGTCAAGTCGACCGGGAAGGTCAAGTCTGTCGGCAAGTTCTCGGTACGCCTGTTCAAATCTAGCGGTGTTACTTGCATAGACCCAGTGTACTGATAGATTTGGATCTCTTTCTTGCATTCTGTGAGCATACTCAATGGCAATCTGGGACTTTCTTCGATAATTTAGATCAACCTTCTATATCCAGAGGGATGTGACGTCAAACTTACCCTATACCACCTATACCTACAAGTGCAACTCTTGTATGGTGTGTCGGAGCCGCCTTTTCAAATATACTCTCTATCTCGGCCATGACAGTTCCTCGACCAACAAAATTTTCGTCTCGTGAAAAAGGAATCGTGGAGAATGGTTCAGAGGCTAAAAAGTAGTTAATTTATATTCGACTTCCCCTTCGGGGCTATCTTACATGCCTCTAGAATCCTGCAAAATTTCACCTTGGTGTGTGAGCCTAATCTCGTCAATCCACCTTGTCAACTGTCCAAGCACTCTCTTGAACCCGTTTTCTTCCGTAGACTTAAATTTCACCATATCGTGATGGTTGGCATGAATGCTGATAGGGTTGTAGCCAGCGAATGTAGCCGACGATTTCGTGACTACTAGCCCAAAGGTCGACAGCGGAAGCTCCTCAAAGAAGCAGGCGACTCGAAACTGTCGATCATCTGGTAAATCACCAACCATGAATAGGAAGTCAGCCTGTATGTTCTCGAGGAGTTGACTATCGGTCTGCAGGATTTCTAGAAGTGATTTGTTTGTAGATTTAACAATCCCTAAAGCATCTGCAGGAATTTTTGCCCAGTCGGCCATCCAGGTACCCGTATGGGGAGTACCCATAAAGATGATGCCTTTCGTGGAGTCGAATATAGTTCGTATGTGGGGATCGCGGTTGTGACGTGAGAGCAGAAGAGATCTTTTGCAAACTATGCCACCGATGCTGTGGGCAACAAAGATCACTGGGCGAGAAGAGGCTTTAGAGCTCGCCCTGTCATCGGCTAGATCGTGGAGGAGGTTTGTGGCGTGATCGATCAAGCGATTAGTAGATGCAACGGACAGCCGTACAACGTGTGCATCATAGCCATAGGTGAGGATCCGAGCCCTTTCCAGTCTTGAAGGTAGAAATGCTTGGGGCTAGGAATAAGTCTCTCCGTCTGCGGTCCAGGTCCTTTCTCGATCACCAGCCAGGCCGTGGACAAAGCAGATATCAACCAGGGCGTCATCGCATTTGTGGAGAACTTTGAGTCCATCGGGAAAAATTTTCTGCTCTTCTTGAGATTTTGTTTCAGGCACCGGTTGCTTGGAGTTTAGTAAGCTGGCAATGTACTTGCGAATCTTCATGTTTGACGGCCGTCAAGAAACTTGACTACACGGTCAATGATCTATCTAGTTTTTTGCAGGTCAATCGCATCTGATTTCTTAAGTATTGAGTTGCAACAGATGCCCCGCCCTCGGGACGGGCCGCTGGACTCCACGTATAGTTATGTATACATACATACATATTAGGTAATCCATCTGTCAGACCAATCGCTGGCGCCTGGCCCTCGTGTTGGGGAAACAGCGAGGTTACAGTGCTCCTCCGAACAAGTGCCAAAGGAGTATTACGGGAGTTTCTAGATACTTTCTTAACCGTAGTAAGAGTACTTAGTTATTGCCGGTCCAAGGCCTTAAGAAGTAATGTAGTCACCACCGGGACTCTCTGTAGAGCCGCCATAGTCACTCCTTAAGCTCATCCGCTCGAATCAGCTTATCTTTCCTAGTTATCATCTTCACATCTTCACTGCGAAAGCCTTTCACTCATGGAAGTCATCGAACTTATAAGCCAGTCGGAACTGCCAGTGTTCCTCTCTTCTTCTTCTCCTTCTTCTTCTTCTTCTTTCCTTCTCTTTATCTTTACCTGTCCACCTCCAATATCCGGTCTCTTTACTGCATCTACTGGTGCCATAAAAAGGCCATCGACCAGAAGGGCAGAAACCCGCATATCCACTAGTTAACAGGAAGCCAAAGATACAGCTTCAACCTAGTGACTGGTGTGGGCTTACTATTTTGGCCCAGTCGTTTTGACACAGCAGCAAACAAATGTAGACGTTGTAGCGATACTGTACTTGTAGGCATATCGCACTGCTGTTTTCACTAAATGGGCGGCTGGGTTTGATGATATCCGCAGGATACCCTTCCCCTATGTCGAAACTCTTTCTAAAGACCATCAACTGTCAAATAATGGCCCTTCTCAATAAATATGCAGATGTGCTTACACAGTGATTAGCAATCATGAAACGGTCTCAGGAGAGAATGGCGAGAGGCGCAGAAAACGTCATCGACCTGAAGGGCTGAAGCCAGCAGCTCCCATAACTAGCAGCAGAAACAGAAGCAGGTTTGTTCAAAAATAACTCCCCACTCCGCGGAAACCATCTGCTAACATTATTGACAGAACCAAAACGGGCAAGGGCTGATATATAAAGAGATAAAAGTAATGCCTGGAGACACGGAAGAGAGTGTTTCTGAGAGCCCTCGAACATCAACTATAGTCTTCGACCGAAGCCAGCGCATCTGTGGAAATGAGGATGATCTTGCGTTACTCCAGTAACTCCGAGGCATGCGCAAAAGGATCGAGGAGTCAGAAACGCATTTTCAAAAAGCGCTAGAGGAATCAAAAAGGGGCTTTATGAAAGAGCTAGCGGAATCAAAAAACGAGTCTCGGAGAGCATACAGCGCTGCAATGACCACCATGATGGAGCTTCGAGCGCCGATTTACCAACTGCAGTCAGGTCACCAGGTCGGCCCAAAGTATCGAGCAAAGCGAAATGCAGTTGCTCATGGCGGTTCTGTACTAATGGACATCTCGATCTTGCGCCACCTCGACACTAGCCCTGGTGGCCGCACTGCTGTTTTCACCAAATGGGCTGTCGGGTTTGAAGACATCTATGGGCTACCCTTCCGCTATGTTGAAACTCTTTCAGAAGGCTCTCGAATGGTGACCCTTCTAAATATACGTGCCGATGTGCTTCTACTTGATGTGTACTCTTCCTACGACCAGAGCGAAAACATTGAACAGCAATGCAAGTCGGTCTTGAGGCAGTGGAAGGTTGCGGTGGATAGCGAACGGGATCCAGAGGGTATCTTCGATGGAGCTGCTGTTTTGAGCATGTATGATAAGATTGTGGAATTACATAATGCAGCCCAGCCATAGAAGGCGTAAAATTAGCCTGCTTTATACATGTCGAGGTTGAGTGTTGTTACGGGGTGGTGGTTTGAGGATGGCTTCGAAGCCGGCCAAGTGAGCACGGAGTAATTATATGACAAGATATGGCAACTAGAGACTCTATTTGTGGCTCGTGAGTATATCAGCATTAATCAGTGCCAGACCAGAAAAGATACATATGTTGGTTTCATGCAGTGTGGAATAAATATCTTGGATGGCGCTTACTTGGCCAATCGGAAGGCGAATGAGTGTGCAAGGGCTTCGTATCGATGCAAGGACATCAAGGATTAGAGGATGATAAAGAGACCGTCAAGATAATAAAGACAGCTGCTCGACGGTTCAGCTGTATTATGTACGAATCTTCATACCGCTGAGAACGCGCATCGCAAGCTAAATCAAAACAGAACAAGACTCGTCAAGTACAGATATACATATAAACATCCGATCACCCATATCACCACAAACATAGATTACTAGACATATCCAACAAGATAGTTAACCAACGTAATTCCAAAATCAGCGAATCGGGTTGCACTTCAACCCTCCCTCCCCGAATACATCTATTTCGTACCACCCTGTTTGAATCTGAGCACGAAATTGACCACGACTGCGGCCAACAATGCAACAGCCAGAACCGTAGGCCCAAATCGGTCGTCAAAACCGCTCTGTCCGCGTCTCCTGATGCTCTGCGCTCGCCAGTGAAACGTCACTAGCGCATATATCATCGACGCCATGGCCACGAACGTGAACAGCGCGGCACTGATCTGGCCTACGCGGTCGCCAAAGTTAAGCAGGCCGATAGCCAGGCCGCCGAGGATGATCGTGAAGTTGAGCCATGAGAGGAACGTTCGTTCGTTGGCAAAGAAGACCTTTGGCTCGACGCGAGTTGGCAGCGCAATTCTCTTGCCTGTAGTTTATCGTCATCACCATCATTGGTCCCAGCGGTTAGCCTTTCTATTCTTCATTCATCGCCTTGTGCTTATTCTTGCTGCTCTCTTCCGCGGGGAGCTCTGTGTCGGTTGACAGGTCCAATCGGCAACTTACCTGGAGCTGATTGTAGGAGGGGCTGGCTTGACATGGTGACGTGACGGCAAAGGAAGACCGGGAACGGGCTGGTCGACGCAATTAGACGTATCTCTCGAACACTCGGCTCCTGATGTGCAAAGACGGTCGAACGCAGGCTGAATCTCGCTTCGATGGGTTTTTTTCTTCGGTTTCTTCGTCGTTTTCCTTGAAAAGCTTCTTTTGCTTCTTGCCACTTCGGGATAAAAATCTGTCACGTGGCGAAGAGCTCCTAGTCACATGATGTTTAAACGTGCTTAGTAACATATAATAAATAAACAGTTATGGTTATATGATTACTTCATTACATAATCAGAGCACTTACATAATCCATTGTTATTGCCAAAGGTAAACAAGCAGACGAGGAAGAAAGTCATCAATAATCAATCAGCTTTGCGGGCGCTTAAGAGTGATACAAGTTGCATATCGCTGCGGCGGTCAGTTGCGTTCGTTTTCATTTATATACAGTTCCCTTGTTTGACCTCGTGCGGGACCGCCAGAGCCATGGCAGTTGAACCGCACTCCAGCTCGGTATGGCTACCCCTGTGTCCTGCTAAAAAGTATCCACGGGCCCCTTACTGACCGTTCGCAATTATCACTTCCAGCCAATTCCTGTGGAACAGCTCTCCAAGATCGCCGCAGAGGTACGCATGTTTTTCCCCGTCTTGCGCGGGCCTCTTTTGTCTAGTTATAAGTTACTGACCCGCCTAGGCATGCGATTCCACATTGGAGGGCGTCGAGCAGTATGAGCACGAAAAGGTCTCCGAATGGAGCGCACAGATAATAGTTCGTCTTATCTGGTTATCCCGCTGCCCAGTAACCCAGCCGACTAATCCTGCGCACACAGAACCAAGTCCTTCGATCACTCATATCGGCCATATCCTCAGAGGAGGCAGACAAGGAAGACGATAGCAAACTCGACCCTTCCAAACCCACATACCGATTCAACGTCACCTGCACAATCATGCAACAAGGCTTTTCAAGCAAGGAGGGCTCTACCAATGTTGAATCTGCGGGTCGAAGAGGCATGCACTGTGCGTCGGGCGCGTACTGGGATACAAAGCACGACGGCATGTGGACGTATAAACATCCTGCGTGCGAAGAGAAGGGGATGGACCTGGTGTTGAACATTGTCTGGTTTGGCTCTTTGAGATGAATATCACGGGGAAACAAAATATTATGTTCTTATTTTGGCTATCTCGGAGTGTTACTAAATTTATTTAAAACCTCTTTGATGGAAATGTGGTGGATTCTTTTGGGAGTCCATGAATGAACACATAGTAAAATAGCAACTGCTTAGCAAGGTAGGCCTTTTAAAAATGTAAACGCTGCCTTTAGATAGTCTACTATTGTTGCAAGATAGGGCTAAGGTGAACTCATTTATTTCCATTCCATTTCATGAATCATACATACAACTAGCTCCCCCGTGCACAAACCAAACATCCTTAGAATTTCAATACAACGCCATTATACATTCAACGCCAGGCTAAAACATAACCGTGCAAAGAGAGGGCAAGACAGGCATAAAAACGTATCCAACCTAGCACCCGCCAACGTAAATGTCCTCTACCGCGGCTCGGAGTAATCATTCAGGGCAACACAGACTGCGCCGCGATGATGCCCTTGATACTGCCGGATGATCTGTCCGGATGAAAGCTCCCAGAGCCGTGCACAGTGATCACTAGACACAGTAACCAGGTATGCAGAGTCAGCCGAGAAGGCACAGTCCCATACCCACCTCTGGTGGCTGGCTAAGGTAGTTTCCAGGAAAAGCGTATTCGTAGTAAGGTCCATAGGTGGTCCGTCAAGGAAAGAAACAAACGGCTGATCCGACACAAAACTATCATTCTGAGTGAGTTCTGAGGCAGATATTTCGGCACTTCCGCCGGAGGCGATAACTGAACCGCTGGCTGGCGACCCCTTCCCGTTCCATTCTGTTCGAGTCTTGGGTGGTGTCTTTGTGGCCTTCGCTTCTTGTCCATTTGGAGAAGCCGTAACAGAAGCAGGCGTGGAAGCAGATGTGGGAGCCTTTTGGCTGGCTTCCTTGGCAGCCTTCTCCCTGGCGGCAGCTGCCATTTTTGCCGGGCCATATTCTGGATCCAGAGACCAGACTTTGGCCGTATGATCAGCTGAACAGGTTGCTAAGTGCTTAACGTCGGGAGAGAGTAGCACTCTGGTAAGATAGTCTTTGTGTGCTTGGAAAGTTGCAACGGGGACAATGCTTGTTTCATCTTGGTTCTGCAGCATGCGCCAAAGGTATACGTTTCCCTGTTGAAGTTCGGATATGGTAAGCAGTCTTGATACCGATATATTACCAGAACAAACATACCTTATTGTTTCCAGCACATAGCAAAGAACCATCGCTTGCGACGCTGACGCTAGCAACAGACACATCTTCCTCGGGTATCAGTTGATGCGTACACCTGCTCTCTCCTAGATCCCACACTCGAATGAAGCCAGATCCGTCTCCGCTGATCAGTTCACCTTGATTAGGATGAATCACCACATCATTGACAGGTGCCTTGTGCGTGTAGTTCCTCTGTAGTGTTCCCGATCTAACATCCCACACCTTCACCGTGCAGTCCTCAGAACTGGTCACCATCCACTTGCCTTCACAGTGGAACGCGACACCAGTAATATTGTTCGTATGCCCATCAAACTTCATGACCGGGTTCGGATTCGAGGATCGGATATCATAAAGGTACACTCGATGCCGGCCTGCTGCGGCAACAAATCGTTTATCTGGGGTGATGCATAGCCGGTTGACCTGGGACTCTGGATGCTGGATGGTGCGTGAGCATATGCCTGACAGGGCCTCCCAGAATCTAGAAACGAGTCAGTTAAATGGTCTCAGGGTTGGGGCATATCAACAGGCGCTGTACATACCGGATGATATGGTCGTAGCCCGCTATATTCAGCGCAACAGGCCGGTTAGCCGTGTTGGTTTATACGTCATGGTCAAGCGGGACAGTTACATACCGGTACAAAGAATCACGCTCATGGTGGCAGAGCAGAGCGTGGAGCTTTGGATATATCCTTTTTAGCTAGCAGAGGCTCATCAAAGTTTGGTGCTTGCTTGCGAGCCCTATTTCCCCTGTATTTTCTCTCTTCTACACAGCTTTCTGTTTATCAAGAGCTTTTTGTTTCTTCTTATGGAAGAATCTCGATGTAATGCAGAGTGGCCCGAGCGCCAGACAAGGCACCATCGGAGAATATTTTTACCGGCCGACTTTATAAGCCTCAATCCTCCAGTTCTAATATTGCCAACCTCCTGGGGAATTAACAATACAAAAGCGAAACATCTTCTAGATATAAGTTATCTAAGCCCGCATGCTGAACGAATACACCGTTTTATGATCGGCATGGTGGGTTATGTGCATGAATATATCTTCTGCGTAAAAATAATAAGGTTCAAGTTAATCCGACGCACAATATATAATCCGATCAGGAGCGAGTCATGTCATGTGACTGTACCCAAGAAAATTATCAGAAAGTCTCCCAACGACATCAACAACTCCAACAACTTCAACAACTTCAACAACTTCAACAACTCCAGTCAACTAGAGTGAGCAGTATAACAAGTGGACAGCAGAGAATAACTGGGGTGACCGCTTGGACTGGTCTCGCAACCTGCGTCCCTCACATACTTGTTGAGATACGGCTACTAGTTTGGAGAGGGGTTGCTGTTTGTCCCTTTGACTGTTCTATGAGTCCTTGTTAACAGGCTCAACAGTGTCGAGGACTACTGTTGGATTGCACTGTGATACGAACACAATGCAGTCCTCGTCATCAGAAGGTATTTATGCTTCTTTACAGACACTGCCTTGCTGTTTTTCTCCTGTCCAAAGCCCTCATGAGCCGCGGGCAGGGGACTCTCCCAACTCTCAGCCAACCGTGAACCAAGGCCAAGAGCTTACACATTTACTTGAACCGCAGCTACAGCATTTGTGGGATTTCCCGAGTGAGCTGGATGGCATTGAAGGGCTCGATTCCCTCTCGGACCTGGGTTTCTTCGGCGACGGAGAGGATCTTCAAGCTGCTTTAGACAGATTTACGGCTGTGAACGGAGTTGACGATGGAATCACCGGCAACCAGCTACAATACGCTACCTCGTTGGACGGCGATACAACCCCAGCAGCAGGAAAAACAAGCACGCATGGCGGTCAACTGCCAACAGACGAGCATGCAGACACCTTGACGGTGGGACCGCTGGGAGACGGTAAGCATATGCTCAAACGGCCTTTTAATAACATAGATGATGCTACGAGTAGCGTTATCGATGATGTCTGTGGAACTTTTAAAAGACAATGCACACCGGCCAAGGCCCTTGAAACCCTTACAGCCGAAGGAGTCCTTTCATCTACCATTGATACTACTTCTCCCTCTCATACCGGCGACGGGTTGATAAATCCCTCTCAACAAGGATCAAATCCCTCTGTACTCTTCTCACAAGACAGATCAAGTGGGGAAGAGAATGTACCGCCGAATATAACCGTGGAGCATACCCGGGCTTCATCACCAGTCCAATGTACAGCGGATGAGATTGCTCGAGGAGAACGTGAATCATCAGTTGACTCCTTGTTCGACGACGACTTTGACATTCTAAATAAAACTGCTCCGCCACCAGCTCCAGCCCATCAGCCTTTATCTCTGCCTGGCACTATCCGTCATACTCTTCCCTCCTCAATCTTATCGCCTCCGGAATCCCCTCCCACTATCGAGGAACCGGCCTCCTTCAAGCCATGGGTACGAAAACCGGTGTCAGAAATCATAAAAAAGTACAACAGTATCGGAAACCAAGACCTGCTGAATTCCATGTACAGGCAGGTTTTCACTACGCCCTGCAATGCAGAGAAATATATTTCGCCGTATCCTCGCATGGGCGGACCCCTTGGTTACCTCCCTTCGACCCCGGTTGCCCACGTGAAATGTGTTGAAGTGGCAGACAGCACTGTTAGTGACAGAATCAATCAGTACCGCAAAATAGCCCAGAAAATGAGATATGAGCGAGATAAAAATGCCTGGCTTGCTGCGCAGTGGAATGGCATTGATCCGGTGACAGGAAAGTCAAAAGCGCAACTGATGAGGGAAGAATGTACCCTTTTAAAACGCTCAATAACTTTCAAAAACAAGGCGATCGAAGAAGCCACGGCCGAGGCTGAACGCTGGCGTATTAAATTTAGAAACCTCGAGGCTGCCCATCTCAACCTCCAGACTCAATACCATGCGGCAATCGCCATCGCGTCCAAGGCTACAGCGGCAACCCTTGGTTCCCGTCAAACACCCTCCAAACCTACAGCCATACCTTCGGGGCCGGCTAGGATCGATCTTACTGCTGAAGAACCAGCAATCGCGGGGCCTGCCGTGTCCGCCTTGAGCCGTATGCGCATGAAAAAATACAGCTGGCTGGACAACAGTCGGCCTTGCCAAACACCCCAACGCGCGCCCTCATCTACTGAGAATGAACCTGAATGCGAGCAAGATGACAATGATGGGCTCGGCGAGATGCTTGCACAGGAACTTGAAGCTTCTAATTAGGATGATCACAAGATATCTCCTTTTGTCAGTTTATTATTACCACTCTGCTTTTTCGTGTATAAGTCTTTTTACTTGCTTTTCTTGTCGACTGATATTCGAGGCCTCTTCTTTCGACTTCTACCAGTTTTACCGTATAAGATACCCTCATGTTTTTATAGTTAGACCTCAATATCAACCTTTTTTCCGCCACAAGAATAAATCGTATCCAATGGTTTGGTATTCGTCTACCTATGTGCCCACACTTTTATACCAAGTCGTGTTAAAGTACAGTGAGCAGGAAACTGAACGGAATGATATGGCTGTATTGACAAGTCCGTGCATCGGTATAGCTTATCGATGATGAGTGCCTTCGGATATTTTGATGTAGAACTGGAAGACGACAATGCGACAGAATAAAGCTGACTGGAGATAGGTTGGTTCCTCATATGATATCAACTAAAACAAGAATAGCTTCCTATAGCGACTTAGCGTTTTTACTTAGCCGATGATTTAAGCTTCACTGCTGAACCTTAACTTCATGCTTATATTTCCTTTCAACCAATCAAGTTCTTTCACTTTCCTTCTAACCGAAACGAGTAGGGCTAAGGTATTATGTGATCCACTCACTCGCGACTTAAACTTCTTCCCCTTGGGGCTCAGGCCACTTTGTAACTTTGTAACCGCAAAGTTCAGACTTCCAGTAACGACCAAGAGCCGATCCCTGCAAGCTGCTGCAACTGCATCCATCCCAGCGTATCTTGTAACTCTCTATTCGTTACTCGTTTTTACACGAAATTCTCTTTCCCCGTCTCCTTCGTCGAACGCGCAACATGACTACCCACGGCCCGAACGAGGAGTTCGTTTGCGAACGACGCCGCGAGTTGCTAAACTCGCTCCAGGACTTGCTTAGGACCATTCAGCCCGAGGGAGTTTCCTCTACTTCCTGGGCAGCTCTGTGGCTGGCAGACCTCGAGAAACTTGAAGCTCTCCTTCACCCAAGTCAACGGGATAGGCTTCACAACCTACTCAAACTCACGACCAATGACATCGTTACCAAATGGCAACAGCGTGATTCTTCGAAGTCCCGCTCCCCATCGCCTTCAGCAGCGCAGTCCCCATTGGCCTCACCGCGCGGGAGTCCCAGCCAGCCAGCCCCGCTTCACCGTTCTGCCGTCGAGAGACAAGTGGGTTTACAGCGCGACGACCATGAAGATGAGCGCAGCAAGGAGCCAACTCCGCAGCCAACGTCACAGCCAGCCACACCTCCAGCTAAACGCCAGCGCAGGGGCTCCGGTCGATTGATATCAGCGTCAATGCAATGTCGATCTAGAGATGAGTATAGGTGCCTAATTACAAAATCTCTCGACCCCGTTGACGCCGCGCATATCTTTCCGCACTCAATGAGAGGTTCCTTGTCAACAACCAATAAACACTACTCATTTTGGTCTTTGCTGAAGTTATTCTGGACGGAGCGTCGCATCAGTGACTGGATGGCTGCCGCATTTTTACGAGGCACTACGGAGGTAGTGGAGAACTTGCTTTGTTTTGCACCCACAATTCACAGGTGGCATTTAAAGGGCCTGTTTGGGTTGCAGCCAATTCGCCGGTCCGAAGACGGCAAGGAATTCACTGTCAAGTTCTACTGGCTGCCGTTGCGGAAGCCAGCTGCGAAAGTCCACCTGTTGACTGACCCTACCATACCGGAGGATCTCGTTGGTATCAACAAAGACTACAGGGCCTGGAACGTTCTTACCGGCGAGGAGATTGCGTCTGGGCGAGAGATCGTCCTGACGACCAGTGACCCCGATAACCTCCCATTGCCAAGCTGGGATCTCCTCGAATTGCAATGGACCCTGCAGCGCCTGGCGGCATTAAGCGGGGCGGCGGATGTCTTCGCTGATACCATTGACGATGACGATAGCAGTGGTATTTTGTGGGAGGACGAAGACGAGAGTGTCCGTCACTGTGACAGCGTTGCATCATCGCCTGACGAGGGGATCGAGCCGCTGTCGCTCTCCCCACAAGCTCCAAAAGTCGTTAGCACGACGAGCAATGCTATGGATGTCCCCGCAAACGAGCAGGCTCTCGCATAAAGCAGGTTGGACCAGCAACCTGTTCTATTGTTGGAGAGCATATCCATTCATCCGGTCATCTACCTCCGCCATAAATTGTGTCACCCTCTCAATCCCGGAACCCTGGAGAGTTAACTTCGGGAGTAACAGATTTTTCCCTCTCTTTTTGCCATTTTACACTAGAATTATTACTGAACTGCCTGCCTACAGCACGGCTAGTCCCAGGGACCGTTACACATGTTTCTCTAGTATATCGAACACAGGTGGCACTTTCATGACCCGAGAGAGCTAGTCATCTGTTTTATGAGACTGGATCTGAATGGCAAAATAATTATACGCGACTATTGTCTGAAAATGGCAAACTTTCAACGCCTTCAGCCCCTCCACCATCCATTCTACTATTCGATTACAGCTGTTCACAATCTCCCCGGATTCGCTTATGCCAGCGCAGCTTTCATGATTGCGGCCAGTTTACCGGCATGCTCTCCTTTCTAATATGATCGCACAGTTCGTTAGTTACTGGTCTAGGTAACCACATCCAATATCCTCAAGTTGATGTACTCACCATCATGGAAAAGTGGTTGGCGCGCTCCATACGCTCCAAGATAATCTCTCCTCCTGGGAAGACAGCCTCCCACCCTGCTGCTGAAAAGTCGGTGCGTTTTTCAGACAAGAACTTCATTCCTTGCGTGTCGTCGGCATGGGACTGGAGCTTCGGCACGTTGACACCATCAATTACACTCTCACCAGCCCAGATAATAGTTGTCCGCGGTGTTTTACCCGCTGGCAAGGGAGAGGCATGGTAATCATGCAGGGTGTCAATGGTCGCATTGAAGTGCGGAATAAGCCATGCTGGCGCCTTAGTTTGACCCTTGGTAGGCCCAGCACGGTGCCCAAATACCTGATACTTATTGCAGTGATCATAGAAGTGCTGTGGTAGCTTGTCCAACCCCCTTGGGACTGGCGAATCGACCAGAATAAGGTCGAGAACCTTTTCACCCCCTTCAATCAGCTTTTGCGCGGCGCGGTAGGCCAGAATACCCCCTGCGGACCAGCCCCCGAAATAATACGGCCCTGTTGGTTGGCGGCGGCGGACTTCATCTATGTAACTATCAATGAGGTCGTCGAGCGTACATCTGAAAAGTTCTGGTATCTTGTTATAGGGGGAGTTAAGTCCGATGACGGCGACGCGGGGACTCAGCCGTGGGATCGCTGAATACGAAGTTGCGGATCCGGAGCCGTCAGGGAAGAGGAAAAGGATCTTCTCCGCGTGCCTGGCGATACCCTGCAACAAAACAGATGTGGTAGGCGGCACAGCGACACATTCTGGCTTCTCGGATATATCATAGTCAGAGCTTGAGTCTGGTGGCGTCATGGATGACATGGTGTTCTCGTCGGAGCTTTCCATCAGAATGGATGGCGCTTGGGTGGTGTTTGCCGACTCTTCCTTTCCAAAGAACAGTTTCAAGTCTCTGATCATGAAGGAATCGGTGAACACAGCTTGGCTGTCAATATCAACGTCCAACTCCTCCTTGAAACGGCTGACGATAACAAGCGCTAGAAGCGAATCGATACCAATTTCCGCAAGGATACACTCGTCAGAGAGCTCTGCAACCGGTATACCACTCTCTTCTGATACTATCGCAAGGGCAGCAGCGCAGTCGGCACCCAGGGAGATTCGAGAAGTAACCACCGGTTCAATCTTTGCCGCAGCGACAGGTAGCGGTGCTGGTTCCACCGCTACCGGGATATCCGAGCCATATTGCTTTGCAAGGTAGTCCCTGAGCGCTTTTCCAGATGTGTATGTGAGGAAGATATCGTCCAGCTCCCCGTCTAACTCAAGCTCCTCGCGGAATCGACTCGTGATCACCAGAGCCAGCAACGAATCAATGCCCATATCAGTGAAGACACAATCATCCGTAAGATCATCCACAGGAACACCAGCTTCCTCAGACATGATTTGGAATGCTTGCTTGACCTTTGATGATTTAGAACCGACAGCTGGAGCTGCTGCTGGAACGTGAGCCGGCTTAGCAATTGACTTAGGGGTAGTCGCTGGCGCAGCTGTTATAACTGGTGCAACAGGGGTTGGTCTTGCTGCAGACTTTTGGTTTGCCTGTCCACGGGGGGCAGCTGGTGCTTCGGGCTTCAAGAAGAAACGCAACACTCTACGAGGAACGCCTTGGAACTAAAGGTTCGTAGGGTGTCAGCTGGTTGATCCCACAAATCTGAGAGCCACGAATTTCAGGTTAATGTTCATAACTTACCACAATGCCCTTGTAGCTGGCCACAATTCTGTCACTTTCATCAAAGACCACCACATCGCCATGGAACTTCCTGTTGTCTCCCGGAGACATGTGGCAGAAAGTCTTATACTTCTTCTCCTTTTGAAGAGGCTCATACAACTGGAGAGACTCCCAGCCATGGTTGACGAATACTTCCACCGCCAAGTCATTACTGTCATTACAGTTCATGACAAACCCTCCTGCCTGTGTGAGGCCGTCAATATAAGCTGGGTGGGCAAAGAAGTCACCAGCAGCCTGGACACCTTTGAAGTTGACCTGACTAGAGACTTCAAGACTATTGCTATCGATGATAACTTCGTCAAGGGGCTGGTAGTCTCGATGGAACTGTGCCAATGGACCGATCATCTTATACACCATTGCACGATTGAATCTTTGGGTTTCGCCGCTTCCAAGAGTCTCACGCATAGCACCCATTCGGGCCTTGGTATTTGCAGTAGAACCCTCTAACAGTTTGAGTCGAGATCGATCAGTGAAATTTATCTCGCAGGTGGCATGCTCCACCTTTGGCTCTCCGGATTTCTGCAATGTTTTGAGGTTAACAGAGAAAGCTCTGGTATTCCAGCACCTATGCGCGGGATAACTTACATCAAAGGAGCGGAAGGAAACGTTGGCTTTCTTAGCAGCCCAATCGACAGTGGCTATGGTACGAAGAGGTTGGGGTCCCTGAGCCCGGGCAATCAAAGCCTTTAAGACGGTCATGTTGGCAACGTCGACCAAATTGGTTTCGATCTCCGGATGGTATCTCTCTATAAGATATTTGCCAATGGAAAGGGCGATATCTGCATAGACAGACTATCAAAATACAATCAGCATCAAAATGAACAGAAGTTTGGAGATAATCCAGTCACACAACTACTTACTGGCGTGCAAAGAGGAACGCCATCGACTTCATGGCCTTGCACCAAAGGATTAAAATCCTCGCGTGTCATATCAGACTCGACAACAATTTTGTCAATTTTGTCATCCAACACTTTGTGGATTGTAGTCGATGTCAGGGACGAAGGGCCAACCACCAATGGCGGGTCACCCTTTCGCAGAGACCAATCGTTAACGTACTGCATCCAGTAATTCTTGAGATCCCAGTTGTATGCAGGGAGTTCCAGGACCTTGTGTGAGGCCTCAAAGTCGCGGTGATACTCGTTCCAGCGTAGGTCAGTGCCAGCAGAATAAAGGGCAACGAGCAATTCGGTTATAACCTTCAAGTCGCCACGGTTGCGCTGAAGTGTAGGTAAGGAGGTGACCGATGTTCCCAGGACTGCCTTGACCATACCCGTCACAATAGGATGGGGCCCTATTTCGACGAAAAAGGACTTTTCTTTTACAACCCCAGTGTCTTTAACACGCTGGATGGCACCAAGGAAATTGACAGTCTCACGGCAGTGTCGTCTCAGATAGCTAGGGCAAATTATACCCTCGTCTACGATGACCTCGGCAAGCAATGGGGATATAACCGGGATTGTTGGCTTTCGGAACCTCACACCTGTAGCAATGGTCTCGAAGTCGCCCAAGATAGCATCCACTTGGGATGAATGATATGCAAAAGGCACCTGTATGATCTTTGTCTTGAAGCCGTTGCTGTTCAGGGACTCCTTAAGAGCTTCAATTTGTGTATTGGGACCGGCAATAACAGTCTCCTCTGGTGCATTGATACATGCAACCTCGAATTCTGTACCCTCAAGTGCTCCCTGAACGGTCGATAAGGAAGCCTTCACGACAAGCATGTTGTGCGTTCCAAGCGTGCAGAGCTGCTCCAACAACTGGGCACGTCTACCCACGAGGAAAATAGTGTCAGTGTCAGAGAGAACACTGGCAGTGTTGAGAGCAGCGTATTCACCAAGGCTGTGACCTATGACGCTGTCCGGCATCACATTCCAAGATATGAGTAGCCGGGATAAAGCTATTTGCATGCAAACACTGGAGAGTTGCAACGTGACTGGGGAGATATCCTTCGGGTCTTGGGTAGGCTCACCCTTAATCACATCAAGAAAGCTGGGAAAGCCTAGTTTTTCGGCAATCCCATTAAAGCGGTTGATATCCCTCTTGAATTGGTCGAATAATATGTACAGCTGTTTTGCCATACCAACGTATTGAGCACCTTGTCCTGTATAAGTGAATGTCACTTTTGGTCTGACTCTTGCTCGGAGCTTGCCGTCACCATTTGCGGCCGCTGTTTCTAGAGCAGCCTTGATATCGACAGCAGCTACGCCAGTAACGGCAACTCGATGCTGATGGTGAATTCGGCGTGCAGTTGTGGTATAGGACAGCTGGGGAAGAAATAGAGGCTCTTCCTTATGCTTCTCAATATAGTCCACGAGCGATTGGATATTTCGGCTCAAAGATACTGCTGATTTGGCGGACACCGTTACCACATGCGCTATTCGTGGGTCAGTTCCTTTAATCTCGGCTTCAATGGGCTTTTCTTCAAGGACCAAGGCGGAGTTGCCGCCGGCAGCGCTGAAATTGTTGATAAATACCCTGCGTGGCTGTCCTTCTTTCGCAGGCCAGGGAACCGCACTCTTTGCAATGTACACATTTCTGGCGTCAAGGTCCGTTGGGAAGCTTGAGTTAATTTTATTTTTGATACCGCAATGGGGGGGAATGGTGCTGTTTCTCAACATCAGGAGAACTTTTATAAGAGCACTGACTCCGGCAGCAGCTTCACCGTGGCCAATATTAGATTTCACTGAGCCTAGATGCAAAGATTCATGAGGCTGACGATGCCGACGGGCGTCGGCAGGCGCGAACGTGTCCAGAACAGATGTCATTTCTCTAGCGTCACCTGCCTGGGTACCGGTGCCGTGAAGTTCGACATAACTAACACTGTATGGATCAACTCCGCTATTGCTCAGAATGTTTCTCATAATATCTCGCTGGGCTCCAACATGCGGGCGGGTGATTGACTCTGCTTCTGCCGAATGATTTGTATAAGTTCCCAGGATGAGGCCGTGGATCGGATCCTTGTCAGCAATGGCATCTTCCAAACGCTTCAGGATAACGGTGCCTACACCTTCTCCACGGCAATACCCATCCGCGTCGTCATCAAACGTCTTGCAGTTACCAGTGCGCGAGAGGAAGTGCCCACGATCCAGACCAGCAGTAAAGTCAGGGTTTGTCAGGATGTTTGTTCCACCCGCGATGGCGGTGTCAATATCACGCTGCCACAGAGAGTTGCATGCGATATGGAGGGATGCCAGGCTGGAAGAACAGGCAGTGTCAACACTATAGCTGGGGCCACTGAATTTGAAGAAGTAGTTGATTCGTCCTGGGATGAAGGCTCTGTTACCGCCCGGGATAAAGTAGGTGTCGATATTCTGGGCACTGTTGGTTTCCATCCAGTCATTGCTTGTAACCCCGTAGAAGACGCCCACCCGGTCGTGGCGGGTAGATGGGGTGGCTCCAGGGACAATTCCAGCCTGCTCCATGGCTTCATAGGCAGTCATCAACGCAATCCGCTGAGCCGGATCGACCTGAGGCGCCTCACGAGGAGACATGTTGAAAAAGAGCCCATCGAATGCTTCGGGATGGTCCAACCAGCAGCCGTAAGGGGTGGCACTGGTGTTTTTTCTCTTGCCAGTAGGGTCAACGTGTGTCTGAGCACTCCAGTGGAGGTCCGGCACCGTTTTGTGCACGTCTAGTCCACAGAATATGAGATCCCAGAACTCCTCGTTATTCTCTGCACTTGGATATCTGCCGGAGAGACCAACGATAGCGATTTTAGATCGACCCCTAACCATACTTTCTTGGGCATTACGGTTAATTGGTTCTGCCTTCTCGGTTTCATCCTTGCTGGAAAACTCGGGCGCTTCAAGCTGCATTTTGGATCTTAGTGATGTCATAAGTGTGGTTTCAGCGTTTGTTGCAATCGGAATGACGTGAAACCTCTTTGCGTTGATTGAGGTTATGAAGGCAGCAAGCCCCTGAGTAAGTTCGGCCCATCTGATCGGTTCAATCAATATTTGAGCAAGTGCTGCCTCCAAACAGGAGCGGAAACAGTCTCCTTCAATTATTGCTCCGGTGGAACTTGAAACAATAGATCGGACAGCTCTATACCGCTCCCACTCTTGGAAATCGGTTGTCTCGAGTATAGCGTCTATGTCGATTTTTGAGAATAGATGCTGTGCATGGTACGGAGAGTGGATCTCGAGTGAACGCGAACGCATTCCTGACAGTATCTCAGAGGAACGAAGGGCTAACAAGGTGGATGCTGGTGCACTGATTGATACCCAGTTCTCTTCCCCGTATGCACTGATCCATGGCCTTGATGTGACAGGAAGGTTCTGTTTAATGTGTTAGCCTCACGATTATAAAGACTCTCGAGCAATACTTTATTGGTCTTACATTTTCCCGAGAAAATTTGGAGAGACGTTCTTGAATTTTGTCAGTCGAATCACAGGATACGACCATTGACCAAGCTCCTTCTGATGGGTCAATTGCTCCGGAAGCACGTAGTGTGCACATCCCCAGTCGAAAAGCAACCAGTATCGTCTGTACAGCAATAGGGACTATTTCAGATGTAGTCCTGCAACAGCTAACAGCCGCGGCGGACAGAGCACCCGTACAGATGCCGGATACACATGTTTCTTGGGGTGTGAGGTACGCTTGCCCAATACCCTCATATTGGCTATATCAGAACAGGGGCATATTCATTAGCATGGAACATTTGCCAGGCCTTTCATCCTTATAGAATGGGAAACCTTCATATCATAAGGACTTACTGAATAAATTGGCCCAGTTGATAGATGCACGTTAATGCATTCTCTATTGCGGGGTTTGACCTGCTATGGCTGTTACGCCATGTCAATAGCTCTGCAATACTAGAGAAACGAGGGAAAAATTCTTTATCCTGAGCTGGTAACCGACCAATCTCAGCCCGCAGTTTATCGCAAGCGCGATCGAAAAACGAACGAAGAAGGGGGTATAGCTCCGAATGAAGGAGTGGTTGCAGCTTGGGGGAAACGTCATATGTCAAATCTCCGAAGAGATAGAGGTGCAGTTGATTCACCATGGTCAGCAAAGACACTTGGTTTATATGTTGAAGCGATTAATGTTGCCTAAGTGCCGAGCTGCATGGGGAGTCGAAAAGAAAGAGAGAACTAGAGTTCCCGCAGAAGTATATGGAACTGCGTGATTGACTCTACCCGGATATATCCCAGGGCTTCACAGGTGTTTTTAAAGCCATGAGAAAGACCCCTGCGAGATGACCACTTTGTCTATACTTACACACCACGTTCCCGTGGCCCCTCTTCTAAGGGGCTCCATCCTCCTCTGCATGGTGGCAGCAACTCGGCCCCAGACTTGTTCACTCGTGTCCAGCTAGGAGTGACCCATCCGATGCGACTCTGCATGTTAAGGGTGTGTCTCCATACTTTCCCCGAGCCAATGAAAATACCCGAAATGAGATCTTGCAGTGCGTCCGCGACGCCCGATCATCCCCGGGACCATGTGTCGGAATTCGGATCTCAGCCACATGATCGTGTTTGCCCCTGAAGGGACGACGGTGGTGCTATGCATGGCGGTAGCCATGAGGTGCAGGGTTTACTGAATGTGGATTACCGAATTTGAGTAAGCATCCAAGGACACTGCTAGGTTGGGAGAAATTGCGTCTGTTATCCCCAAGGTTGATTCCCGAGGGTACCCCCGAATCCTACAACAACACTCCCCCCTTTTCTCTGAGGATTTCGGATAATTTGGCACTTACTATGTTTGAAGCAACTTTCCTACTAAGGAGCTTTACTTTGCTTTAATGTTCTTTTTGTTTTGTGTCTTTTCATCTTTTTTTTATGAAGAGGCTGTCCGGATGCATCCAAGAATAACGCTCAATATTTAATGACACCCGGTTTGAATATTATAGCCAGCATCATTTCTTTTATCTTCACAATTTGACCCATTGAAAATGTCTGAAAAAGCGCCAACAGTTGCGGTCCTTGGACTTGGTATGCAACACCTCCATACTTCCAGATAGCTTGTTTGTTGTTTCTTCAATTGGTTATGGATAGTTTGCAATAACTGACCTAGAACAAATTTAGGGGCCCTGGGCCTTGTGTCAATGAAGAATATGCTTGAGGAAGGGTTCAATGTAACTGGATTTGACCGAAATTCATACGTTGGCGGCCTGTGGCACTACAACGAAGAGAATGAGAACATCTCAGTGTTGCCAAGTCAGTATTTATTCTTCGTCTATGCGCTATATGAAGCAATTCGACTGACCAGAGCTTATTTGCCTCCCCTAGGCACAGTGACAAATGGATCCAAACATCGTGTAAGTTATACTTGAGCTATACGGTACCGCAAATTGAAGATTGTTGACTAACTAGGGTTGCCATATCAGGGGTCATTCACTGATTTCCCTTTTCCTGATGGTGAGTATCCACGGGAGCCTCTGCCTGCAAAAAAAAAAAAACGCACAGGTTAACTGTACATAGATACGCCTGATTTCCCAACATCAAGCCATATGGCCAAATATCTTACCTCTTACGCTGAGCATTTCCAATTAATGCCACATGTCCGGCTTGGCACAACTATCCACCGTGCGTGGTGGGATGAGCTGAAGCGCAAGTGGGAAATCGAATTCTCCCCAGTTGGAAACGAAGACCAGAAAACAGTGCAGGAATTTGACAAAATAATTCATGCCTTGGGTCCTGATCAAGTACCCAATATCCCCCAAGTAGCAGGAATCGAGAAATTCGCAGGCGATGTTTCCCATTCTGTCACTTTTAAGAGGTAAGTTGGGCTGTTTATTCTCGATACTCAATTTCCTGGGCGTGAACTAATTAACTATGTGACTGTTTTCAAAGTGCCGATGCCTATTTTGGCAAGCGAGTACTGGTTGTCGGTTTTGGGAATACCTCGGCCGATGTTACGGGCCTTTTGGCGGGTGTAGCAGAACAGGTGTATGTATCACACCGTCACGGAGCCATAGTAGTAAGTATGGAGATGCCATTATATCCCATTGCGTTTCGTTATATTAACCACATTGTAGTTGCCACGGTGGGTAGATGGCAAGCCAGTCGATCACGTCCGCACCTATCGCAAGGGATGGATTCTGGGTATGATGTCCCGCTACACCCCTGGTATTTGGAAGAAGGTAATGGACAGCGTTATTGTCGGCCTGCGTAATCGACTGTACGACTTGAAGCCAGAGTGGCAGCTTGACCCTGCACCGTCGTTCAGCCAGCAACGGCCGATCATCAGTGACAATCTGATTGACAATCTGGCTAGTGGCCGGGTCATCTCCTTGCCATCTATTCGTCATGTCCGTGACGGTAAGGCCATTGAGATGACCGATGGCACTGTGATTGAGGTGGACTCCATCATCTGGTGTACTGGATACACCGTCGACTATTCACTGCTTGGGAAAAGTGACCCGACTATCTATGACCAAAAGGACGCGTGCGAGATGGCAAACGGCCGGAAGATGCCCCGACTTTACCAGAACGTTATCTCGCTCCAGCATCCCGAGTCGCTCGCTTTCATGGGCAACCTGTCGTTCATGAACCCGGCATTCCTGATGTTTGACCTGGCCAGCATGGCACTTGCACAGCTCTGGAAGGGGACCTCTCGACTCCCCTCCAAGGCGGAAATGAACCGCCAGGTAGACGAGCAGTTCAAGTGGATTGCCAACCTCTCTAACAACTCGCGAGTAACACCCGGCCTAACTAAAGGCGTTGACTGGCTGGAATGGGTGGATGAAGCGGCCGGGCTCGGTATGGGAGCGAACTTGGGGTATGGCTGGCAGGGCTGGGGTTTCTGGCTCACGGACCGGGAATTGTGCAATATGGTCATGGACGGGCTTTTACTGCCGTTCCATTACCGACTCTTTAATGCAGGCAAGCGGAAGCCGTGGGTCGGCGCTCGGGAGAATATTGTAAAGATGAACAGGGAACTTCGGGCTAAGAATTGGTACCCGTAGTGTGAGGCTGAGGATGCAGACTCTACCGCAGACACGTCTCAGGTGATTAGTTACATGAGTGTGAGATAGCCAGACAGACATATTTTAGATTTCTTTTTCTTTTACTTACTACTTTAGACTGGCTGTTGATAAGTATTCGTGTTACCTTTAGATCTACCAATTTTCAGTACTCTAGTTACCCTAGACGGATCACTAATCGGGGTTATTACTATGAATTGAACTGGTTTTTCGCTTATTCAATTAAAACCATTCGCATCAGGTATGACTATATGGAACATCAATTTCTCACAAATCAGATAATATTTTCACACAGATAAGAACTAAAGTCACAGCTATCAATCAATAGGCAGTTAATAGGCACTTGGGTGGACTGCAAGATAGCCTCCATCAGACAGCATCACTGAGCCATTACAATACGCCCCGGCCTTGGAGGCCATATACAAAAGTGTCCCACTAATTTCTTGCATGTCTCCGAATCGCTCTTCAGGAGTCATGGTAGCCGGCAATCGACCTCCTGTACTCTTGTAGAAATCTTGGGTCATCTCCGTGTGGAAATCTATAGTACTATCATTAGTCGTCTGGACTTCCGCGAGGTTGTTATATAGTCTGTAATAAAAGATCCTTACATCCTGGTGCTAGTACATTCGCCCGAATCTTCCACGGCGTGAGATATGTTGATAGGTTCTTGGTCATCTGCGTTGTCCCGGCCTTGCTGGCGCCGTAGATGAAGGCCGAATTATCGCGACCAAACCCACCAACGCTGCTGACCATGATGACCTGGCTGCGTACGTAGTCTGATCGGCCACTGTTTGCCTTTGCCTGCTCTGCGCGGACACGGTTGCCACGATCAAGAAGCTCGAGGAATGCAAAGGTCACCATCAGTGGTGCGGTGGTGTTGGCCTCGAGGACTCTGGCATAGTCTTCGAACGAGGGCTTGCTGAACCAGTAGTTCCGCAAGTCTGTGATGCTCCATTTGGCATTAGGTCGTGTCCTCTGAGGGCCTAGATTCGGTGTTGAGATTCCAGCGTTGTTAACTACCAAATTGACGAAACCATCCTCGCTGGCAATGTGTTCGACCGCCGTCTCTAGGTCATCCTTGGATGTGATATCACATTGTAGGGGGTATATGTTGCCGTAAGTCTGTATCTTCTCGTCAGTATTCTAGCTGTCATCTCTCCTATAGTAGGATATATCTGCCTTACTGCTTGCTTAGCAGCAGCTTCAAGGACTGCCAGCCGTCGACCCAGGATGTAGACTTTGGCTCCGTTAGCCTCGAGTGCCTTTGCCATCATCAGGCCCATCCCCGTTCCACCACCAGTGACAACCGCAACGCAGTCACTGACATCGAACAGCTCACTGTTTTGCAGGGGAACTTCTTCGGCAGCCATGGCGATGCCCTCTCGGATTGCTAACTAATATCTGGTAGATGCCGAGAGTGTAGAGATTGAGACAATATTTTCTTCATCTTGACTCTATCAATCTCACTGTCGTGATGATATATCTCGTTGGGAGGCCTGTTCCGACACTGCGATTTTTGCGAGAGACACCAGCAACGAGGTGCTTCAGCCATCAACCCCCATACCAAGCCCGAAGCTGGTCGGGTTAGTTATTGAGCACACGAGCTAATAAGTCAGGCAATTATTGTGTGTTGAATATCGGGGAAGGATTGCTGACCAAGTTCAAGCCCGAGACCCGAAGGCTGTCCCCTGAAAATGTACCTTGGGTGGATAAATCTTCTATCAGAGCAAGAGGCCCTCTGGATCCCCGGCAGCTGACAAAAACACGAAAAGGGCGCATGGAGTCTCCATGGAATAGCTGGTTCCTTTTTTAGTCAATGGCTCTAAATTGTGGTAGTTATTTGAATATGCGTTTTTAACTACGAAAGTCAGGGAGAAAAACACTAGAAAAAGGGGCTAAAGGATATGTGTAACTAGTTAACCAACTAGGCAACGAATCGTTGGTCAACTGCAAACGTTTGAGGCGACCATTTTACTCGTTAATTCGGTTGATAACTGTCAGAAGCCAGGGCATAACACGTTACTTCTATATTCTATGTGCTAGCATGTATGTACTACACCCTGGCTTCTATCACCAGCCTCGTGCACAAAGCTGTCAATCAATGGATAGTATTTTATCACGACAGCAAGAGTAGGGATTAACTAGTTATTATCATGGCTCTAGAACAAGATTTTCTAGTCTTTTTTTCAGCTCTCCTACAGACACCCCTGACGTGCCTAGCAGCCACTCTGCCATAGTGCTTATCCATGATTGTTCAGGGATAGGACCATCTCCGTTTGACAATAATGGCGGCAGCAAGATATTGCTGATCTTATGTACCACGCCGTCCATGACCACAATATCGGGGCTCTCGATGCGAACTGCATTGTTGATCTTGGGGGAATTTCGAGAGCCGTCCAGCTCGACCGTCACACTCAGATTATGAGACGGAAGTAGAGTCGGAAGATGGATCTAGAGGAATGTTTCGTTTGGTTCGGTGATCAAAAGAAAATAAGGAGATTGAGAGGAGGAACGGAGTACCTACCTTTGACCCGTTCTCTAGTGGAATCTGTGCCTCTCCGTTGTGGGGGAACAAGTAATTGCTGAACATGGTCTGGTTGGCAACGATATGGTATTGCAGTAGGGCCCTTAGATATTCTCTGCCATAGGGACTGAAAAGGAACTGGTTTGCTTTGGTTCCTAGCTTATCGAAGGCGTTATTGGTAGGGGCAAACACTGTTTGACCAAGATGGGTGGACGTGTCGTTGACTGTCACGGCGACGTCTGTATCGATGAGAGCTTTACGTAGCTTGCTCAGATTAGGGTCATCACGTAGGAGATCAGAAGTCGATTCTGGCATCATGAGAACGCGGTCTATCAGATGGACGTAACCATTAACCGCGGGCTGCATCCAATTAGCCATGAACTAGAGACATCCAGGTGTAATCCACCACCTACTTACCATCTCAGAGGCAGCTGGGCGGGCTACATGGTTCAACGTAAAGCCCTTACCCCCATCTACCCTTTGCGTGCTAATGCGTTGACGATAAGTTTCGAAGACGTCCGCAAAGACAAAAGACGGCACTGTAGTAGTATGCAAAATATCCTTTTGCGAGAGCGCTCCAGCACCCATATGGTATCCAATTAGATAAAGCCAGTAGAAGGACGGCAGATCCCAGGCAAAGTTCTCCTTCTCAAACGCTTCGTTGGTCGGGACGTAGACAGTAAATCTGGCCTTCGCAGCATCAAGACCGGCCACAATATTCTTAAACTTTCCTAGCACATTGACGAACTTGGATGCCCGGGTATCGTTCTTTATCAGCTCCCAGACGGTGCCATGCGGCTGGGGGTTCGAAGATGCACCATTTGTACCCAGTCGGCTGTTGATGTACTTGTTGGCTTTGCTGTTGGGGGAGCTCTTCAAAGTCCACTGAATAGCCAGCAATATGGTGACTATAGCCGCAGTTCCGCGCAGTGACTGGCGTACTATACGCCGAAGTCGATGGTTCTCCATGCTGCCAGCCTAGTGTTAGCGTATGTATGTACCTAATGGAGGGTAGGAGAATGGAAGCCGTCGTTGGTCGACAGCAGTGCTCTGGGTGCATTTTTATCCATTTCTAAGAATGCGCGCTGTCGCCTCTAAGTTTATTGAGACTGGCTTCTCTGGCCTTTCGGTCGGGTTTCGGGCTGCAGAAGCCAATTTTGGTTACGACTTTCTTCTGGCCTGGCCCCAGTTGCTCTCGTGTTCGGATATATATAGGTGTGTGACTATTGCCCAGCTACATAGTGCTCTCCCCTAGCCCTTGGTTGGTGGAACGTAGCAAGCTTCGAGGCGAGCTCGCCAGTGTGATCCTGTTAATACAAATTGCTGGCTCTTTGATTTCTTCTTTTCCATTTCATCGGTTTGGGATCTGTACTGGCCTTTGCTGGAACAATGTATGGGTGGATAATCGCCCTCTGGGCCTTTGCTGTAGGAAAAGCGGCTGCGAAAGTCGTACGCGAAGAATTGACATTGACATGGGGCTTGGGAGCGCCGAATGGACAGCCTAGGGAGATGATATTTATGAATGGCCAATTCCCTGGGCCTACATTTGTCTGGGATGAAGACGATGATGTTGAGGTGAGAAGCCGTATGAGAGATCGTTATGGTCATGCCTTTTGCTAAAAATATTGATAACCAGGTCCTGATTCATAATAAAATGCCATTCAACACAACAATACACTGGCATGGGCTCCTGTAGGTCCCACCTTTCTGCTGGACTACTGAAATGGATATGAACCGCTTACGATCCCAGGATGCAAGGCACTCCGTGGTCTGATGGCGTCCCAGGCCTGACACAGAAACCAATCGAGGCAGGCGAGTCGTTTATGTACCGATTTAAGGCCTATCCTTCTGGAACACATTGGTACGAGATTTATCTAGAGATATACTTCATCAGGGAAGGTGATTAATGAGACATTAGGTGGCATTCTCATACGAGGACAACAATGTTTGACGGCCTGTTTGGTGCGATGTATATCAGGTATAAACTTCCCTTTATATTCAATTCAGTCAAAGGGCCTACTCTGACGTGGATTAGGCCAAAACCAACAGCTCCAGCTCCTTGGTCACTCATCAGCAATAAATCCAAGGATATTGAAAACATGAGAAAAGCCGTTGCGAATCCTCATGTTGTGGTTGTCTCAGACTGGACCCGGTTCAAGTCATGGGAATATATGAAAGCGCAAGAAGACTCAGGTTATACTATATTGTATGCGCCTATTTTTTTGCTACTGTTCTTTGCAGAAGCTTACAAACGGTAATATAGCTGCGTGGATAGCATCCTCATCAACGGAAAAGGTAGCGTATACTGTCCAGGAGAGGATTTTCTTGTTAATCACACGATGGATTATATGAAATGGGCCATATATCCCCGCCATGTCAATGATAAAGGGTAAGGCATATATTTACACAGAAGCACTAATGGGATTATCACTAAATGGTCGCATAGGTGCCTCCCTTTTGTCAAGTCAACAGAAAATAAATATCTACGTGATGGCCGGCCTGAGACAATTCCACGCCACCTACAACAAGGATGCGTGCCCTCCAACGGGGAGCAGGCAGTTTTTGAAGTTGATCCAGCCGATGAGTGGGTGAGCTTCAATTTTGTGGACGCAGCAACGTTTAAAACGCCAGTTTTTGCCATTGACAATCATGAGATGTGGGTTTATGAGGCAGATGGGCACTTTATTGAGCCCCAGAAAGTTGATACTGTCAAGTTCTATGCGGGTGAACGGTATTCGGTCATGGTTAAGCTACACAAAAACGCTGCTCGGGATTACACAATTCGAGTCATGGATACAGGACTAACTCAAATCATTGGATCATATGCCACAATGCGATACAAACGGGGTCCAAATGAAAAAAATGTCAATGAAGAAAAGGAGAGCGAGGGCATTATCAACTATGGCGGCCTAAACACAACCTACGCTGTTACTCTTGACCGCGATAAATTACCGCCTTACCCTCCAAATGCACCTGCAAAGCACGCAGATGCTCTTTTTCTCCTTGATACCCATCGTGTGAAAACTGCGTGGACCTACACCATGAAAGGTGGTGCGATGTACCAGGAGGATCGCAGCGCATACGCCCCGCTACTCTACCACCCAAATTCGGCCGATGCGATGGACGAAAGCCTTGTCATCCGTACTAAGAACAACACGTGGATCGACCTTGTTGTCCAGGTAGGCTCCCTTCCGAACCAGCCTCAGGAGTTTCCTCATATCATGCACAAGCATTCTGGAAAGACCTGGCAGATCGGTGCTGGAGAAGGCCACTGGAACTATTCGTCAGTGGAAGAAGCAATGAAGGCCGAGCCAACCAAATTTAATCTCAAAACACCCAATTATCGGGATACTTTTATTACATCCTTTGATGGACCATCTTGGATTGTGTTACGGTATCATTCAAACAATCCTGGGCCGTGGCTCATGCACTGCCATTTTGAGATCCACCTGGGTGGTGGAATGGCGATTGCCTTTATGGATGGTATTGATGCGTGGCCCAAGGTACCACCAGAATACGCCTCAGGTAAAGGGGGATTCCTGGACTGACCTGGTAAATCTCGCGAGCATGAGTGTGCAGCTACTCCCGAAGCGCTCGGGTTACCAATGTATGGGGGTTCCCACCCATGTTCAAATGCGACTTGGCTTAAGGCGTTCGATTGGTGCTCTGTTATGTAACTATAGATATGATAGCCTACAACTTTACCAATTAATGTTTGAGCATAAAGTAACTATATTCAGGCCGTGTACGGAAGCACTTTTCACATCCTTGGAAATACGGAGTGGAGGTCGGGAAGTATTGCTTTGCCCTTTTGCACTTCCGCTCACGTGAAAGTTTGGCACAGGCCCCTGTCAGCACGCGGAGCGAGTTCACGGAATAAGCTTAATTTAGTTCATGTGGGACCCGTGATGATCGTCCCGTAAAAGTGGATCCCCCATTTTTGCATTTATCCCTGCAGCGCGAGACACCATAGCTGAGATCGGGCTAAGCATCGGGTCTCGGGGTAGGATCGGGGTAGGATCCTTCCCAGGTAATGGGCACCGAGGCTGAAAATATTACCAACGCTGGTCCCCCGAGCGGGATAAATTGTTTATTTTTATGGGCGCGATGGAGAAAGCTTACGCTTTATTGCTCTTGTTTTCTTATACCGATAACAAGTTAGCACTAAGGATTAGGTTTCGTGATTACATCGAAGCTCTTCTAGGACTCGCAATCTGGGCTATAGTAACGACTCCTGCCGCATAGGTCGATAAGCATCTAAACTCAGCCCCCAGGTCAAATATGCGGCATGCTTGTTACACCGTAGCGTCCAATAATGTGTACCCAAGCAAACTATACACGTAGCTTGCTACGTGCATGGTGATTCTATATATAAATCACGGAAATATCTTTCCATGTGAATGGAGACAAGGCTAGATTTACCTGAAGCCAATATAGCAGACAGTAAGGGCCGAGTCGGGTGAGGGCTCTCGGCATAGCAGAAGTTTGGGTATTGAGATTGTCCAGTGTAGTGTATCCTCGAAGAAACTGTTGGTTATCATACCCGATTCAAAATATTATTCTAGATATTCGAGCTTTATTGATCTATGGTAACTGCGCCCTGCCCATCATTGCTGAGTTCCTTTTGAAGGCGCCGCAATTTCACTCTGTATTTCCTGCATTTCCATACTCAGCATCTCTGGGATTCAAAGCTGCTTCAACAATGTCTTCTACTATTGTTGAACAAACTAACGGTAACATTCCCAAAGCAAATGGGACACACTTACAAGAGTCAGCACTGGAGGAACTCGCCTCTCAGATGCAGGAAAACGCGAAAATAGTGAGCGAGTTTCTGCGGTCCAGCGGCCATGCTGCTCCATCTTTTGCTAGTGATGCTCCAGCAACATCGATCCCGGCTTCTGCACCCCCTGAGATAGGTGCGGCGCGACAGGCTTTGATGGGAGCTGCCCTCCAGATCTTCCATCTGGCTGCCGGCCCCAGCGAGTATCTGCCGCATTTAGCTGTCGGAGTAAGTAAATCTATTTCTACCATGCCACAGCCTCAGCCGCTAAATTGATGTTTATTGTTTACAGTATCAGCATATTGCGTGCCTTCGATGGCTCACCCATTTCAAAATCTTCCAACTGGTCCCGCGCGACTCGTCCATTGCTTACCCAGCCCTTGCAGCGGCGGCAGGAGTTTCGGTCAAACAGCTCAAGACCGTCGCTCGCATGGCCATGACGAGTCACTTGTTCTGCGAGCCGGAGCCCAACACAGTTGCTCACACGGCAACGTCAATTCTAATCGCGTCAGACTCCAGTTTCTATGACTGGGCATCGTTTATGTGCGAGGCGTCGGTCCCAATGGCCGCAAAATTGGTTGAAGCAACAGAGAAGTGGACAGACAGTGAAGAAAAGACTCAGACTGCGTACAACGTTGCATTCGACACCGATCTACCCTTCTTCGACCATCTCAAGACCCAGCCCGACAAGACGCGGCAGTTTGCCAGTTACATGAAGAATGTGCAAAAGAGCGGCGGCACTGGAATGCACTATCTCATTGAAGGGTTTGACTGGGCCAGCCTGGGTAAAGGGACTGTTGTAGATGTAAGTTAGTCCCAAGTACACTATTAGCGAGGTATAGACGCTAATTCATATGTTTTGAACGCAGGTCGGTGGTTCCAGCGGAGCAGCAAGTATTTCTCTCGCATCGACATTCCCGGACCTTAACTTCATTGTCCAGGATCTGCCTGAGAACGCAGCGGACGGACAAGCGTTTCTGGCCTCGCCGGAGCAACAGGAAAAGCTGGGCAAGAGCGTTACTTCGCGCATCTTCTTCGAGGGTCATGATTTCTTCCAGCCCCAGCCATTCCAGGGCGCAGACGTGTATCTGCTTCGTATGATTCTGCACGACTGGCCAAAGAAAGAAGCCGTCAAGATTTTGCAGAACCTTCTACCTGCTCTGAAGGATACGTCTCGCATTATCATCATGGACACCGTCTTGCCGCAGCCGGGGTCTATCCCCTCTGCCCAGGAGCGTCTGCTGAGAGCCAGGGATATGACTATGTTGGAGGCATTCAATAGCTTAGAAAGAGACTTGCAAGACTGGAAGGAGCTGCTGGGTTCTGTGGATGAACGGTTGGCTTTGAAGAATGTGGTTCAGCCTGTTGGAAGTGTTATGTCTGTTCTTGAGATAACACTTGATCGACGCGAATAGACAGCCGTTGCAAATGTGACCGACCAAGAGTTTGATTCATATCTACGTGTCGACTTATCTTAGGGTCTAATAAATACTAGAAAATACTCAGCTTCAGCTTCATATATTTTATCTTCATATCATATGTGTGTATCATTTGGCCTAATAGTTGAACGAGTATAATGAAAAGAGCTTCATATGTATCTCTACAAGATACGACAGAGGGAGATGTATATTAAACATTAGGCAGAAAAATACTATGTAAATTTTGGCAATCTATATACGCAAGCATGTAGCTAGGTCGGCTAAGCCTCAGTTGCCTCTGGGGCTGGGGCCTTTTCCTTCTTCTTGATGGTGCGATACTCCATTCCAATGGTAGGAAGGATCATCAGGCAGGAGACAGCCAGGGAGACAATGAAGGATCTCCTCAAACTGTTGTTGTAAAGGGGCAGAACCAGAGGTAACTTGTCAAGAGGGACCACCTTTTTGAGATCCTTCGCACCGCTAGCCAGAACTGTTGCTACATCCAGACCTGGCACCTGAGCCAGGTTGGAGGCGAGGGCGTTAGAGAAAAGGGACTGACTGATGGCAACGAAAAGGGCACCACCGAGAGACTGGGCAAAGAACATGAGAGAAACTCCGGTCGAGAGATCTTTCATGTTGAGTACGGTCTGAGCAGCCAGACTGGCTTGCTGGAGGCCGGTGCCAATACCGAAACCAAACAGGACCTGGTATCCGATCCAGGCGGAGTGGTTGGTATCGGGCTTGAAGGTAGTGGTCAGGCCAGCACCTACTGACATAAGGACGGTCGAGACGTACATCCACGGAACATAGTGACCTGTGGCGGTGATGATGCTGCCGGAAAGGATAGATCCGACGACCAGGGAGAGGACCATGGGGATGGTATCAATGCCTGACTGGACGGCAGTGGTGCCCTTGACGGCTTGGAACCAGATAGGCAGAGCGTAGAGCATGGAGATGAGGCCGCCACCGACACAGGCAGAGAAGGCAGTTCCGCTGGCGATGCTGCGCTGGCAGAAGATACGGGGCGGCACTGTGGCATCTTCCTGTCTCCAGATCTGGACGGCGACGAAGGCAATCATGAGCACGCCTGAGACGACGAAGAGGGCGATGATGCGGCCGCTGTTCCAGGGGTACGAGGTTCCGCCTAGCTGGAGGGCCAGGAGGAAGCAGGTGGCCGAGGGGAGGAAGAGGACGCTGCCAATAGGGTCAAGGCGGTTGAGCTGCGTCTGCCAGGAGGTCGACTCTTTCTTGGAGCGAACATTCAGGAGGAAGACGAGAACAGCCATGGTTACACCTCCAATAGGGAGACTAGTAATTGTATCAATCAGCCGAGCTCTACTTGGGCTATTTGAGTAGATATATGCATCAACCAGGGATACTCACTTGATGTAGAAGCACCATCTCCAGGTGACTCTGTCGGTAAAGGCACCGCCCATGAGAGGCCCGATGATTGAGGCAATGCCGAAGATGGAGCCCATCATGCCAACATAGACGGGACGTTTCCTCAGAGGCACTACCTGGGCGATAACGACGGTGGTGCCTGAGAAGATGCCAGCCGAACCAGTGCCTGCGATGGCGCGGCCGACGATGAAAGCGGTCGAGTTTGGAGCAGCGCCGCAGAGGGCAGAGCCGACCTCGAAGATGACGATGGCGCTGAGCAGGACAAACTTGGTCGAGTAGAAGGTGTACACTTTGCCCCAGGAGAGCTGCGTGGCACAACTGGTGATCAGGTAGGCGCTGGCGTACCAATTGATATCGTTCAGGGCGTGGAACTGGTTGGCGATCTCAGGCACCGCTGTAGCGATGATAGTACGATCCTGCGCAGCCAGTCAGTAACCATCAACTATCGCCAAAGATATCTATCTATGCATGGAGTAAGCTCTTACTAGGGCAACGAGGAAGAGAGACATGAGGACGGCGACCATGATGACGACCAGACGGGCGCCGCTGGTGTAGCTGCCATCGTCTGGCGCCCCCTGAGCGTCTGACTTCTTCTCGTCCACCATCGTCTCTGGCGCTGGCTGCTGCGAGCTGACCTCTGAAGACTCTTTCTTAACGGTCTCGAGAGGCGACTTCTCGTCTTCTTTCATCGTGTTCGTCTGTGTTGGTGGTGATACTCCGTGGGAGGTCTGCTCAGGGGTAATCTCGCAGCCATTTTGTGTATTCCCGGCAATATATATATATATATATATATATATAATATCTGTATACAAAGCAACTCCTCAGGCCTAACAGAAGAAGATCACCATCAACCACAAAGAAGACTTGCTCCTCGGGACCGTCCCCTGCTTTGTCTTTTCTTTTTTTTTTCCTTCAACAGTTAGTTATTGCTTTTTCCTGCATCCTCCGGGACCGAGAGACAGCCAGCGCAGGCGCCGACGGGACCGAGCAAGTGATCGACCGGGGATCAGAGGCCGCGGATGCCAGGGGAGAGCCCGGTCGGTTCTACAATAGATACACATTATTAGGCATTAGACACTGATAACCAGCTAGATAGATAGCTGGCTGGCTACCAGAGGCCGTTGCATGTGTATGATAAGACGGAGATGGGAGACAGCATGCATCCAGCCCACCCGCGCATCACCCGCAACCACTCGTGCTTCTCCTGCCAGCAGCGCAAGGTGCGGTGCGACGGACAGCAGCCATGCTCGTCCTGCCGCAGAAACAGGATAGAGTGTGTCCCCGGTAGGCGGACGAAGCCATCGATGCAGCGACGAGAGGCCGGCCGGGCAGCAGCGGCAGCGAACGAGCGTCTGGTGCGCCGGCTGCGGTGCTGCGAAGAGGCCCTCAGGGAGCACGGCATCCAGGTCGATGACGAGCAGACGGGGGAGACGGCCTCGCGAGAGCTTCTGCTGCCTCCGCCAGCGCCTCCTCAGGGCCAGATGATAGTCAAGTCGAAGGACTCGCGCTATGTTGAGAAGTAAGTCTCACTTAAGCTGTATAGTTGTAGACTTGGAGCTGACTTTGATATCGCTAGCTGGCTGTGGAAGGGCCTGTCGGATGAGGTAGCTACACCAGCCCCTTGCCTGGACATATCCCATATCTACATTCTATATGCATGGATCTTCTAACGGGAATAGCTGCAAGATCCGGAGAACCTGGACGCGGATGAAGAGTCGCAGTTTGATATCGAGCCGCCAGAGAGCGAGCCCCTGAGCCTGTTCGGCGACTCCCGCTACATCGACCTCCACGGCATGCATCCGCCAGCACCACAGCTCTTCCAGCTGTGGCAGGTCTATCTGAACAACGTCAACCCGATAGTCAAGATCTTCCACGCGCAGACGGTGCAGCGGATGGTCCTGGACGCGGCCGCAGACCTGCGCAGCGTCTCCCGCAGCACCGAGGCCCTGCTCTTCGCCATCTACACGGCAGCAGTAACATCAACAGACGAGGAGACCTGTCTGAGACTGCTGGCCGAGTCCAGGGTAGCTCTTATCAGCCGTTTCTCCAAGGCGACCAAGCAGGCCCTGACCAACGCCGAGTTCCTGCGGTCAACTAATATCATCACCCTACAGGCCCTCACTCTATACTTGGTACTACTATCACTACCTCTGTTCTCTACCATAATCGACAGTCTATATCATAGTTAGATGCTAACGATATAGGTGACTAGCTGGCAACACGGCATACATACGAACCTCATACGCTCTGGCTGTTCACCGGCATTGCCTCTCGCACGGCCAGGGCCATGGGCCTGCACCGCGAGGCCAGTCTCAGGGGCTTCTCTGTCTTCGAGCAGGAGAACCGCCGGCGGCTTTGGTGGCAGATCCTCATCCTCGATAGCCGCTCCGCCCAACTTTCCGGCGTGGCCGTCAACCCAGACTCGTATCTCTTCTGGGACACCCGCTGCCCACTCAACCTCAACGACAGCGACCTCGTCCCGTCCATGCGCGAGCTGCCCGCCGAGTACGACGGACCGACAGAGATGCTCTTCTGCCGCATCCGGTTCGAGGTCGGCGAGTGCATGCGCAGGCTCAAGACCCTCGAACACCGCCATGCAGACGACGGCAACAGCAGTGCGGCGCATAGGGCAGAGGAGAGCCAGCTGATAGACGAGCTCGAGGCCAGGCTAGAGCAGCGGTACCTTAAGAAATGCGATCCCTCCATCCCCTTCCACCTGCTAGCTCTCTACTTAGGCCGCTCTTCTGTCTGCCAGATGCGCCTGTCCATGCACACTCGCCAGTGGTACTCGGGCAAGGGGCCCAGCCTCGCCCAGGCAGAAAGGGACCAGGTCTTCAGTCTGGGCCTGGAGATCATCGGGTACGACAACCTTGCATACTCGCACAAGCCACTGCAGCCATACCGCTGGCACGTAGCCATGGCGTTTCCCTTCGAGGCCCTCATCCTTGTCCTGACCGAGCTGCTGGCCCGGTTCGAGGGCGATCTGGTCCGGCAGGCTTGGGAGCGAGTCAATCAGCTCTATGCGGACCACCCGGAGATCATCACTGCAGCGAGAACCAACACTCTTGTCTCCGCACTCGTCAGTCTGACCACAAGGGCGTGGGACAAGCTCGCATCCACGACGCAAAACTCCTCACATCTTCTCCAGTACGCAGCCGAACCCCAGTGCATATCGAAACTCCGCAGTCTTCGCAGGGATCGGCGCCCGTCGTCACCCTCGGCCCAGGTATCACCTGTACTAGACGAGTACCTTTCTCCCGCCGCCACCGCTGCAGCCGTCAGGGATACGGGGCAAGATCTCGTTCTCTCCGGTACCACCGAGGAGCCTGCAGTCGACATATCGCAAATCGACTGGAGCTACTGGCAGGCATTGATAGAGGGGGAGGGCGCCCCTTTTCAGCGGTAGACCGGCGTAATGTCCATCTCCACTGTACATCCATCTCCTCCCTTAGCTTCCCCAGTCCGTTACTATCAATAGATGTTCCATACTTTCATGCGTGTTTAACTAAAGTTCATTAACTACAGGCCGGAATAAAGGAAGTTTTCTTTTTTTTTTTTTACGAGATGCTCAAAGCCTAGTTACCGTACCTGCGAGAGATCGTAAATCGTAACTCTATATCCCGCAAGTAATATCAACAACCTACGCCGTGGCTGATTCTGCTTTGTTCTCTGTCTTTGTCCCGAGCTAACATCCACTCGGCTAAAGGCTTACCACTGCATAGCTTACTGCCAATATGTATGCCCAGGAGCGGGCGTACCAGCCCATGGGGCCGCTCCTCGGGACCGAATTTCTTGGTCCCCCGATAGTTAACTAGATCTATCGTGGGCTTTGTATCTGGTTGCCACTTGTATAGCGGTGCAACAGATATATCTATACTCGGTGCTATCCCCATCGTAGTTAGTTATCAAGTACAATCATATCCACGAATAGACAGCTAGCTACAGATAATTAACACAGACAAAGCCGCCCAGCATGCTTGATTCCGCCCCTTTTTCCTCCACGGCCGAGCACCGTCAGGAACCGACCCCGTTTGATCCTGCCGTTGATGCTCAGGGGTCTGAGCCGATCATCCAAACGCTCACAACCCTAGACAGCGCTCTAAAGCTGTATACTCGCTCGTCCCCTCACTACGAGTCTCTCCGTGGATGTTTCAACAAACTCATCACCGCTAGGCCACTGGTCATCTGCAGGCCAGTCACCATCGAACAGGTACAGCTGATTGTCCGAGCAGTCAGTGATTTGCCAGCTGGTAATGAATGTCCGCCACTCGCAGTCCGTGGAGGTGGCCATGACGTCTGGGGCCGTGGATGTATTGCTGACAGCGTTACTATCGACGTCCGAGAGCTGGACCAGGCAAGGCTGGCTGAAGACAAACAGTCCGTGACTGCTGGTGGAGGCATACTCTCCGGTAACCTGGTCGGCTTCCTCAACAATCATGGTCTTTGCACCTCCAACGGGACTGCAGCAGACGTGGGATGGACTGGATGGGCCGTCTGGGGTGGATACGGCCCTTTCAATGACTATCTCGGCCTGGGTGTGGACAATATCCTTGCAGCCAAAGTGGTGCTGGCAGACGGCAGACTGGTCGAAGCGAAACCTGAATCTGAGCTTCTCTGGGCCATCCGCGGAGCTGGAGGGAACTTCGGTGTCATTGTCGAGGTCACAGTCAAGGTGTACCACATGCCAACGATCCTGGGCGGGTTCATCGTGTACAAGTGGGAGGAGACCGAACAGGCTTTACATAGAACCCAAGAGTTGCTGGATAAAGGCGTCCCGGATGCATTGGGTATACAGGTCGGTTTCAACCGCAGCAGAGTCGGGCTCGGTATGAGCTTGATCTATACATGGGCCGACTCCAACGACCTTGATGAAGGGAAGAAGTGGTTAGAAACTCTCAAGCAGCTGGCCACCGTCGTTGTAGATACAACCACAGAGAGTGAGTCTCCCCCATATTCCTTTCCATAGTCATATTACTGCTCAAATACTGAAACAAATGGCTATTTTTAGCGACATTCAAAGATTTCCAGGCCATGACTACGAAGCCATTCAAGGATCCCATCGATGTCTGCACACGTTCGATATCAATTCCTCGATTCACCCCGGAGACGATTGCTATACTGCTCAAGTATGCAGAGGACATCCCAATTGGCGGCCGATACAATGTAGTCTCCCACGTCGGCCATGGAAAAGGAACAAAGCCGAACAACAGCACATGTTTCGGCACTCGAGAGCCACATATCCTGTTCCATATCAACGCACCAGTGCCTGACGGAGCCGGAGGTATGGAACGCGCCCAGGCTTGGGTAGACGGGCTGATGGCGGATATCAAGGGTACCGGGCAAGCTCTGAAACCCGTCTATGTTAGCTTCATGGGCAAAGACGAAGAAACGCAAAACAGTTTCGGGCAGAACTGGAAGCGGTTGCAAGAGTTGAAGGGAACATTGGACAAAAGAGACCTTTTCCGTTTTGCTCAACCAATGCTGGGGAAGATGTAGTTATTCAAGAAATATTACCACCAGGAGCATGTGCACATTCATGGTGAAGCTATTATGGTTATGAATTCTATTATTTCTGCTCAACTTTTATGACAGACCTTATTACTCTTCATTCAACTCAGATGTTCCCTTGCAGCTCTCACAACTGCCCGCAGCCGGCTGCGTAAGAATGCCTCCAACGCTAAGTGTAACTTGTCCTCACTATCCTCGTTAACCAGGCCATGCGGCCCGTACTTCGAAGGTCCATCACTGTGGTGGCAGTATGTTCGCGCAAATGCGTCAATAACTTCTTTCACCTTCGTCAATTCCGTTTGTATTAGTTGTGCAACCATGCGCTCTGAATGCTCGTGGTCGAGAGCGTAGGCCCCCATGCGGATAGATGGAATGAATACCCAGTCAAAGAAAGGAGAAGATGATGCATTAGAGCTTGTAGTAGCAGCTGTTGTTCCAGCTGAGATACTGCTTGATGAAGTGGAAGTATTGCTTGCCGTTGGAGTGCTGGAATTATTGCTGCTGCTGCTGCTACGTTCCAGGCTGGCTTCGTACCAAGACAGCACCCGTGAGCATACGGCAGTTACTAGGAAGACAAGCTCCGCCTTGACCGTACATGAACATTGCAAAATGGTAAGCATATCGTCGAGTGCGGCTCTGTTGTCCCTCAAGATAATTTCAAAACTGCGGGACCCGCGCCGAGGAGCCTGACTGGACAATGACGATAATACGGGAGCGGCGGTGCCTGAAGCATCAGAGACAGAAGAAGACATAGCTGCAATCATGGCAGCGGCAGCATTGGGGTTGTTCGACACTGATGAGCAAGGAAGCATGGGGATGTCGAGTTTCTGAATGGTGGTAGTGGCCAATTCTGAGCACTGATGGCCATAATTAGTACTTTTTGTGATAATTTCCTCTAGTGGAGCCTGACGTAACGGTGACTGAGGCGACTTTGTGCCTTCGCCTCGGTTGAATCGGGGTGGGAAATGAGGGTCCAAGTCGTGAAAGGGGCTGGGTTGCTCAAACTGCTGCCACGGGATATGGGGCGGCTCGTCCAGGGTCGTAATCAGGCCGCCCCAGGGGCTGTCGATATCGGTCTGGAACATGCTGAGCTCCGAGAACGCGTGGTGAGAATTGGCCGCGGTTGGCGCTCTGTCGAAATCCATGTCGAAACCATGTAGACGTTCCCGCATCTTGCCGTCATGGTTTATGTTGTTGTTTCCCGGGCCGTGGTGGTGCAGGCTGTTCATGATATGGCTGTCGTGGCTGGTAATCGTTTTGTTGAAGGCATTCTCCCGGGCAGAGTCAATTCTCCGGGGAGTTTCGACTATTGGCTCTCGTAAAGGTCTCCGTCGTACTCTCTGCGATGGGCTGTATATGCAACTGACGCCCTGATGAATGCACCGTTGGCATTTCGGTTGCTCCTTGCTGCAACGCACTTTCGACCTTGAGCAGTTATCACAACTGGCTCGAATATTGTCCAACCTTCTCACAGGCACCGAGTGCGGAGAAGTATCACCAGCGGCTGCTGACTCCATCTGTGCTTAATTGATGCTCGGCGATGCTTGGTGGTGTCTATCGTGCAACCCTTGGGCAGCTATCCCTTTTGCACGTCTGCCTTCCAAGGTGTTGAAGAAGGGTTCTCTTCGTCTTGGTATATCTTAAAGAGAGGTATCCTAGTGCAGAGCTCACTCACTTATATGTAAAAACGAGATACGAGCTCATTCGTATCTCTGTGTCCTTCCTGTCCAATATTTCAGAGCATTCTTGAGGGGAGGGGGGTGGCGGTAGTGCATATACCTCGCTGTATGAACTATAAGTATGTAATTGTAATGCTTCGGTGATCAGACCAAGCCACATGCTCCAATGCCATCGTAGAATGACCCCGGCCTCGCTGCGGAAGTCGACCTTGAGGAACATACCCAGTGTGAGGATTCTCATGGGTCGGGCGATCCAAGGCTGAAGGAATAGAGAATAAAACACTGTGCTTCCATTAGCGAGACAGCCGTAGCTCTTTATCAGATCTTTGCAACAATAGCTACCGAACTTGATGCATTAGAGGTCTTTTTGCCTTACTCTCATCTGCTATCGTCTTGGTTGCGGTGATATGTTTTTTGCATTTTATACGAAGTCTCGGCTTTTCGAGATAATTTAAAGTTTTCTTTTTGCAACTTTAATTCCACTCGCGTATTTAGTTACCACGTGATACTATATGACTAAGCAAGATATCGGGCGGGCTGGAGGGGCCGTGGCCGTGGTCGTGGTCGTGGATTGTACATATTATCCATGATCCAAGGAGGAATATGGCAAGGCGGCGTTTTGGGTGGAGGTATTCCACCGCGCAGGGGAAATATTAACTTGGAGGAATATCGGTGTATGAAGCATTATATACCATGTCCGCCTATTTGGAGCGAGAAGGATGCCCGCCTCCTTCTCATCCTGCTCTACATCTACCAACGGCACTACGTACAGAATCAACAGGGTATTGTGCAAGTTGAATGTGGCGTATGTGTGGGTAATACCGCGGGGAAATTGAGTGGGTTTGGTGGTCTTGAGTGCCCGTGTGATATACGAAGTACGGGCCTTGCAGCTAGGATATATCGGATATGGAGTGGCTCTTACTATATATAGATATGTGTGCGCGAGTACTCCGTCGTATATGCAACTCAAGGTGGTTGGTGATTACAGCAATTGGGGCCAAGAGCTCCCCCCTCCCAAAACCAAGAGACCAAAAATGGCCGCAAGGTACGTCAGAAGACCGCGGGGGCACCACCGCAGCTGACTGTCTGCTTTTATTTTAATTGGGCAAGGCTTATCTGTATTCTGGCTTCGCATGGTGATCATCCCGGGCTGACCATCGCAAGCTGTTAACTATAATATATACGAGGTACACACACCCGAACTGACTGCAACGAGGATCTCCACAAACACGGAGAATATTACATCGAATAATGTTTTATCCCGGGCCATGCTCATGTGTGATTTTATCTCTATTGGTAGAATTTCAAGTACTGGCAAAAATGCTCCAGGCAGTACAGGGTGACTGCATTCGGTGTTCTGACTATACAGTTCAAGCTTAGACTTTTTTTTCTTTGGGGTATCGCCAGGGGGCCCCCTGCACACGGACCCGAGGTCAAGAACCGCTAAAACACTTCTTTCGCTTCGGCAGCACTTTCCAATAAAGAGAAAACACTGTATCAAAGCTTGATCAGTCTACGGGAGACCGACCTGATGCACCTCGCTCTTGGCTATAGTTAGAGCGAAGAGGAATGCCGCAACACATATCCGAAGTGTGAAGATTGCCTCAGATCCTGCAGCACGAGGACAAAAATGAGCATACACTAGCCAACCGGAATATGAGGTGATTGATCTCGCTAACATGCATTTTCGTTGCAGGTATTCTTCTGCCAGTATCCAGAAAATAAAGCACAGTGATACCACATCCCCTGCATGGCTGTGATTGGCGTTACCAGAAAGTTCGAGGGGACAGATGTGGAGCCATGATCTCAAGGTGGAGAAATGCTTCAGATGTAACAGTGATGCCTGCTGGCCAAGGGATTGCTCGTGTCTTATGTCTGGCTGCACACGGAGTGCATTGAAGATTATCAGACATATATGCTCTCCAACAGGTTTCTGTAGTCTCTACCAGTCTGGATTTCAAACGCAAGGGGATCATGCGCTCCGCTGGAGTGCAATGGCAGCGCTTCGTTACAGAAGACTCAGCGCAGCCACACAGCCTATGAATTGCGTTGAATATTCCATCATTGCAAAGGAGTATTATTGGGTATATACAGAGTAATGGGGCCTTTAGGCTTGAATCATTGCTTTTTTTACATACCTTTTACAATGATGGAAGTACTCCGTACGTTGAGGCCGCTGGCCAGGCCCTTGAAATCTCTCACATCTGTTAGTTATGTTTTGGGCAGAACGCGAGGCCTGCCAAATCCTATATTCATACACATATTTTGGCTCGTGGGGACGAAAGTCGTTCTAGCGCACCATATTTCCCGTTATAACACTAGACGAAACCTTGCAGTGCAGCCCAAGTTCGGCGAGGCATTAGCTAGGGGCGATGCCGACATTACGGCAGGGATATAACTCCTAGAGGGTGACTGCGGGTGAGTATACCGGCTGACAATACTGATAACATCTTTCCTCCTCCATCTCTATGTTTTCTGCTAGTAGTATATGACCCTATTTAAGCAGTATCTTAAGTTGTAGTTACATTCTTAAGTGTATCCTTGGTCGTATGCGTCATTATGCAAGGAAGACTGCAGCAATCGATATGATAAAACTAGAGTGGAAAGTATCGTAAAACAATAAACACTGTAGCTTCTACGGGGTACAACCAAGATAGCTTATATATAACTAGCTGAAAAGTGCCACGTTTAACGGGAAATGTCGGCCTGACAATTAGTTAACACGAGTTCGAGCATCGTGTGGCTTAGTTAACTCGTTAACTACACAAGGGCCTACCGAATTAGCTTTAAGATGGCGGGACGCTGGTGGGCCGCTTAAGCTTATTCCATGCTCAGGGGCCACCAGGCGAGAGCTCCGCCATAAAATAGGAGAAAACACAGAGCAAGAAGAATATTTACAGAGTATGTGCCCATGGGTTGGCGAAGCAGGTATGGAGGTTTTCTACAATATGACTGTCGCACAAGTGTAGTTACAAAGTACTAGGTTGGCAGCTAAATTGACAGGGGCCACTCGCATGAAGGTACGCGGAATTACAGCTTTAGCCACCGACTAGCCAACCCCCGTTTCCCACTCATCATCATCATCATCACTATGCCATCACCATTATATTATCTTTCCCAAAAGCCGAGAAAAGGACGAGCGCTGACTAAGCGAGCACGAGCCTCAAATGCCAATAAGGTTCTCATGTGCCAAGAAAGTATGTGACTCATCATTTGATTGTTGGCATTTTCAACCAATTTTTTTCGTCTTATTTCTTTCGTTGTCAACAACCAAAATAATCATCAACCGCAGCAAACAACAGCAAATGCGGCCGTCTCCTCTTTCCATTTTTGTTTTGAACTCACACAGATGTTTATCAGCAATAACCGTCGAACCCCGCCATCCCTGTACGTCAGCCTGCGTATCCATCTAAGTTGTGCTTGATCCTCCGACACAGGGTAGGATGCGCCTTGCAACACCACGTTTCCACACATCATTAACGTGGCTCCCATTGTGCAGGGTATATGTGACGAGGGCTTCCCCGAAAAGGAGATTTTAGGGCTGTGACCGGTAAACCCGGTATCGTTGTTATTTTGCAATGGTTCGCCAGGTGATCCGACACCGGTAATCTTTAAACACGCTAAACTATACAAATGCCAGGGTTCCTAATGGCTGAAGACCCATTTGAGGATGAAAACAATCAGCCGCAAATGCCAGAAATGCGGACAGTTCGGATAGATTACTGATTGCTGGCTTCAGATAACTGAACGCTATCTGAAATGGACCCTCGAACACATGGAATTTGAATTTATCTATCGTCTTAATGGCCCACACCCACTCGACGATCCTACCACGATGCATTACATAGTCTAGATGCAAACTAGAACATTTGAATATACCGCATAACAAGGGACCTGGAATACGCTCCTTGTCAGTTCTCGGTCACTAAATATTCCGAATAATGACTATCTGACGTGGTTTTCGGAGTACAATACCCGACCCGGCCCCTCAATCCTGGCTGCTTTTCAATGCGGAAAATTCCATTTTCTGAGAACCTCGCCCATTTCTGGGACGCGATAACAAAGATATTGCCACTATACCCTGCATCCGAAGGGATCACGTTTGTGATCCAGCAGCTGACCTCAGCAAGTATTCTCAAATTACAAAGCGCTGTACTCGCATTTTTTACGGCTTCAGTGCCTGTCATGCAGGGCGTAATATTTCAATTCTGTGGCTTAGTGTATCAGCATAGGAAATGAAATGTGGGCCTTTACGCTTCAAACAGGACCTCAACACGTGTAGAGGCTGGAAAAAGGGCGACACCCAGCAACAATTTTTGCCAAGGGTTGATCCGAGTCTTAGGCGTCGTGGCTCTCCCGAAGATCTCGCTCAATGCTTATTTTCACATCATAACATCAAGAAGTAGGTCGAAATACAATGTTAAAATAGACCAAAGCAGCGATATGGAAAAGAGGAAAGGCCGCAGAGTGTCTACTATGCAGTGAATTCCCACGTCTACTCAATACCTTTTCCTGGACATGCACTGATAAATCTTATTGATCCCTACGGAACCGATTATTGAAGCGGACTCAGCTCGGACCAAAAAGCCCGATGCCGTGAAGGAATATGGATGATAAATAGTAATCAGAGCTGTATCTCATGGCCGGAGCGCACGCACCTTTGGCCGTGGCAATTTGAGAAATTAATAAACTGCTTCCTGTATGTTTTAGGAGGTTTTGGTATCCAAAGTTTTGGCATTTCCTAACCATATATGGTATCAATTTTGACGACCTGACTAAGAATGTTACTTTAATTTCAAGCGCAGTATCGACCGACGTTCCAAACCTTACTGAAACCCATACTGCCTAAGCTACTCGAGATAAAAGCTAGTGTTCTACCATGCTCCATATCATCATAACTATTGCACCACCTATACGCCCAGCACTAAGTGGCAGCCCTATATAATGTTGATGGGATTTATTATAGAACTCTGAATTGTTGTTTCTTGATATATCTAACACTGAAACAACACTAGCAATGTGTGCAGAGATGTTATGTATGTATAAATATGTACACATCTAAAAGATTGAACACCGCCTGTGCAAAAGTCTAGTAATGGCGTGAGTGAATGGCGAGAACAGCAAATGGCTATATTCAAATGCTTCACTGACTTAGCCTTCAGGAGGCGGAAAAAGGGTGATACTGCCATCTATCATCAGCTTAAACCACGAGAAGAGAGTCAAAATCTCAGAAACGAGGCTAAACCAGAGCATTTAACAGTGGGACCTTTCTTCTCCTCCAGCTGGGCGAATCTTCCTTCGTATTCTGAAGGGTATCTTCTTCAGTGGCCTGGCGGGTGTATATCCAAATGTCGTGTAATCCATGCCCTCACCTGCCCATGTGTCAATGGGCTCAAAGTCGAATACAGAAAGCATTGTAGCTGCTATATTGAGGATCGCATGTGTAGCAAAATGGCGACCTGGGCATGCGTTGTGGCCTATCCCAAACGGGAAGAACGTGCCATCGAGACCCTTCAAAGAAAATTCCGGCCCTTTTCCTAATTCAGGTGAAGGTTTTCCTTCCTTTGCCGCCCTCTCATATGGACAGATAAGGAATCGTTCTGGCCAAAATTCCTCAACAGGGTGCTCCTCCGCGCCAGGCCGAGACCCCCAGAGACCTGGGTTGTTGTGGACTCCCCATGACGATGAAAGGGTGACGGAACCCTTGGGGAACATATACTCTCCTATCTGGCAATTCTGGCGAACAGTGCGTGCTGTGAAGCTGGTTACTTGAGTCCGTAGGACCTCATGATATGTGGACTGAAGAAAAGGGGTCTTTGCAAGGACATGTGTGTTGAAACGTGGAAGGGTATCTCCTGGTTGTGAGGGTAGCCTTGCGTTATCAAATTCTTTCATGAACCGTTCCCGTAAGTTAGGAGAACTAAGAATTCTTTGGACTAGCCAAAACCCGACAGGAATGAGGTTATCATTACATCTAAACCATCGTTAGTTTAGAGATCCATGATGTAGTATAATCTTAGATTAGGGAGATACTTACGCCCAAAGGATGCCTAAATCAGCGCCCGCACGAGCCTGGTCGTTACAGTATTCGGGGAAGCGGCTATACATTTCATCTCTATCCCGCATGATCTTGAACCCCCAGATTTCATCCCAGAGCAATGAGTCAGGGTAGTCTTTGTCTGCCGAGTCTCGGATAGCGTTTTTCTTCCACTCTATAAGAGCTTTTATGCATCTATCACGAGCCTTGACCCCTTCAGGTCTGAACAATGGAGCAATGCCCAGGTTGAGGTAATGAATGTTCAGATCAAAAGTCCAAAATTCGTCAACAAAGCCAGGGTTCTTCCCAACCAGGCGAGGCCCACAGAGGGCATTCATCATGGCTGTTGATGTAAGATTTTGAATAAAGTGAAATAGGTCTGGTAGTTCGACCCATTGCTCGCCTATATCATTAGAGAGGATCAGCTTCTCCATGAAGTTAGTAAACTGAAGAACGAACATATGTATTCCGGATGGAGACGCTAATAGGTTGAACGTTGTTTCATGCTGCATTCTCACGATACGCCTTTCCGGTGGCAATGTGCTTCCAGGTAATGGCCGGAGAGCAGACCCAGAGTTATCGTTGCCTAGCACTTGAGCAGCACCCTTGGGAAGGTCAAGTACTTTTAAGGCAAAATCTCCTCGTAGAGCACCTTCTGTGAATATATGAGGTTTGTTGGCGATTTTTCTGACAATTTCAGGGGAGTTTATGAGAAACAGATCGGTTCCACAAATGTTGAAATGAATTGGAGTTGTAGTCTTGCGATACGGCCTTTATTTGACGGTTAGTTCGAAGGAGATGACGGTTGTTTGTGTTGCTTACTCACTCGAACATAGAATGTAGTTCAGCCCCTCCTCGAAGGAAGGACAGGGAGTGTCCTATGTAAGGCACCTTAGACCAACCCAGGGAAGGAATCTTAACAGACACTCGTAGCTTAAAGTATCTTTGTATGAGGTATACTAGATAGAGAGGCAGTAGAACGCATAATGCGGACTCAGTCCATCCAAGTTTGGAGAGCATCTTGTCAGACAACTGAAAGTTTAATACCACGTGTGCCAGAGCCGGCCAAGGAAGACAATCACTAGGCAATGACAATCAACTTAGAGGTAATTGCTAAAGAAAGCAGCGTAGCTGGGTGCTTTAATACATCCATTCCCTGGGTACTCGGCGGCGGGACATCAGCTCAGGCTGATAGATACTAGTAGACGAGACCTGGTCAGGGATGATCAGTGGCAGATGCGAATCAGCGTGCTCTGGGTCCAGTTCCGAGGAGGCAGGAGCCCCGGTAACATGCCCATAACTAACAGACATGGACTTGATACATTGTTTTCTAGACAACGAGTCTGGGGAGGCGGGACAAGATGGTGATGATGGCTGTGACTGTGGGGGCTATAGATGGTCATGGCCCCCTCAGGCTTAGACATGCAGGTTGCAACCTTGTCCTCAGCCTTGTCACCCGAGGTGTAATAAGCATGGTGATCAGCGGCTCGTTGTGGTGGTAAGGTAGCAAGCAGGTTAAGATATAAATATCGAACTCTGGACTGGCCTAAAAGGGAGCAAGACCCTGCATCTCAAACCACCAGACCTGAACAGATATACAGTCAGTGAGAGATTATAGCATAAAACCAAAGTCCAAACTACCACAAAATGCTCGAACCGCTTGCTATGATCCAGCCAACCAGCAGCCAGTGGGTATGCTATCTCCTAGCGTACTGCGGTATCCTTGGCCTCGTCCATTATCTGCAATTGGAGATGGTGAAGGGACAGAAGGAAGCAGCAAAAGCGAGGGGAGAACAGGTAGTGATCTAGGGTGAGCCAACTCTCCAGCACTCTCAGCTTGGGCACGGGAACTGATGCTGTCCAAGGTATTCGACGGTTATCTGCCAACATCGTGTCTCGGTTATTAAAATTCGCATCTGCGCTGAAGGATTCACCATCCTGGCATTGCAACGTCATTTGACGTCGCCCTATCCCTAATGTGGGACAGAGCCTCGTGGAGGAGTCGCTGAGCAATGCAGGGCTCCGTGCTGGTAGATCCATGGCTTTGAATTTTCTTTTTCTTTTGGTTGATGAGCGATGTGAAATGATGGCGGCGTATGGAGTTCTGGTCACCTTGTATATATGAAACAGCTCGTGCGCATGGGTTACATTGTGTTTTAATCGGAGCCGATATCAAGTATGAAATTTTTTGGACGTTGGGGGCGATAAATAGGACGACATATCTCGCTTCTCATTGGGTTGAAGTTTGCTGGTGGCATTGCGAGGCTGTAGAGCAAGTGAACTGGAGAATTGAGCACACATCCATGAAACATCTTGTCATGCAGATTAACATGGGTGTGTCTTCCCCGGTGGAGATCTCGTAAACAAATGCAAGGCGGCTTCTGAACAATGCATGTAACTGGCTGAATCAGAGACGTTTCCCGTGAAGAAGCCTAGGAATATGGACGGGGGCTGCCGGCTAGGTGCATAAAGGTGCAGATGCTATATTTTATTGTTTGGCAAGACCTGAAATAAACGCATCCTCGTTCCGAAATCCATGTAGGAATGCGCTGATTCGGTCTTCAAACCCATACTCCATGCTCCAAGCTCCACGTTGAACTGAAGAAACTCCGTAGGCAAGGCTGTGATGCCAAAAGAGGATGTTGTTGTACTCCCTAGGCCGTCCATCATCCCATCGCGCCCGAGTACCCGAGATATACGGGAGGAGGAAGCTCAGACCCGCATAACTTCTTCTCTGTACATATATAATGACTAGTCAAGGGCCGTCGAGGCCGCTATGTTGCCTCACCTCTCGGTGCCAGCTGCAACGAGTGATTCCCCGAATCTACAATCTCCGGCATCATGGAATCGCGCGATCTCAGTGACCTGTGGAAACTGCCGGCCGGGCCTCCACCCCCAGGCGTCAAGTCCAACTTCGTGGATCCTCCAAGCTTGGCCATGCCGATAGTTATTGTGAATGCGATCTCGCTAGGCCTTATGATGGTTGCGGTAATAGCCAGGTTCATCGCAAAGAGCCGGTATTCTCAGTTGCGGTGGGATTTATCAGATGGTGAGTATTTTTTTTTTTGGCCCCCAATTAACAAACCAGTTGAATGGTCAATTGAGTTATCACGGCTCGTGTTTGCTAATTTGTTAAACAAGTGTTTTGTGTGTTGGCGACGGTCCGTAGACACATACGGCTTATGCATGAAGCTAGCCTTGCGATTGCTAACTTTCGCCCACGGGGTGTAGATGGGTTCGATAGCCCACTCAGCCTTGACCATTCACAGTATGTGTCTTCTTTACTTCTGTGGGTCTGGCGTAGGGGGCTTACCAGTGTTTAGATACGACGGTCAACTACGGGAGACACATGTGGGATATTCCAGCCCTAAGTCTCACAATGACCAGGACCAAAGTAAGGGCAGACCCTGAACTCCTTAGCTGGTTGGCCTGCTGGATAGCCGCGATGCTAACAGGAACAGCAATATGCTGCCGTTGACATCATCTATATCCTGACGAGCTTCTTCATCAAGATCTCAATCCTTCTGCTGCTCAACCAGCTGTTCCATATCATAAGGGAGCTTCGTCGGTTGATTTACATCGGCATAGTGGTTATATCGATCGTAACTGTTCCCTATCTGACGGTATCTATCATCCGCGTGTCAAGATGTAACGGCGTCAAGGCCCTGGGCATCAAGATATGCAGCAACAAGGTAGTGAGCACGACAAATCTTTTCTTCGGACTATGGAATGTCCTTAGCGATTTCTATATCCTTGCAATTCCCATCAGCCAGATCAAGGGCTTGAAAATGCCGTACAAGAGGAAGATAGGAGTCATGACTCTCTTCCTTGCTGGATTCATGTAAGAGCCGCCGTGCTGGTTGACATCATTATTGGAAGCGTACCCATGCTGATCGTGTTGACATAGTGCCTGTTCGATGAGTATTGTTCGACTGGTTATCATTATAGCCAAGTTCAACAAGAAAGATCCGATATACACGGGTGCCTCTCTATCACCGTACAGGTCCGTTTCCGCTCCTTTGCTATAACTAGTTGATGGGTGACGACTAGCTAACTAACTGGTCTGTAGTGCCGTGGAGATGAAGCTGGCGATAATTTGCAGCTGCGTGATATTTTTCCCAGCGTTCTTCCGGCAGAGAAAGAAACAAGGCTTAGCAACGCAAGGAAGCTCGTTCTGAGGATAGATAGATGTTAGAGATTAGAAATATGCTACTAGATGTTAGCTGGCTACATAGACTGTAGACAAGATAACAGGGGAATTGCAGCAGGTGAAAGCTGGCAACCCTTGAGTCATGACTCTCCTACCGTATAGATGATTTTAATGCGAACCGAATCTCGGAATCCCAGGGCAGATCAATCCTTCTGTAATCTTCCACTGCATATGTTGTGATTAACTAGCTGGAGCAGGGGTCCTCCTGGGTTCTTTGTTTGTTCGTTAGCCAGCTAACTATAAATACAACAGCTCGCCCGCGTGTTGTTGTTGTTGGTCGACAATAGCAATACAGGCAACCACGCTACTCCAGGAGCCAATACTTATACCAACAAGAAAAGACTCCTAGGAAGGTCACCATGATGGACCCAGTTCTGGTCATCGGAGGATGCGGTGGGCTGGGACATACTATCGTCAAGCAGCTGCTGGAAAAAGGAGACGCATCAGACGTGACGGTGTTTGACATCGAGACGAAGAGAAACATTGTGGAGGGAGCCAAATATATCAAGGGAAGCATAGGCAGCAAGGAAGACATCCTGAAAGCCCTGCAGCAGGTCAAGCCTCGGACAATCTTCCACTCAGCCTCGCCTCTTCTCATGCAGCAGAAGAATACCCAGCGTCTCTACGAGAAGATCAACGTCGAGGGCAACCGATATCTACTAGACGCCATCCAGGAGGTGCGGTCCGTCCGAGCTCTGGTCTACACATCCAGCTCGTCTGTTATCCACAATGGCTTTTCCGACATCATAGAGGCCACCGAAGACCTGCCCCGGGTCTTTTACCCGGAACAGCCCGAGTTCTACTCGCACACCAAAGCGCTGGCAGAGGAGATGGTGGTCGCAGCCAACAGGACCAATGGCTTGCTGACCGTTATCCTGCGAGGCACAACCCTTTTCGGCGAAGGCGACAGCCTTACCATCCCTCGCATGGTCAGTAACGCCAAGAGCGGCCGCAACAAGGTCAGAGTCGGAGACGGGAAGAACCTGTTCGACTTTACGTACCTGGGCAACTGTGCCTACGCCCATGTTCTCGCCGCAAAGGCGCTGGTCGACATCGACCCGGCTGCACCACCGCCACCAGCCGACAAACGGGTGGACGGAGAGGTCTTTGTGGTTACCAACGACGAGCACATACCCTTCTGGGAGTTTGTCTATACCGTGGGCGACGCAGCCGGCTATCCCACCAAGCGAGAGGAGATCTGGCAGGTCCCGGCTGCGCTCTTCTATGCCGTCGTCGTCGTGGCCGAGTGGACCGTCTGGGCGATCAGCCTGGGTAGAAGAGAGTCGGGTCTCAACCGCAAGATGGTTCGTTACCTGTCCATGACGAGGACGTTCGATATCTCGAAGATTAAGACCCGGCTGGGCTATCGTCCGCTGGTGGGCATGCGGGAGGCCATCAAGCGCACCGTCGATGCCTACATGAAGGAGCAGTCCACGCAGTCATGACTTGACCTTTTTCCCCACTTCCCTTTCTCTTTTATAGTATCTGGCACACTTTGACGTCCGTAGAATGATAATATTAGTATTATAGCAGCTCTCTTCCGTCTCTCCCGTTAAATGGCAGCCATCGACCTCTCGATCTTGATATCTCGAGTTTGTTGAAGTCGAAGTTTTTTTCCGCCATCCAATTTCGGGTTTCATCATGTGACTTTAAATCAGGTGACTTGGTGTTACATAATATTTCGGATCAAAGTTATTCCTTAATCCATCAGGTGACTCTTTCGGCCACGTGACGCCGGCTAACGTCGGGCTGCGAGTCCCGCCTTCGTATCTCGCGCAGCAGCCGAAAAGGGAAAAAAAGCGACTCCCTCGACTTCCAACTTCGAGCAGCAACAACGACAACGACAGAAAACATCTCGCGATTGCCGCTGCAGACGCCGACCTCACTGCTGGCCGCCAATTGAGCTATACCCAGCGAGACGCCAGCGACAGAAGCAGCACAGACGTACCGAAACAGCGGACAGATAAGCAGAGAAGCAATATAGATTCGGCATGGCGTCCCGAACAGGCGTGAGACGGCTGCTATCAAGGGCACAGTATGGCAACGCCCGTCTATACTCGTCCCATGCCCCCGGGGCGAAGATGAACCTGCCGGTCAACTACGCAGCCACGCCGCTGCTGCACCATGCTCCCTCCTCGCTCGCCTCGAACAAGGAGCTGCCGGCCAACGCTCCCACCAAGCGCCTGAACCTGTACCAGTCCATCAACGCAGCTCTGCGAAGTGCCCTGGCCGCTGACGAACGGGTGCTGCTGTTTGGCGAGGACGTGGCCTTTGGTGGTGTCTTCCGCTGCTCTGTCGACCTGCAGACCGAGTTTGGCTCCGAGAGAGTCTTCAACACTCCGCTGACCGAGCAGGGAATCCTCGGATTCGGCATTGGAGCAGCCGCCGAAGGGTTCAAGCCTGTGGCGGAGATTCAGTTTGCAGACTACGTCTTCCCAGCCTTTGACCAGATTGTCAATGAGGCGGCAAAGTTCAGATACCGTGAGGGCAGCACCGGCGGCCACGTTGGCGGGCTCGTCGTCCGGATGCCGTGCGGTGGTGTAGGCCACGGTGCTCTATACCACTCGCAGTCCCCCGAGGCTCTCTTCACTCATGTTCCCGGCATGCGTGTTGTCATACCTCGTTCCCCCACGCAAGCCAAGGGTCTCTTGATCAACGCTATTTTGCACTGCAACGACCCCGTCATCTTCATGGAACCCAAGATCTTGTACCGTGCAGCAGTCGAGCATGTCCCCACTGAATCTTATACCTTACCTCTCGACAAGGCGGACGTCATTAAGCAGGGAGCTGATGTCACCGTCATCTCTTACGGCCAGCCGCTCTATCTCTGTAGCCAAGCCATTGCTGCCGCCGAGAAGGACTTCAAGGGCGCCACCGTTGAGCTCATCGATCTCCGATGCATCTACCCCTGGGACCGTGAGACTGTGCTCAAAAGTGTACGCAAGACCGGCCGTGCCATCGTTGTGCACGAGTCCATGATGAATGCCGGCGTGGGTGCCGAGGTAGCTGCCAGTATCCAGGAAGGCGCTTTCTTGAGTCTCGAGGCTCCCGTCAAGCGTGTCACCGGCTGGGATGTTCACACTGGCCTCATTTACGAGCGTTTCAACATGCCAGACGTCACCAGTATGTTTCTCTCCAGCCACTTTTACTTTTTGCTCTATATATCATATACTAACGTTTGACTTTTTGCAGGAATCTACGACGCCATCAAGGAGGCTCTGCACTACTAATTTATAGCCCTTTCATAGCCGCCTCATAACCTTTGACATCGGCCCCGTCTTCTTCTTCGACATCC